>NW_028244503.1:0-595114 GCF_964263255.1 Lissotriton vulgaris
GACTTTAAATGACGGTTGGATGTGAGTTATTAACTTTTTCAACTAAAATAAGTGTGTTAAAAGTCATTTCTGTGCCTGAAATTGGTCAAAATTGAAGATTTTGAGTAAGCAAAAACTCTGTAAAAATGGCAATTTTGGTAACTGTGAGGGTTTAAAAGTGGTTATTCAACATGAGGCCCGATCCATATGACATTTTGAATCATTTTTGGTAGAGTCCAAAAAATCAATTTTCTGATGAAAAACTATGACCCCGGACCAGTCGAACGTTGAAAAAATAGTCAATATTGATGAAATTTTAACATTTAATCTTTTGACTTTAAATGACGGTTGGATGTGAGTTATTACTTTTTCAACTAAAATAAGTGTGTTTAAAGTCATTTTTGTGCCTGAAATTGGTCAAAATTGAAGATTTTGAGTAAGCAAAACTCTGTAAAAATGGCAATTTTGGTCACTGTGAGGGTTTAAAAAGTTTTTATTCAACATGAGGCTCGATCCAAATGACATTTTGAATCATTTTTGGTAGAGTCCAAAAAATCAATTTTCTGATGAAAAACGATGACCCCGGGACCAGTCGAACGTTGAAAAAATGGTCAATATTGATGAAATTTTAACATTTAAATCTTTTGACTTTAAATGACGGTTGGATGTGAGTTATTACTTTTTCAACTAAAATAAGTGTGTTTAAAGTCATTTCTGTGCCTGAAATTGGTCAAAATTGAAGATTTTGAGTAAGCAAAACTCTGTAAAAATGGCAATTTTGGTCACTGTGAGGGTTTAAAAAGTGGTTATTCAACATGAGGCCCGATCCAATATGACATTTTGAATCATTTTTTGGTAGAGTCCAAAAAATCAATTTTCTGATGAAAAACTATGACCCGGACCAGTCGAACGTTTGAAAAAATAGTCAATATTGATGAAATTTTAACATTTAATCTTTTGACTTTAAATGACGGTTGGATGTGAGTTATACATTTTTCAACTAAAATAAGTGTGTTTAAAGTCATTTTTGTGCCTGAAATTGGTCAAAATTTGAAGATTTTGAGTAAGCAAAACTCTGTAAAAATGGCAATTTTGGTCACTGTGAGGGTTTTAAAAAGTGGTTATTCAACATGAGGCCCGATCCAAATGACATTTTGAACCATTTTTGGTTTAGAGTCAAAAATCCATTTTCTGATGAAAAACGATTACCCGACCAGTCGAACGTTGAAAAAATGGTCAATATTGATGAAATTTTAACATTTAATCTTTTGACTTTAAATGACGGTTGTATGTGAGTTATTACTTTTTCAACTAAAATAAGTGTGTTTTAAAGTCATTTCTGTGCCTGAAATTGGTCAAAATTGAAGATTTTGAGTAAGCAAAACTCTGTAAAAATGGCAATTTTGGTCACTGTGAGGGTTTAAAAAGTGGTTATTCAACATGAGGCCCGATCCAAAATGACATTTTGAATCATTTTTGGTAGAGTCCAAAAAATCAATTTTCTGCTGAAAAACGATGACCCCGGACCAGTCGAACGTTGAAAAAATGGTCAATATTGATGAAATTTTAACATTTAATTCTTTTGACTTTAAATGACGGTTGGATGTGAGTTATTACTTTTTCAACTAAAATAAGTGTGTTTATAAGTCATTTTTGTGCCTGAAATTGGTCAAAAATTGAAGATTTTGAGTAAGCAAAACTCTGTAAAAATGGCAATTTTGGTCACTGTGAGGGTTTAAAAAGTTTTTATTCAACATGAAGCTCGATCCAAATGACATTTTGAATCATTTTTGGTAGAGTCCAAAAAATCAATTTTCTGATGAAAAACGATGACCCCGGACCAGTCGAACGTTGAAAAAATGTGCAATATTGATGAAATTTTAAACATTTAATCTTTTGACTTTAAATGACGGTAGGATGTGAGTTATTACTTTTTCAACTAAAATAAGTGTGTTTAAAGTCATTTTTGTGCCTGAAATTGGTCAAAATTTGAAGATTTTGAGTAAGCAAAACTCTGTAAAAATGGCAATTTTGGTCACTGTGAGGGTTTAAAAAGTTGTTATTCAACATGAGGCTCGATCCAAATGACATTTTGAATCATTTTTGGTAGAGTCCAAAAATCAATTTTCTGATGAAAAACGATACCCCCGGACCAGTCGAACGTTGAAAAATGGTCAATATTGATGACATTTTAACATTTAATCTTTTGACTTTAAATGACGGTTGGATGTGAGTTATTACTTTTTCAACTAAAATAAGTGTGTTTAAAGTCATTTCTGTGCCTGAAATTGGTCAAAATTTGAAGATTTTGAGTAAGCAAAACTCTGTAAAAATGGCAATTTTGGTCACTGTGAGGGTTTAAAAAGTGGTTATTCAACATGAGGCCCGATCCAAATGACATTTTGAATCATTTTTGGTAGAGTCCAAAAAATCAATTTTCTGATGAAAAACGATGACCCCGGACCAGTCGAACGTTGAAAAAATGGTCAATATTGATGAAATTTTAACATTTTAATCTTTTGACTTTAAATGACATTTGGATGTGAGTTATTACTTTTTCAACTAAAATAAGTGTGTTTAAAGTCATTTCTGTGCCTGAAATTGGTCAAATTTGAAGATTTTGAGTAAGCAAAACTCTGTAAAAAATGGCAATTTTGGTCACTGTGAGGGTTTAAAAAGTGGTTATTCAACATGAGCCCGATCCAAATGACATTTTGAACCATTTTGGTAAGTCCAAAAAATCCATTTTCTGATGAAAAACGATGACCCCTGGACCAGTCGAACGTTGAAAAAATGGTCAATATTGATGAAATTTTTAACATTTAATCTTTGACTTTAAATGACGGTTGTATGTGAGTTATTACTTTTTCAACTAAAATAAGTGTGTTTAAAGTCATTTCTGTGCCTGAAATTGGTCAAATTGAAGATTTTGAGTAAGCAAAACTCTGTAAAAATGGCAATTTTGGTAACTGTGAGGGTTTAAAAAGTGGTTATTCAACATGAGGCCCGATCCATATGACATTTTGAATCATTTTTGGTAGGTCCAAAAAATCAATTTTCTGATGAAAAACTATGACCCCGGACCAGTCGAACGTTGAAAAAATGGTCAATATTGATGAAATTTTACATTTAATCTTTTGACTTTAAATGACGGTTGGATGTGAGTTATTACTTTTTCAACTAAAATAAGTGTGTTTAAAAGTCATTTCTGTGCCTGAAATTGGTCAAAATTGAAGATTTTGAGTAAGCAAAACTCTGTAAAAATGGCAATTTTGGTCACTGTGAGGGTTTAAAAAGTGGTTATTCAACATGAGGCCCGATCCAAATGACATTTTGAATCATTTTTGGTAGAGTCCAAAAAATCAATTTTCTGATGAAAAACGATGACCCCGGACCAGTCGAACGTTGAAAAAATGGTCAATATTGATGAAATTTTAACATTTAATCTTTTGACTTTAAATGACAGTTGGATGTGAGTTATTACTTTTTCAACTAAAATAAGTGTGTTTAAAGTCATTTCTGTGCCTGAAATTGGTCAAAATTGAAGATTTTGAGTAAGCAAAACTCTGTAAAAATGGCAATTTTGGTCACTGTGAGGGTTTAAAAAGTGGTTATTCAACATGAGGCCCGATCCAAATGACATTTTGAATCATTTTTGGTAGAGTCCAAAAAATCAATTTTCTGATGAAAAACGATGACCCCGGACCAGTCGAACGTTGAAAAAATTGGTCAATATTGATGAAATTTTAACATTTAATCTTTTGACTTTAAATGACGGTTGGATGTGAGTTATTACTTTTTCAACTAAAATAAGTGTGTTTAAAGTCATTTCTGTGCCTGAAATTGGTCAAATTTGTAGCTTTTGAGTAAGCAAAACTCTGTAAAAATGGCAATTTTGGTCACTGTGAGGGTTTAAAAAGTGTTATTCAACATGAGGCCCGATCCAAATGACATTTTGAACCATTTTTGGTAGAGTCCAAAAAATCCAATTTTCTGATGAAAAACGATTACCCCGGACCAGTCGAACGTTGAAAAAATGGTCAATATTGATGAAATTTTAACATTTAATCTTTTGACTTTAAATGACGGTTGGATGTGAGTTATTACTTTTTCAACTAAAATAAGTGTGTTTAAAGTCATTTTTGTGCCTGAAATTGGTCAAAATTGAAGATTTTGAGTAAGCAAAACTCTGTAAAAATGGCAATTTTGGTCACTGTGAGGGTTTAAAAAGTTTTTATTCAACATGAAGCTCGATCCAAATGACATTTTGAATCATTTTTGGTAGAGTCCAAAAAATCAATTTTCTGATGAAAAACGATGACCCCGGACCAGTCGAACGTTGAAAAAATGGTCAATATTGATGAAATTTTAACATTTAATCTTTTGACTTTAAATGACGGTTGGATGTGAGTTATTACTTTTTCAACTAAAATAAGTGTGTTTAAAGTCATTTCTGTGCCTGAAATTGGTCAAAATTGAAGATTTTGAGTAAGCAAAACTCTGTAAAAATGGCAATTTTGGTAACTGTGAGGGTTTAAAAAGTGGTTATTCAACATGAGGCCCGATCCATATGACATTTTGAATCATTTTTGGTAGAGTCCAAAAAATCAATTTTCTGATGAAAAACTATGACCCCGGACCAGTCGAACGTTGAAAAAATTGTCAATATTGATGAAATTTTAACATTTAATCTTTTGACTTTAAATGACGGTTGGATGTGAGTTATTACTTTTTCAACTAAAATAAGTGTGTTTAAAGTCATTTTTGTGTCTGAAATTGGTCAAAATTTGAAGATTTTGAGTAAGCAAAACTCTGTAAAAATGGCAATTTTGGTCACTGTGAGGGTTTAAAAAGTGGTTATTCAACATGAAGCTCGATCCAAATGACATTTTGAATCATTTTTGGTAGAGTCCAAAAAAAATCAATTTTCTGATGAAAAACAATGACCCCGGACCAGTCGAACGTTGAAAAAATTGGTCAATATTGATGAAATTTTAACATTTAATCTTTTGACTTTAAATGACGGTTGGATGTGAGTTATTACTTTTTCAACTAAAATAAGTGTGTTAAAGTCATTTCTGTGCTTGAAATTGGTCAAATTTGTAGCTTTTGAGTAAGCAAAACTCTGTAAAAATGGCAATTTTGGTCACTGTGAGGGTTTAAAAAGTGGTTATTCAACATGAGGCCCGATCCAAATGACATTTTGAACCATTTTTGGTAGAGTCCAAAAAATCCATTTTCTGATGAAAAACGATTACCCCGGACCAGTCGAACGTTGAAAAAATGGTCAATATTGATGAAATTTTAACATTTAATCTTTTGACTTTAAATGACGGTTGTATGTGAGTTATTACTTTTTCAACTAAAATAAGTGTGTTTAAAGTCATTTCTGTGCCTGAAATTGGTCAAAATTGAAGATTTTGAGTAAGCAAAACTCTGTAAAAATGGCAATTTTGGTCACTGTGAGGGTTTAAAAAGTGGTTATTCAACATGAGGCCCGATCCAAATGACATTTTGAATCATTTTTGGTAGAGTCCAAAAAATCAATTTTCTGCTGAAAAAACGATGACCCCGGACCAGTCGAACGTTGAAAAAATGGTCAATATTGTGAAATTTTAACATTTAATCTTTTGACTTTAAATGACGGTTGGATGTGAGTTATTACTTTTTCAACTAAAATAAGTGTGTTTTAAAGTCATTTCTGTGCCTGAAATTGGTCAAAATTGAAGATTTCGACTAAGCAAAACTCTGTAAAAATGGCAATTTTGGTAACTGTGAGGGTTTAAAAAGTGGTTATTCAACATGAGGCCCGATCCATATGACATTTTGAATCATTTTGGTAGAGTCCAAAAATCAATTTTCTGATGAAAAACTATGACCCCGGACCAGTCGAACGTTGAAAAAATGGTCAATATTGATGAAATTTTTACATTTAATCTTTTGACTTTAAATGACGGTTGGATGTGAGTTATTACTTTTTCAACTAAAATAAGTGTGTTTAAAGTCATTTCTGTGCCTGAAATTGGTCAAAATTGAAGATTTTGAGTAAGCAAAACTCTGTAAAAATGGCAATTTTGGTCACTGTGAGGGTTTAAAAAGTGGTTATTCAACATGAGGCCCGATCCAAATGACATTTTGAATCATTTTTGGTAGAGTCCAAAAAATCAATTTTCTGATGAAAAACGATGACCCCGGACCAGTCGAACGTTGAAAAAATGGTCAATATTGATGAAATTTTAACATTTAATCTTTTGACTTTAAATGACATTTGGATGTGAGTTATTACTTTTTCAACTAAAATAAGTGTGTTTAAAGTCATTTCTGTGCCTGAAATTGGTCAAAATTGAAGATTTTGAGTAAGCAAAACTCTGTAAAAATGGCAATTTTGGTCACTGTGAGGGTTTAAAAAGTGGTTATTCAACATGAGGCCCGATCAAATGACATTTTGAATCATTTTTGGTAGAGTCCAAAAAATCAATTTTCTGATGAAAACGATGACCCCGGACCAGTCGAACGTTGAAAAAATTGGTCAATATTGATGAAATTTTAACATTTAATCTTTTGACTTTAAATGACGGTTGGATGTGAGTTATTACTTTTTCAACTAAAATAAGTGTGTTTAAAGTCATTTCTGTGCCTTGAAATTGGTCAAATTTGTAGCTTTGAGTAAGCAAAAACTCTGTAAAAATGGCAATTTTGGTCACTGTGAGGGTTTAAAAAGTGGTTATTCAACATGAGGCCCGATCCAAATGACAATTTTGAACCATTTTTGGTAGAGTCCAAAAAATCCATTTTCTGATGAAAAACGATTACCCCGGACCAGTCGAACGTTGAAAAAATGGTCAATATTGATGAAATTTTAACATTTAATCTTTTGACTTTAATGACGGTTGGATGTGAGTTATTACTTTTTCAACTAAAATAAGTGTGTTTAAAGTCATTTTTGTGCCTGAAATTGGTCAAAATTTGAAGATTTTGAGTAAGCAAAACTCTGTAAAAATGGCAATTTTGGTCACTGTGAGGGTTTAAAAAGTTTTTATTCAACATGAAGCTCGATCCAAATGACATTTTGAATCATTTTTGGTAGAGTCCAAAAAATCAATTTTCTGATGAAAAACGATGACCCGGACCAGTCGAACGTTGAAAAAATGGTCAATATTGATGACATTTTAACATTTAATCTTTTGACTTTAAATGACGGTTGGATGTGAGTTATTACTTTTTCAACTAAAATAAGTGTGTTTAAAGTCATTTCTGTGCCTGAAATTGGTCAAAATTGAGATTTTGAGTAAGCAAAAACTCTGTAAAAATGGCAATTTTGGTAACTGTGAGGGTTAAAAAGTGGTTATTCACCATGAGGCCCGATCCATATGACATTTTGAATCATTTTTGGTAGAGTCCAAAAAATCAATTTTCTGATGGAAAAACTATGACCCGGACCAGTCGAACGTTGAAAAAATTGTCAATATTGATGAAATTTTAACATTTAATCTTTTGACTTTAAATGACGGTTGGATGTGAGTTATTACTTTTTCAACTAAAATAAGTGTGTTTAAAGTCATTTTCTGTGTCCTGAAATTGGTCAAAATTTGAAGATTTTGAGTAAGCAAAACTCTGTAAAAATGGCAATTTTGGTCACTGTGAGGGTTTAAAAAGTGGTTATTCAACATGAGGCCCGATCCAAATGACATTTTGAATCATTTTTGGTAGAGTCCAAAAAAATCAATTTTCTGATGAAAAACAATGACCCGGACCAGTCGAACGTTGAAAAAATGGTCAATATTGATGAAATTTTAACATTTAATCTTTTGACTTTAAATGACGGTTGGATGTGAGTTATTACTTTTTCAACTAAAATAAGTGTGTTTAAAGTCATTTCTGTGCCTGAAATTGGTCAAAATTGAAGATTTTGAGTAAGCAAAACTCTGTAAAAAATGGCAATTTTGGTCACTGTGAGGGTTTAAAAAGTGGTTATTCAACATGAGGCCCGATCCATATGACATTTTGAATCATTTTTGGTAGAGTCCAAAAAATCAATTTTCTGATGAAAAACTATGACCCCGGACCAGTCGAACGTTGAAAAAAATAGTCAATATTGATGAAATTTTAACATTTAATCTTTTGACTTTAAATGACGGTTGGATGTGAGTTATTACTTTTTCAACTAAAATAAGTGTGTTTAAAGTCATTTTTGTGCCTGAAATTGGTCAAAATTGAAGATTTTGAGTAAGCAAAACTCTGTAAAAATGGCAATTTTGGTCACTGTGAGGGTTTAAAAAGTTTTTATTCAACATGAAGCTCGATCCAAATGACATTTTGAATCATTTTTGGTAGAGTCCAAAAAATCAATTTTCTGATGAAAAACGATGACCCCGGACCAGTCGAACGTTGAAAAAATGGTCAATATTGATGAAATTTTAACATTTAATCTTTTGACTTTAAATGACGGTTGGATGTGAGTTATTACTTTTTCAACTAAAATAAGTGTGTTTAAAGTCATTTCTGTGCCTGAAATTGGTCAAAATTGAAGATTTTGAGTAAGCAAAACTCTGTAAAAATGGCAATTTTGGTAACTGTGAGGGTTTAAAAAGTGGTTATTCAACATGAGGCCCGATCCATATGACATTTTGAATCATTTTTGGTAGAGTCCAAAAAATCAATTTTCTGATGAAAAACTATGACCCCGGACCAGTCGAACGTTGAAAAAATAGTCAATATTGATGAAATTTTAACATTTAATCTTTTGACTTTAAATGACGGTTGGATGTGAGTTATTACTTTTTCAACTAAAATAAGTGTGTTTTAAAGTCATTTTTGTGCCTGAAATTGGTCAAAATTTGAAGATTTTGAGTAAGCAAAACTCTGTAAAAATGGCAATTTTGGTCACTGTGAGGGTTTAAAAAGTGGTTATTCAACATGAGGCCCGATCCAAATGACATTTTGAACCATTTTTGGTAGAGTCCAAAAAATCCATTTTCTGATGAAAAAAGATTACCCCGGACCAGTCGAACGTTGAAAAAATGGTCAATATTGATGAAATTTTAACATTTAATCTTTTGACTTTAAATGACGGTTGTATGTGAGTTATTACTTTTTCAACTAAAATAAGTGTGTTTAAAGTCATTTCTGTGCCTGAAATTGGTCAAAATTTGAAGATTTTGAGTAAGCAAAACTCTGTAAAAATGGCAATTTTGGTCACTGTGAGGGTTTAAAAAGTGGTTATTCAACATGAGGCCCCGATCCAAATGACATTTTGAATCATTTTTGGTAGAGTCCAAAAAATCAATTTTCTGCTGAAAAACGATGACCCCGGACCAGTCGAACGTTGAAAAAATGGTCAATATTGATGAAATTTTAACATTTAATCTTTTGACTTTAAATGACGGTTGGATGTGAGTTATTACTTTTTCAACTAAAATAAGTGTGTTTAAAGTCATTTTTGTGCCTGAAATTGGTCAAAATTTGAAGATTTTGAGTAAGCAAAACTCTGTAAAAATGGCAATTTTGGTCACTGTGAGGGTTTAAAAAGTTTTTATTCAACATGAGGCTCGATCCAAATGACATTTTGAATCATTTTTGGTAGAGTCCAAAAAATCAATTTTCTGATGAAAAACGATGACCCCGGACCAGTCGAACGTTGAAAAAATGGGCAATAT
The DNA here is from genome assembly GCF_964263255.1 of Lissotriton vulgaris. Taxonomy (NCBI): domain Eukaryota; kingdom Metazoa; phylum Chordata; class Amphibia; order Caudata; family Salamandridae; genus Lissotriton; species Lissotriton vulgaris. The sequence goes on from NW_028244503.1 coordinate 9,636, forward strand.
TGATGAAATTTTAACATTTAATCTTTTGACTTTAAATGACGGTAGGATGTGAGTTATTACTTTTTCAACTAAAATAAGTGTGTTTAAAGTCATTTCTGTGCCTGAAATTGGTCAAAATTTGAAGATTTTGAGTAAGCAAAACTCTGTAAAAATGGCAATTTTGGTCACTGTGAGGGTTTAAAAAGTTGTTATTCAACATGAGGCTCGATCCAAATGACATTTTGAATCATTTTTGGTAGAGTCCAAAAAATCAATTTTCTGATGAAAAACGATAACCCCGGACCAGTCGAACGTTGAAAAAATGGTCAATATTGATGACATTTTAACATTTAATCTTTTGACTTTAAATGACGGTTGGATGTGAGTTATTACTTTTTCAACTAAAATAAGTGTGTTTAAAGTCATTTCTGTGCCTGAAATTGGTCAAAATTGAAGATTTTGAGTAAGCAAAACTCTGTAAAAATGGCAATTTTGGTCACTGTGAGGGTTTAAAAAGTGGTTATTCAACATGAGGCCCGATCCAAATGACATTTTGAATCATTTTTGGTAGAGTCCAAAAAATCAATTTTCTGATGAAAAACGATGACCCCGGACCAGTCGAACGTTGAAAAAATGGTCAATATTGATGAAATTTTAACATTTAATCTTTTGACTTTAAATGACATTTGGATGTGAGTTATTACTTTTTCAACTAAAATAAGTGTGTTTAAAGTCATTTCTGTGCCTGAAATTGGTCAAAATTGAAGATTTTGAGTAAGCAAAACTCTGTAAAAATGGCAATTTTGGTCACTGTGAGGGTTTAAAAAGTGGTTATTCAACATGAGGCCCGATCCAAATGACATTTTGAACCATTTTTGGTAAAGTCCAAAAAATCCATTTTCTGATGAAAAACGATGACCCTGGACCAGTCGAACGTTGAAAAAATGGTCAATATTGATGAAATTTTAACATTTAATCTTTTGACTTTAAATGACGGTTGTATGTGAGTTATTACTTTTTCAACTAAAATAAGTGTGTTTAAAGTCATTTCTGTGCCTGAAATTGGTCAAAATTGAAGATTTCGACTAAGCAAAACTCTGTAAAAATGGCAATTTTGGTAACTGTGAGGGTTTAAAAAGTGGTTATTCAACATGAGGCCCGATCCATATGACATTTTGAATCATTTTTGGTAGAGTCCAAAAAATCAATTTTCTGATGAAAAACTATGACCCCGGACCAGTCGAACGTTGAAAAAATGGTCAATATTGATGAAATTTTTACATTTAATCTTTTGACTTTAAATGACGGTTGGATGTGAGTTATTACTTTTTCAACTAAAATAAGTGTGTTTAAAGTCATTTCTGTGCCTGAAATTGGTCAAAATTGAAGATTTTGAGTAAGCAAAACTCTGTAAAAATGGCAATTTTGGTCACTGTGAGGGTTTAAAAAGTGGTTATTCAACATGAGGCCCGATCCAAATGACATTTTGAATCATTTTTGGTAGAGTCCAAAAAATCAATTTTCTGATGAAAAACGATGACCCCGGACCAGTCGAACGTTGAAAAAATGGTCAATATTGATGAAATTTTAACATTTAATCTTTTGACTTTAAATGACATTTGGATGTGAGTTATTACTTTTTCAACTAAAATAAGTGTGTTTAAAGTCATTTCTGTGCCTGAAATTGGTCAAAATTGAAGATTTTGAGTAAGCAAAACTCTGTAAAAATGGCAATTTTGGTCACTGTGAGGGTTTAAAAAGTGGTTATTCAACATGAGGCCCGATCCAAATGACATTTTGAATAATTTTTGGTAGAGTCCAAAAAATCAATTTTCTGATGAAAAACGATGACCCCGGACCAGTCGAACGTTGAAAAAATTGGTCAATATTGATGAAATTTTAACATTTAATCTTTTGACTTTAAATGACGGTTGGATGTGAGTTATTACTTTTTCAACTAAAATAAGTGTGTTTAAAGTCATTTCTGTGCTTGAAATTGGTCAAATTTGTAGCTTTTGAGTAAGCAAAACTCTGTAAAAATGGCAATTTTGGTCACTGTGAGGGTTTAAAAAGTGGTTATTCAACATGAGGCCCGATCCAAATGACATTTTGAACCATTTTTGGTAGAGTCCAAAAAAATCCATTTTCTGATGAAAAACGATTACCCCGGACCAGTCGAACGTTGAAAAAATGGTCAATATTGATGAAATTTTAACATTTAATCTTTTGACTTTAAATGACGGTTGGATGTGAGTTATTACTTTTTCAACTAAAATAAGTGTGTTTAAAGTCATTTTTGTGCCTGAAATTGGTCAAAATTTGAAGATTTTGAGTAAGCAAAACTCTGTAAAAATGGCAATTTTGGTCACTGTGAGGGTTTAAAAAGTTTTTATTCAACATGAAGCTCGATCCAAATGACATTTTGAATCATTTTTGGTAGAGTCCAAAAAATCAATTTTCTGATGAAAAACGATGACCCCGGACCAGTCGAACGTTGAAAAAATGGTCAATATTGATGACATTTTAACATTTAATCTTTTGACTTTAAATGACGGTTGGATGTGAGTTATTACTTTTTCAACTAAAATAAGTGTGTTTAAAGTCATTTCTGTGCCTGAAATTGGTCAAAATTGAAGATTTTGAGTAAGCAAAACTCTGTAAAAATGGCAATTTTGGTAACTGTGAGGGTTTAAAAAGTGGTTATTCAACATGAGGCCCGATCCATATGACATTTTGAATCATTTTTGGTAGAGTCCAAAAAATCAATTTTCTGATGAAAAACTATGACCCCGGACCAGTCGAACGTTGAAAAAATTGTCAATATTGATGAAATTTTAACATTTAATCTTTTGACTTTAAATGACGGTTGGATGTGAGTTATTACTTTTTCAACTAAAATAAGTGTGTTTAAAGTCATTTTTGTGTCTGAAATTGGTCAAAATTTGAAGATTTTGAGTAAGCAAAACTCTGTAAAAATGGCAATTTTGGTCACTGTGAGGGTTTAAAAAGTGGTTATTCAACATGAAGCTCGATCCAAATGACATTTTGAATCATTTTTGGTAGAGTCCAAAAAAAATCAATTTTCTGATGAAAAACAATGACCCCGGACCAGTCGAACGTTGAAAAAATGGTCAATATTGATGAAATTTTAACATTTAATCTTTTGACTTTAAATGACGGTTGGATGTGAGTTATTACTTTTTCAACTAAAATAAGTGTGTTTAAAGTCATTTCTGTGCCTGAAATTGGTCAAAATTGAAGATTTTGAGTAAGCAAAACTCTGTAAAAATGGCAATTTTGGTAACTGTGAGGGTTTAAAAAGTGGTTATTCAACATGAGGCCCGATCCATATGACATTTTGAATCATTTTTGGTAGAGTCCAAAAAATCAATTTTCTGATGAAAAACTATGACCCCGGACCAGTCGAACGTTGAAAAAATAGTCAATATTGATGAAATTTTAACATTTAATCTTTTGACTTTAAATGACGGTTGGATGTGAGTTATTACTTTTTCAACTAAAATAAGTGTGTTTAAAGTCATTTTTGTGCCTGAAATTGGTCAAAATTGAAGATTTTGAGTAAGCAAAACTCTGTAAAAATGGCAATTTTGGTCACTGTGAGGGTTTAAAAAGTTTTTATTCAACATGAAGCTCGATCCAAATGACATTTTGAATCATTTTTGGTAGAGTCCAAAAAATCAATTTTCTGATGAAAAACGATGACCCCGGACCAGTCGAACGTTGAAAAAATGGTCAATATTGATGAAATTTTAACATTTAATCTTTTGACTTTAAATGACGGTTGGATGTGAGTTATTACTTTTTCAACTAAAATAAGTGTGTTTAAAGTCATTTCTGTGCCTGAAATTGGTCAAAATTGAAGATTTTGAGTAAGCAAAACTCTGTAAAAATGGCAATTTTGGTAACTGTGAGGGTTTAAAAAGTGGTTATTCAACATGAGGCCCGATCCATATGACATTTTGAATCATTTTTGGTAGAGTCCAAAAAATCAATTTTCTGATGAAAAACTATGACCCCGGACCAGTCGAACGTTGAAAAAATAGTCAATATTGATGAAATTTTAACATTTAATCTTTTGACTTTAAATGACGGTTGGATGTGAGTTATTACTTTTTCAACTAAAATAAGTGTGTTTAAAGTCATTTTTGTGCCTGAAATTGGTCAAAATTTGAAGATTTTGAGTAAGCAAAACTCTGTAAAAATGGCAATTTTGGTCACTGTGAGGGTTTAAAAAGTGGTTATTCAACATGAGGCCCGATCCAAATGACATTTTGAACCATTTTTGGTAGAGTCCAAAAAATCCATTTTCTGATGAAAAACGATTACCCCGGACCAGTCGAACGTTGAAAAAATGGTCAATATTGATGAAATTTTAACATTTAATCTTTTGACTTTAAATGACGGTTGTATGTGAGTTATTACTTTTTCAACTAAAATAAGTGTGTTTAAAGTCATTTCTGTGCCTGAAATTGGTCAAAATTGAAGATTTTGAGTAAGCAAAACTCTGTAAAAATGGCAATTTTGGTCACTGTGAGGGTTTAAAAAGTGGTTATTCAACATGAGGCCCGATCCAAATGACATTTTGAATCATTTTTGGTAGAGTCCAAAAAATCAATTTTCTGCTGAAAAACGATGACCCCGGACCAGTCGAACGTTGAAAAAATGGTCAATATTGATGAAATTTTAACATTTAATCTTTTGACTTTAAATGACGGTTGGATGTGAGTTATTACTTTTTCAACTAAAATAAGTGTGTTTAAAGTCATTTTTGTGCCTGAAATTGGTCAAAATTTGAAGATTTTGAGTAAGCAAAACTCTGTAAAAATGGCAATTTTGGTCACTGTGAGGGTTTAAAAAGTTTTTATTCAACATGAAGCTCGATCCAAATGACATTTTGAATCATTTTTGGTAGAGTCCAAAAAATCAATTTTCTGATGAAAAACGATGACCCCGGACCAGTCGAACGTTGAAAAAATGGGCAATATTGATGAAATTTTAACATTTAATCTTTTGACTTTAAATGACGGTAGGATGTGAGTTATTACTTTTTCAACTAAAATAAGTGTGTTTAAAGTCATTTTTGTGCCTGAAATTGGTCAAAATTTGAAGATTTTGAGTAAGCAAAACTCTGTAAAAATGGCAATTTTGGTCACTGTGAGGGTTTAAAAAGTTGTTATTCAACATGAGGCTCGATCCAAATGACATTTTGAATCATTTTTGGTAGAGTCCAAAAAATCAATTTTCTGATGAAAAACGATAACCCCGGACCAGTCGAACGTTGAAAAAATGGTCAATATTGATGACATTTTAACATTTAATCTTTTGACTTTAAATGACGGTTGGATGTGAGTTATTACTTTTTCAACTAAAATAAGTGTGTTTAAAGTCATTTCTGTGCCTGAAATTGGTCAAAATTGAAGATTTTGAGTAAGCAAAACTCTGTAAAAATGGCAATTTTGGTCACTGTGAGGGTTTAAAAAGTGGTTATTCAACATGAGGCCCGATCCAAATGACATTTTGAATCATTTTTGGTAGAGTCCAAAAAATCAATTTTCTGATGAAAAACGATGACCCCGGACCAGTCGAACGTTGAAAAAATGGTCAATATTGATGAAATTTTAACATTTAATCTTTTGACTTTAAATGACATTTGGATGTGAGTTATTACTTTTTCAACTAAAATAAGTGTGTTTAAAGTCATTTCTGTGCCTGAAATTGGTCAAAATTGAAGATTTTGAGTAAGCAAAACTCTGTAAAAATGGCAATTTTGGTCACTGTGAGGGTTTAAAAAGTGGTTATTCAACATGAGGCCCGATCCAAATGACATTTTGAACCATTTTTGGTAAAGTCCAAAAAATCCATTTTCTGATGAAAAACGATGACCCTGGACCAGTCGAACGTTGAAAAAATGGTCAATATTGATGAAATTTTAACATTTAATCTTTTGACTTTAAATGACGGTTGTATGTGAGTTATTACTTTTTCAACTAAAATAAGTGTGTTTAAAGTCATTTCTGTGCCTGAAATTGGTCAAAATTGAAGATTTCGACTAAGCAAAACTCTGTAAAAATGGCAATTTTGGTAACTGTGAGGGTTTAAAAAGTGGTTATTCAACATGAGGCCCGATCCATATGACATTTTGAATCATTTTTGGTAGAGTCCAAAAAATCAATTTTCTGATGAAAAACTATGACCCCGGACCAGTCGAACGTTGAAAAAATGGTCAATATTGATGAAATTTTTACATTTAATCTTTTGACTTTAAATGACGGTTGGATGTGAGTTATTACTTTTTCAACTAAAATAAGTGTGTTTAAAGTCATTTCTGTGCCTGAAATTGGTCAAAATTGAAGATTTTGAGTAAGCAAAACTCTGTAAAAATGGCAATTTTGGTCACTGTGAGGGTTTAAAAAGTGGTTATTCAACATGAGGCCCGATCCAAATGACATTTTGAATCATTTTTGGTAGAGTCCAAAAAATCAATTTTCTGATGAAAAACGATGACCCCGGACCAGTCGAACGTTGAAAAAATGGTCAATATTGATGAAATTTTAACATTTAATCTTTTGACTTTAAATGACATTTGGATGTGAGTTATTACTTTTTCAACTAAAATAAGTGTGTTTAAAGTCATTTCTGTGCCTGAAATTGGTCAAAATTGAAGATTTTGAGTAAGCAAAACTCTGTAAAAATGGCAATTTTGGTCACTGTGAGGGTTTAAAAAGTGGTTATTCAACATGAGGCCCGATCCAAATGACATTTTGAATAATTTTTGGTAGAGTCCAAAAAATCAATTTTCTGATGAAAAACGATGACCCCGGACCAGTCGAACGTTGAAAAAATTGGTCAATATTGATGAAATTTTAACATTTAATCTTTTGACTTTAAATGACGGTTGGATGTGAGTTATTACTTTTTCAACTAAAATAAGTGTGTTTAAAGTCATTTCTGTGCTTGAAATTGGTCAAATTTGTAGCTTTTGAGTAAGCAAAACTCTGTAAAAATGGCAATTTTGGTCACTGTGAGGGTTTAAAAAGTGGTTATTCAACATGAGGCCCGATCCAAATGACATTTTGAACCATTTTTGGTAGAGTCCAAAAAATCCATTTTCTGATGAAAAACGATTACCCCGGACCAGTCGAACGTTGAAAAAATGGTCAATATTGATGAAATTTTAACATTTAATCTTTTGACTTTAAATGACGGTTGGATGTGAGTTATTACTTTTTCAACTAAAATAAGTGTGTTTAAAGTCATTTTTGTGCCTGAAATTGGTCAAAATTTGAAGATTTTGAGTAAGCAAAACTCTGTAAAAATGGCAATTTTGGTCACTGTGAGGGTTTAAAAAGTTTTTATTCAACATGAAGCTCGATCCAAATGACATTTTGAATCATTTTTGGTAGAGTCCAAAAAATCAATTTTCTGATGAAAAACGATGACCCCGGACCAGTCGAACGTTGAAAAAATGGTCAATATTGATGAAATTTTAACATTTAATCTTTTGACTTTAAATGACGGTTGGATGTGAGTTATTACTTTTTCAACTAAAATAAGTGTGTTTAAAGTCATTTCTGTGCCTGAAATTGGTCAAAATTGAAGATTTTGAGTAAGCAAAACTCTGTAAAAATGGCAATTTTGGTAACTGTGAGGGTTTAAAAAGTGGTTATTCAACATGAGGCCCGATCCATATGACATTTTGAATCATTTTTGGTAGAGTCCAAAAAATCAATTTTCTGATGAAAAACTATGACCCCGGACCAGTCGAACGTTGAAAAAATTGTCAATATTGATGAAATTTTAACATTTAATCTTTTGACTTTAAATGACGGTTGGATGTGAGTTATTACTTTTTCAACTAAAATAAGTGTGTTTAAAGTCATTTTTGTGTCTGAAATTGGTCAAAATTTGAAGATTTTGAGTAAGCAAAACTCTGTAAAAATGGCAATTTTGGTCACTGTGAGGGTTTAAAAAGTGGTTATTCAACATGAAGCTCGATCCAAATGACATTTTGAATCATTTTTGGTAGAGTCCAAAAAAAATCAATTTTCTGATGAAAAACAATGACCCCGGACCAGTCGAACGTTGAAAAAATTGGTCAATATTGATGAAATTTTAACATTTAATCTTTTGACTTTAAATGACGGTTGGATGTGAGTTATTACTTTTTCAACTAAAATAAGTGTGTTTAAAGTCATTTCTGTGCTTGAAATTGGTCAAATTTGTAGCTTTTGAGTAAGCAAAACTCTGTAAAAATGGCAATTTTGGTCACTGTGAGGGTTTAAAAAGTGGTTATTCAACATGAGGCCCGATCCAAATGACATTTTGAACCATTTTTGGTAGAGTCCAAAAAATCCATTTTCTGATGAAAAACGATTACCCCGGACCAGTCGAACGTTGAAAAAATGGTCAATATTGATGAAATTTTAACATTTAATCTTTTGACTTTAAATGACGGTTGTATGTGAGTTATTACTTTTTCAACTAAAATAAGTGTGTTTAAAGTCATTTCTGTGCCTGAAATTGGTCAAAATTGAAGATTTTGAGTAAGCAAAACTCTGTAAAAATGGCAATTTTGGTCACTGTGAGGGTTTAAAAAGTGGTTATTCAACATGAGGCCCGATCCAAATGACATTTTGAATCATTTTTGGTAGAGTCCAAAAAATCAATTTTCTGCTGAAAAACGATGACCCCGGACCAGTCGAACGTTGAAAAAATGGTCAATATTGATGAAATTTTAACATTTAATCTTTTGACTTTAAATGACGGTTGGATGTGAGTTATTACTTTTTCAACTAAAATAAGTGTGTTTAAAGTCATTTCTGTGCCTGAAATTGGTCAAAATTGAAGATTTTGAGTAAGCAAAACTCTGTAAAAATGGCAATTTTGGTAACTGTGAGGGTTTAAAAAGTGGTTATTCAACATGAGGCCCGATCCATATGACATTTTGAATCATTTTTGGTAGAGTCCAAAAAATCAATTTTCTGATGAAAAACTATGACCCCGGACCAGTCGAACGTTGAAAAAATGGTCAATATTGATGAAATTTTAACATTTAATCTTTTGACTTTAAATGACGGTTGTATGTGAGTTATTACTTTTTCAACTAAAATAAGTGTGTTTAAAGTCATTTCTGTGCCTGAAATTGGTCAAAATTGAAGATTTTGAGTAAGCAAAACTCTGTAAAAATGGCAATTTTGGTCACTGTGAGGGTTTAAAAAGTTTTTATTCAACATGAGGCCCGATCCAAATGACATTTTGAATCATTTTTGGTAGAGTCCAAAAAATCAATTTTCTGCTGAAAAACGATGACCCCGGACCAGTCGAACGTTGAAAAAATGGTCAATATTGATGAAATTTTAACATTTAATCTTTTGACTTTAAATGACGGTTGGATGTGAGTTATTACTTTTTCAACTAAAATAAGTGTGTTTAAAGTCATTTCTGTGCCTGAAATTGGTCAAAATTGAAGATTTTGAGTAAGCAAAACTCTGTAAAAATGGCAATTTTGGTAACTGTGAGGGTTTAAAAAGTGGTTATTCAACATGAGGCCCGATCCATATGACATTTTGAATCATTTTTGGTAGAGTCCAAAAAATCAATTTTCTGATGAAAAACTATGACCCCGGACCAGTCGAACGTTGAAAAAATAGTCAATATTGATGAAATTTTAACATTTAATCTTTTGACTTTAAATGACGGTTGGATGTGAGTTATTACTTTTTCAACTAAAATAAGTGTGTTTAAAGTCATTTTTGTGCCTGAAATTGGTCAAAATTTGAAGATTTTGAGTAAGCAAAACTCTGTAAAAATGGCAATTTTGGTCACTGTGAGGGTTTAAAAAGTTGTTATTCAACATGAGGCTCGATCCAAATGACATTTTGAATCATTTTTGGTAGAGTCCAAAAAATCAATTTTCTGATGAAAAACGATGACCCCGGACCAGTCGAACGTTGAAAAAATGGTCAATATTGATGAAATTTTAACATTTAATCTTTTGACTTTAAATGACGGTTGGATGTGAGTTATTACTTTTTCAACTAAAATAAGTGTGTTTAAAGTCATTTTTGTGCCTGAAATTGGTCAAAATTTGAAGATTTTGAGTAAGCAAAACTCTGTAAAAATGGCAATTTTGGTCACTGTGAGGGTTTAAAAAGTTTTTATTCAACATGAAGCTCGATCCAAATGACATTTTGAATCATTTTTGGTAGAGTCCAAAAAAATCAATTTTCTGATGAAAAACGATGACCCCGGACCAGTCGAACGTTGAAAAAATTGGTCAATATTGATGAAATTTTAACATTTAATCTTTTGACTTTAAATGACGGTTGGATGTGAGTTATTACTTTTTCAACTAAAATAAGTGTGTTTAAAGTCATTTCTGTGCTTGAAATTGGTCAAATTTGTAGCTTTTGAGTAAGCAAAACTCTGTAAAAATGGCAATTTTGGTCACTGTGAGGGTTTAAAAAGTGGTTATTCAACATGAGGCCCGATCCAAATGACATTTTGAACCATTTTTGGTAGAGTCCAAAAAATCCATTTTCTGATGAAAAACGATTACCCCGGACCAGTCGAACGTTGAAAAAATGGTCAATATTGATGAAATTTTAACATTTAATTTTTTGACTTTAAATGACGGTTGTATGTGAGTTATTACTTTTTCAACTAAAATAAGTGTGTTTAAAGTCATTTCTGTGCCTGAAATTGGTCAAAATTGAAGATTTTGAGTAAGCAAAACTCTGTAAAAATGGCAATTTTGGTCACTGTGAGGGTTTAAAAAGTGGTTATTCAACATGAGGCCCGATCCAAATGACATTTTGAATCATTTTTGGTAGAGTCCAAAAAATCAATTTTCTGCTGAAAAACGATGACCCCGGACCAGTCGAACGTTGAAAAAATGGTCAATATTGATGAAATTTTAACATTTCATCTTTTGACTTTAAATGACGGTTGGATGTGAGTTATTACTTTTTCAACTAAAATAAGTGTGTTTAAAGTCATTTTTGTGCCTGAAATTGGTCAAAATTTGAAGATTTTGAGTAAGCAAAACTCTGTAAAAATGGCAATTTTGGTCACTGTGAGGGTTTAAAAAGTTTTTATTCAACATGAAGCTCGATCCAAATGACATTTTGAATCATTTTTGGTAGAGTCCAAAAAATCAATTTTCTGATGAAAAACGATGACCCCGGACCAGTCGAACGTTGAAAAAATGGTCAATATTGATGAAATTTTAACATTTAATCTTTTGACTTTAAATGACGGTTGGATGTGAGTTATTACTTTTTCAACTAAAATAAGTGTGTTTAAAGTCATTTCTGTGCCTGAAATTGGTCAAAATTGAAGATTTTGAGTAAGCAAAACTCTGTAAAAATGGCAATTTTGGTAACTGTGAGGGTTTAAAAAGTGGTTATTCAACATGAGGCCCGATCCATATGACATTTTGAATCATTTTTGGTAGAGTCCAAAAAATCAATTTTCTGATGAAAAACTATGACCCCGGACCAGTCGAACGTTGAAAAAATAGTCAATATTGATGAAATTTTAACATTTAATCTTTTGACTTTAAATGACGGTTGGATGTGAGGTATTACTTTTTCAACTAAAATAAGTGTGTTTAAAGTCATTTTTGTGCCTGAAATTGGTCAAAATTTGAAGATTTTGAGTAAGCAAAACTCTGTAAAAATGGCAATTTTGGTCACTGTGAGGGTTTAAAAAGTTTTTATTCAACATGAAGCTCGATCCAAATGACATTTTGAATCATTTTTGGTAGAGTCCAAAAAATCAATTTTCTGATGAAAAACGATGACCCCGGACCAGTCGAACGTTGAAAAAATGGTCAATATTGATGAAATTTTAACATTTAATCTTTTGACTTTAAATGACGGTTGGATGTGAGTTATTACTTTTTCAACTAAAATAAGTGTGTTTAAAGTCATTTCTGTGCCTGAAATTGGTCAAAATTGAAGATTTTGAGTAAGCAAAACTCTGTAAAAATGGCAATTTTGGTAACTGTGAGGGTTTAAAAAGTGGTTATTCAACATGAGGCCCGATCCATATGACATTTTGAATCATTTTTGGTAGAGTCCAAAAAATCAATTTTCTGATGAAAAACTATGACCCCGGACCAGTCGAACGTTGAAAAAATAGTCAATATTGATGAAATTTTAACATTTAATCTTTTGACTTTAAATGACGGTTGGATGTGAGTTATTACTTTTTCAACTAAAATAAGTGTGTTTAAAGTCATTTTTGTGCCTGAAATTGGTCAAAATTTGAAGATTTTGAGTAAGCAAAACTCTGTAAAAATGGCAATTTTGGTCACTGTGAGGGTTTAAAAAGTTGTTATTCAACATGAGGCTCGATCCAAATGACATTTTGAATCATTTTTGGTAGAGTCCAAAAAATCAATTTTCTGATGAAAAACGATGACCCCGGACCAGTCGAACGTTGAAAAAATGGTCAATATTGATGAAATTTTAACATTTAATCTTTTGACTTTAAATGACGGTTGGATGTGAGTTATTACTTTTTCAACTAAAATAAGTGTGTTTAAAGTCATTTTTGTGCCTGAAATTGGTCAAAATTTGAAGATTTTGAGTAAGCAAAACTCTGTAAAAATGGCAATTTTGGTCACTGTGAGGGTTTAAAAAGTTTTTATTCAACATGAAGCTCGATCCAAATGACATTTTGAATCATTTTTGGTAGAGTCCAAAAAAATCAATTTTCTGATGAAAAACGATGACCCCGGACCAGTCGAACGTTGAAAAAATTGGTCAATATTGATGAAATTTTAACATTTAATCTTTTGACTTTAAATGACGGTTGGATGTGAGTTATTACTTTTTCAACTAAAATAAGTGTGTTTAAAGTCATTTCTGTGCTTGAAATTGGTCAAATTTGTAGCTTTTGAGTAAGCAAAACTCTGTAAAAATGGCAATTTTGGTCACTGTGAGGGTTTAAAAAGTGGTTATTCAACATGAGGCCCGATCCAAATGACATTTTGAACCATTTTTGGTAGAGTCCAAAAAATCCATTTTCTGATGAAAAACGATTACCCCGGACCAGTCGAACGTTGAAAAAATGGTCAATATTGATGAAATTTTAACATTTAATCTTTTGACTTTAAATGACGGTTGTATGTGAGTTATTACTTTTTCAACTAAAATAAGTGTGTTTAAAGTCATTTCTGTGCCTGAAATTGGTCAAAATTGAAGATTTTGAGTAAGCAAAACTCTGTAAAAATGGCAATTTTGGTCACTGTGAGGGTTTAAAAAGTGGTTATTCAACATGAGGCCCGATCCAAATGACATTTTGAATCATTTTTGGTAGAGTCCAAAAAATCAATTTTCTGCTGAAAAACGATGACCCCGGACCAGTCGAACGTTGAAAAAATGGTCAATATTGATGAAATTTTAACATTTAATCTTTTGACTTTAAATGACGGTTGGATGTGAGTTATTACTTTTTCAACTAAAATAAGTGTGTTTAAAGTCATTTCTGTGCCTGAAATTGGTCAAAATTGAAGATTTTGAGTAAGCAAAACTCTGTAAAAATGGCAATTTTGGTAACTGTGAGGGTTTAAAAAGTGGTTATTCAACATGAGGCCCAATCCATATGACATTTTGAATCATTTTTGGTAGAGTCCAAAAAATCAATTTTCTGATGAAAAACTATGACCCCGGACCAGTCGAACGTTGAAAAAATAGTCAATATTGATGAAATTTTAACATTTAATCTTTTGACTTTAAATGACGGTTGGATGTGAGTTATTACTTTTTCAACTAAAATAAGTGTGTTTAAAGTCATTTTTGTGCCTGAAATTGGTCAAAATTTGAAGATTTTGAGTAAGCAAAACTCTGTAAAAATGGCAATTTTGGTCACTGTGAGGGTTTAAAAAGTTGTTATTCAACATGAGGCTCGATCCAAATGACATTTTGAATCATTTTTGGTAGAGTCCAAAAAATCAATTTTCTGATGAAAAACGATGACCCCGGACCAGTCGAACGTTGAAAAAATGGTCAATATTGATGACATTTTAACATTTAATCTTTTGACTTTAAATGACGGTTGGATGTGAGTTATTACTTTTTCAACTAAAATAAGTGTGTTTAAAGTCATTTCTGTGCCTGAAATTGGTCAAAATTGAAGATTTTGAGTAAGCAAAACTCTGTAAAAATGGCAATTTTGGTCACTGTGAGGGTTTAAAAAGTGGTTATTCAACATGAGGCCCGATCCAAATGACATTTTGAATCATTTTTGGTAGAGTCCAAAAAATCAATTTTCTGATGAAAAACGATGACCCCGGACCAGTCGAACGTTGGAAAAATGGTCAATATTGATGAAATTTTAACATTTAATCTTTTGACTTTAAATGACGGTTGGATGTGAGTTATTACTTTTTCAACTAAAATAAGTGTGTTTAAAGTCATTTTTGTGCCTGAAATTGGTCAAAATTTGAAGATTTTGAGTAAGCAAAACTCTGTAAAAATGGCAATTTTGGTCACTGTGAGGGTTTAAAAAGTTTTTATTCAACATGAAGCTCGATCCAAATGACATTTTGAATCATTTTTGGTAGAGTCCAAAAAAATCAATTTTCTGATGAAAAACAATGACCCCGGACCAGTCGAACGTTGAAAAAATTGGTCAATATTGATGAAATTTTAACATTTAATCTTTTGACTTTAAATGACGGTTGGATGTGAGTTATTACTTTTTCAACTAAAATAAGTGTGTTTAAAGTCATTTCTGTGCTTGAAATTGGTCAAATTTGTAGCTTTTGAGTAAGCAAAACTCTGTAAAAATGGCAATTTTAGTCACTGTGAGGGTTTAAAAAGTGGTTATTCAACATGAGGCCCGATCCAAATGACATTTTGAACCATTTTTGGTAGAGTCCAAAAAATCCATTTTCTGATGAAAAACGATTACCCCGGACCAGTCGAACGTTGAAAAAATGGTCAATATTGATGAAATTTTAACATTTAATCTTTTGACTTTAAATGACGGTTGTATGTGAGTTATTACTTTTTCAACTAAAATAAGTGTGTTTAAAGTCATTTCTGTGCCTGAAATTGGTCAAAATTGAAGATTTTGAGTAAGCAAAACTCTGTAAAAATGGCAATTTTGGTCACTGTGAGGGTTTAAAAAGTGGTTATTCAACATGAGGCCCGATCCAAATGACATTTTGAATAATTTTTGGTAGAGTCCAAAAAATCAATTTTCTGCTGAAAAACGATGACCCCGGACCAGTCGAACGTTGAAAAAATGGTCAATATTGATGAAATTTTAACATTTAATCTTTTGACTTTAAATGACGGTTGGATGTGAGTTATTACTTTTTCAACTAAAATAAGTGTGTTTAAAGTCATTTTTGTGCCTGAAATTGGTCAAAATTTGAAGATTTTGAGTAAGCAAAACTCTGTAAAAATGGCAATTTTGGTCACTGTGAGGGTTTAAAAAGTTTTTATTCAACATGAAGCTCGATCCAAATGACATTTTGAATCATTTTTGGTAGAGTCCAAAAAATCCATTTTCTGATGAAAAACGATGACCCCGGACCAGTCGAACGTTGAAAAAATGGTCAATATTGATGAAATTTTAACATTTAATCTTTTGACTTTAAATGACGGTTGGATGTGAGTTATTTTTTTTTCAACTAAAATAAGTGTGTTTAAAGTCATTTCTGTGCCTGAAATTGGTCAAAATTGAAGATTTTGAGTAAGCAAAACTCTGTAAAAATGGCAATTTTGGTAACTGTGAGGGTTTAAAAAGTGGTTATTCAACATGAGGCCCGATCCATATGACATTTTGAATCATTTTTGGTAGAGTCCAAAAAATCAATTTTCTGATGAAAAACTATGACCCCGGACCAGTCGAACGTTGAAAAAATAGTCAATATTGATGAAATTTTAACATTTAATCTTTTGACTTTAAATGACGGTTGGATGTGAGTTATTACTTTTTCAACTAAAATAAGTGTGTTTAAAGTCATTTTTGTGCCTGAAATTGGTCAAAATTTGAAGATTTTGAGTAAGCAAAACTCTGTAAAAATGGCAATTTTGGTCACTGTGAGGGTTTAAAAAGTTGTTATTCAACATGAGGCTCGATCCAAATGACATTTTGAATCATTTTTGGTAGAGTCCAAAAAATCAATTTTCTGATGAAAAACGATGACCCCGGACCAGTCGAACGTTGAAAAAATGGTCAATATTGATGACATTTTAACATTTAATCTTTTGACTTTAAATGACGGTTGGATGTGAGTTATTACTTTTTCAACTAAAATAAGTGTGTTTAAAGTCATTTCTGTGCCTGAAATTGGTCAAAATTGAAGATTTTGAGTAAGCAAAACTCTGTAAAAATGGCAATTTTGGTAACTGTGAGGGTTTAAAAAGTGGTTATTCAACATGAGGCCCGATCCAAATGACATTTTGAATCATTTTTGGTAGAGTCCAAAAAATCAATTTTCTGATGAAAAACGATGACCCCGGACCAGTCGAACGTTGAAAAAATGGTCAATATTGATGACATTTTAACATTTAATCTTTTGACTTTAAATGACGGTTGTATGTGAGTTATTACTTTTTCAACTAAAATAAGTGTGTTTAAAGTCATTTCTGTGCCTGAAATTGGTCAAAATTGAAGATTTCGACTAAGCAAAACTCTGTAAAAATGGCAATTTTGGTAACTGTGAGGGTTTAAAAAGTGGTTATTCAACATGAGGCCCGATCCATATGACATTTTGAATCATTTTTGGTAGAGTCCAAAAAATCAATTTTCTGATGAAAAACTATGACCCCGGACCAGTCGAACGTTGAAAAAATGGTCAATATTGATGAAATTTTTACATTTAATCTTTTGACTTTAAATGACGGTTGGATGTGAGTTATTACTTTTTCAACTAAAATAAGTGTGTTTAAAGTCATTTCTGTGCCTGAAATTGGTCAAAATTGAAGATTTTGAGTAAGCAAAACTCTGTAAAAATGGCAATTTTGGTCACTGTGAGGGTTTAAAAAGTGGTTATTCAACATGAGGCCCGATCCAAATGACATTTTGAATCATTTTTGGTAGAGTCCAAAAAATCAATTTTCTGATGAAAAACGATGACCCCGGACCAGTCGAACGTTGAAAAAATGGTCAATATTGATGAAATTTTAACATTTAATCTTTTGACTTTAAATGACATTTGGATGTGAGTTATTACTTTTTCAACTAAAATAAGTGTGTTTAAAGTCATTTCTGTGCCTGAAATTGGTCAAAATTGAAGATTTTGAGTAAGCAAAACTCTGTAAAAATGGCAATTTTGGTCACTGTGAGGGTTTAAAAAGTGGTTATTCAACATGAGGCCCGATCCAAATGACATTTTGAATAATTTTTGGTAGAGTCCAAAAAATCAATTTTCTGATGAAAAACGATGACCCCGGACCAGTCGAACGTTGAAAAAATTGGTCAATATTGATGAAATTTTAACATTTAATCTTTTGACTTTAAATGACGGTTGGATGTGAGTTATTACTTTTTCAACTAAAATAAGTGTGTTTAAAGTCATTTCTGTGCTTGAAATTGGTCAAATTTGTAGCTTTTGAGTAAGCAAAACTCTGTAAAAATGGCAATTTTGGTCACTGTGAGGGTTTAAAAAGTGGTTATTCAACATGAGGCCCGATCCAAATGACATTTTGAACCATTTTTGGTAGAGTCCAAAAAATCCATTTTCTGATGAAAAACGATTACCCCGGACCAGTCGAACGTTGAAAAAATGGTCAATATTGATGAAATTTTAACATTTAATCTTTTGACTTTAAATGACGGTTGGATGTGAGTTATTACTTTTTCAACTAAAATAAGTGTGTTTAAAGTCATTTTTGTGCCTGAAATTGGTCAAAATTTGAAGATTTTGAGTAAGCAAAACTCTGTAAAAATGGCAATTTTGGTCACTGTGAGGGTTTAAAAAGTTTTTATTCAACATGAAGCTCGATCCAAATGACATTTTGAATCATTTTTGGTAGAGTCCAAAAAATCAATTTTCTGATGAAAAACGATGACCCCGGACCAGTCGAACGTTGAAAAAATGGTCAATATTGATGAAATTTTAACATTTAATCTTTTGACTTTAAATGACGGTTGGATGTGAGTTATTACTTTTTCAACTAAAATAAGTGTGTTTAAAGTCATTTCTGTGCCTGAAATTGGTCAAAATTGAAGATTTTGAGTAAGCAAAACTCTGTAAAAATGGCAATTTTGGTAACTGTGAGGGTTTAAAAAGTGGTTATTCAACATGAGGCCCGATCCATATGACATTTTGAATCATTTTTGGTAGAGTCCAAAAAATCAATTTTCTGATGAAAAACTATGACCCCGGACCAGTCGAACGTTGAAAAAATTGTCAATATTGATGAAATTTTAACATTTAATCTTTTGACTTTAAATGACGGTTGGATGTGAGTTATTACTTTTTCAACTAAAATAAGTGTGTTTAAAGTCATTTTTGTGTCTGAAATTGGTCAAAATTTGAAGATTTTGAGTAAGCAAAACTCTGTAAAAATGGCAATTTTGGTCACTGTGAGGGTTTAAAAAGTGGTTATTCAACATGAAGCTCGATCCAAATGACATTTTGAATCATTTTTGGTAGAGTCCAAAAAAAATCAATTTTCTGATGAAAAACAATGACCCCGGACCAGTCGAACGTTGAAAAAATTGGTCAATATTGATGAAATTTTAACATTTAATCTTTTGACTTTAAATGACGGTTGGATGTGAGTTATTACTTTTTCAACTAAAATAAGTGTGTTTAAAGTCATTTCTGTGCTTGAAATTGGTCAAATTTGTAGCTTTTGAGTAAGCAAAACTCTGTAAAAATGGCAATTTTGGTCACTGTGAGGGTTTAAAAAGTGGTTATTCAACATGAGGCCCGATCCAAATGACATTTTGAACCATTTTTGGTAGAGTCCAAAAAATCCATTTTCTGATGAAAAACGATTACCCCGGACCAGTCGAACGTTGAAAAAATGGTCAATATTGATGAAATTTTAACATTTAATCTTTTGACTTTAAATGACGGTTGTATGTGAGTTATTACTTTTTCAACTAAAATAAGTGTGTTTAAAGTCATTTCTGTGCCTGAAATTGGTCAAAATTGAAGATTTTGAGTAAGCAAAACTCTGTAAAAATGGCAATTTTGGTCACTGTGAGGGTTTAAAAAGTGGTTATTCAACATGAGGCCCGATCCAAATGACATTTTGAATCATTTTTGGTAGAGTCCAAAAAATCAATTTTCTGCTGAAAAACGATGACCCCGGACCAGTCGAACGTTGAAAAAATGGTCAATATTGATGAAATTTTAACATTTAATCTTTTGACTTTAAATGACGGTTGGATGTGAGTTATTACTTTTTCAACTAAAATAAGTGTGTTTAAAGTCATTTCTGTGCCTGAAATTGGTCAAAATTGAAGATTTTGAGTAAGCAAAACTCTGTAAAAATGGCAATTTTGGTAACTGTGAGGGTTTAAAAAGTGGTTATTCAACATGAGGCCCGATCCATATGACATTTTGAATCATTTTTGGTAGAGTCCAAAAAATCAATTTTCTGATGAAAAACTATGACCCCGGACCAGTCGAACGTTGAAAAAATGGTCAATATTGATGAAATTTTAACATTTAATCTTTTGACTTTAAATGACGGTTGTATGTGAGTTATTACTTTTTCAACTAAAATAAGTGTGTTTAAAGTCATTTCTGTGCCTGAAATTGGTCAAAATTGAAGATTTTGAGTAAGCAAAACTCTGTAAAAATGGCAATTTTGGTCACTGTGAGGGTTTAAAAAGTTTTTATTCAACATGAGGCCCGATCCAAATGACATTTTGAATCATTTTTGGTAGAGTCCAAAAAATCAATTTTCTGCTGAAAAACGATGACCCCGGACCAGTCGAACGTTGAAAAAATGGTCAATATTGATGAAATTTTAACATTTAATCTTTTGACTTTAAATGACGGTTGGATGTGAGTTATTACTTTTTCAACTAAAATAAGTGTGTTTAAAGTCATTTCTGTGCCTGAAATTGGTCAAAATTGAAGATTTTGAGTAAGCAAAACTCTGTAAAAATGGCAATTTTGGTAACTGTGAGGGTTTAAAAAGTGGTTATTCAACATGAGGCCCGATCCATATGACATTTTGAATCATTTTTGGTAGAGTCCAAAAAATCAATTTTCTGATGAAAAACTATGACCCCGGACCAGTCGAACGTTGAAAAAATAGTCAATATTGATGAAATTTTAACATTTAATCTTTTGACTTTAAATGACGGTTGGATGTGAGTTATTACTTTTTCAACTAAAATAAGTGTGTTTAAAGTCATTTTTGTGCCTGAAATTGGTCAAAATTTGAAGATTTTGAGTAAGCAAAACTCTGTAAAAATGGCAATTTTGGTCACTGTGAGGGTTTAAAAAGTTGTTATTCAACATGAGGCTCGATCCAAATGACATTTTGAATCATTTTTGGTAGAGTCCAAAAAATCAATTTTCTGATGAAAAACGATGACCCCGGACCAGTCGAACGTTGAAAAAATGGTCAATATTGATGAAATTTTAACATTTAATCTTTTGACTTTAAATGACGGTTGGATGTGAGTTATTACTTTTTCAACTAAAATAAGTGTGTTTAAAGTCATTTTTGTGCCTGAAATTGGTCAAAATTTGAAGATTTTGAGTAAGCAAAACTCTGTAAAAATGGCAATTTTGGTCACTGTGAGGGTTTAAAAAGTTTTTATTCAACATGAAGCTCGATCCAAATGACATTTTGAATCATTTTTGGTAGAGTCCAAAAAAATCAATTTTCTGATGAAAAACGATGACCCCGGACCAGTCGAACGTTGAAAAAATTGGTCAATATTGATGAAATTTTAACATTTAATCTTTTGACTTTAAATGACGGTTGGATGTGAGTTATTACTTTTTCAACTAAAATAAGTGTGTTTAAAGTCATTTCTGTGCTTGAAATTGGTCAAATTTGTAGCTTTTGAGTAAGCAAAACTCTGTAAAAATGGCAATTTTGGTCACTGTGAGGGTTTAAAAAGTGGTTATTCAACATGAGGCCCGATCCAAATGACATTTTGAACCATTTTTGGTAGAGTCCAAAAAATCCATTTTCTGATGAAAAACGATTACCCCGGACCAGTCGAACGTTGAAAAAATGGTCAATATTGATGAAATTTTAACATTTAATTTTTTGACTTTAAATGACGGTTGTATGTGAGTTATTACTTTTTCAACTAAAATAAGTGTGTTTAAAGTCATTTCTGTGCCTGAAATTGGTCAAAATTGAAGATTTTGAGTAAGCAAAACTCTGTAAAAATGGCAATTTTGGTCACTGTGAGGGTTTAAAAAGTGGTTATTCAACATGAGGCCCGATCCAAATGACATTTTGAATCATTTTTGGTAGAGTCCAAAAAATCAATTTTCTGCTGAAAAACGATGACCCCGGACCAGTCGAACGTTGAAAAAATGGTCAATATTGATGAAATTTTAACATTTCATCTTTTGACTTTAAATGACGGTTGGATGTGAGTTATTACTTTTTCAACTAAAATAAGTGTGTTTAAAGTCATTTTTGTGCCTGAAATTGGTCAAAATTTGAAGATTTTGAGTAAGCAAAACTCTGTAAAAATGGCAATTTTGGTCACTGTGAGGGTTTAAAAAGTTTTTATTCAACATGAAGCTCGATCCAAATGACATTTTGAATCATTTTTGGTAGAGTCCAAAAAATCAATTTTCTGATGAAAAACGATGACCCCGGACCAGTCGAACGTTGAAAAAATGGTCAATATTGATGAAATTTTAACATTTAATCTTTTGACTTTAAATGACGGTTGGATGTGAGTTATTACTTTTTCAACTAAAATAAGTGTGTTTAAAGTCATTTCTGTGCCTGAAATTGGTCAAAATTGAAGATTTTGAGTAAGCAAAACTCTGTAAAAATGGCAATTTTGGTAACTGTGAGGGTTTAAAAAGTGGTTATTCAACATGAGGCCCGATCCATATGACATTTTGAATCATTTTTGGTAGAGTCCAAAAAATCAATTTTCTGATGAAAAACTATGACCCCGGACCAGTCGAACGTTGAAAAAATAGTCAATATTGATGAAATTTTAACATTTAATCTTTTGACTTTAAATGACGGTTGGATGTGAGGTATTACTTTTTCAACTAAAATAAGTGTGTTTAAAGTCATTTTTGTGCCTGAAATTGGTCAAAATTTGAAGATTTTGAGTAAGCAAAACTCTGTAAAAATGGCAATTTTGGTCACTGTGAGGGTTTAAAAAGTTTTTATTCAACATGAAGCTCGATCCAAATGACATTTTGAATCATTTTTGGTAGAGTCCAAAAAATCAATTTTCTGATGAAAAACGATGACCCCGGACCAGTCGAACGTTGAAAAAATGGTCAATATTGATGAAATTTTAACATTTAATCTTTTGACTTTAAATGACGGTTGGATGTGAGTTATTACTTTTTCAACTAAAATAAGTGTGTTTAAAGTCATTTCTGTGCCTGAAATTGGTCAAAATTGAAGATTTTGAGTAAGCAAAACTCTGTAAAAATGGCAATTTTGGTAACTGTGAGGGTTTAAAAAGTGGTTATTCAACATGAGGCCCGATCCATATGACATTTTGAATCATTTTTGGTAGAGTCCAAAAAATCAATTTTCTGATGAAAAACTATGACCCCGGACCAGTCGAACGTTGAAAAAATAGTCAATATTGATGAAATTTTAACATTTAATCTTTTGACTTTAAATGACGGTTGGATGTGAGTTATTACTTTTTCAACTAAAATAAGTGTGTTTAAAGTCATTTTTGTGCCTGAAATTGGTCAAAATTTGAAGATTTTGAGTAAGCAAAACTCTGTAAAAATGGCAATTTTGGTCACTGTGAGGGTTTAAAAAGTTGTTATTCAACATGAGGCTCGATCCAAATGACATTTTGAATCATTTTTGGTAGAGTCCAAAAAATCAATTTTCTGATGAAAAACGATGACCCCGGACCAGTCGAACGTTGAAAAAATGGTCAATATTGATGAAATTTTAACATTTAATCTTTTGACTTTAAATGACGGTTGGATGTGAGTTATTACTTTTTCAACTAAAATAAGTGTGTTTAAAGTCATTTTTGTGCCTGAAATTGGTCAAAATTTGAAGATTTTGAGTAAGCAAAACTCTGTAAAAATGGCAATTTTGGTCACTGTGAGGGTTTAAAAAGTTTTTATTCAACATGAAGCTCGATCCAAATGACATTTTGAATCATTTTTGGTAGAGTCCAAAAAAATCAATTTTCTGATGAAAAACGATGACCCCGGACCAGTCGAACGTTGAAAAAATTGGTCAATATTGATGAAATTTTAACATTTAATCTTTTGACTTTAAATGACGGTTGGATGTGAGTTATTACTTTTTCAACTAAAATAAGTGTGTTTAAAGTCATTTCTGTGCTTGAAATTGGTCAAATTTGTAGCTTTTGAGTAAGCAAAACTCTGTAAAAATGGCAATTTTGGTCACTGTGAGGGTTTAAAAAGTGGTTATTCAACATGAGGCCCGATCCAAATGACATTTTGAACCATTTTTGGTAGAGTCCAAAAAATCCATTTTCTGATGAAAAACGATTACCCCGGACCAGTCGAACGTTGAAAAAATGGTCAATATTGATGAAATTTTAACATTTAATCTTTTGACTTTAAATGACGGTTGTATGTGAGTTATTACTTTTTCAACTAAAATAAGTGTGTTTAAAGTCATTTCTGTGCCTGAAATTGGTCAAAATTGAAGATTTTGAGTAAGCAAAACTCTGTAAAAATGGCAATTTTGGTCACTGTGAGGGTTTAAAAAGTGGTTATTCAACATGAGGCCCGATCCAAATGACATTTTGAATCATTTTTGGTAGAGTCCAAAAAATCAATTTTCTGCTGAAAAACGATGACCCCGGACCAGTCGAACGTTGAAAAAATGGTCAATATTGATGAAATTTTAACATTTAATCTTTTGACTTTAAATGACGGTTGGATGTGAGTTATTACTTTTTCAACTAAAATAAGTGTGTTTAAAGTCATTTCTGTGCCTGAAATTGGTCAAAATTGAAGATTTTGAGTAAGCAAAACTCTGTAAAAATGGCAATTTTGGTAACTGTGAGGGTTTAAAAAGTGGTTATTCAACATGAGGCCCAATCCATATGACATTTTGAATCATTTTTGGTAGAGTCCAAAAAATCAATTTTCTGATGAAAAACTATGACCCCGGACCAGTCGAACGTTGAAAAAATAGTCAATATTGATGAAATTTTAACATTTAATCTTTTGACTTTAAATGACGGTTGGATGTGAGTTATTACTTTTTCAACTAAAATAAGTGTGTTTAAAGTCATTTTTGTGCCTGAAATTGGTCAAAATTTGAAGATTTTGAGTAAGCAAAACTCTGTAAAAATGGCAATTTTGGTCACTGTGAGGGTTTAAAAAGTTGTTATTCAACATGAGGCTCGATCCAAATGACATTTTGAATCATTTTTGGTAGAGTCCAAAAAATCAATTTTCTGATGAAAAACGATGACCCCGGACCAGTCGAACGTTGAAAAAATGGTCAATATTGATGACATTTTAACATTTAATCTTTTGACTTTAAATGACGGTTGGATGTGAGTTATTACTTTTTCAACTAAAATAAGTGTGTTTAAAGTCATTTCTGTGCCTGAAATTGGTCAAAATTGAAGATTTTGAGTAAGCAAAACTCTGTAAAAATGGCAATTTTGGTCACTGTGAGGGTTTAAAAAGTGGTTATTCAACATGAGGCCCGATCCAAATGACATTTTGAATCATTTTTGGTAGAGTCCAAAAAATCAATTTTCTGATGAAAAACGATGACCCCGGACCAGTCGAACGTTGGAAAAATGGTCAATATTGATGAAATTTTAACATTTAATCTTTTGACTTTAAATGACGGTTGGATGTGAGTTATTACTTTTTCAACTAAAATAAGTGTGTTTAAAGTCATTTTTGTGCCTGAAATTGGT
Source organism: Lissotriton vulgaris (assembly GCF_964263255.1). Classification (NCBI taxonomy): domain Eukaryota; kingdom Metazoa; phylum Chordata; class Amphibia; order Caudata; family Salamandridae; genus Lissotriton; species Lissotriton vulgaris. Next base: position 34,677 of record NW_028244503.1, read on the forward strand.
CAAAATTTGAAGATTTTGAGTAAGCAAAACTCTGTAAAAATGGCAATTTTGGTCACTGTGAGGGTTTAAAAAGTTTTTATTCAACATGAAGCTCGATCCAAATGACATTTTGAATCATTTTTGGTAGAGTCCAAAAAAATCAATTTTCTGATGAAAAACAATGACCCCGGACCAGTCGAACGTTGAAAAAATTGGTCAATATTGATGAAATTTTAACATTTAATCTTTTGACTTTAAATGACGGTTGGATGTGAGTTATTACTTTTTCAACTAAAATAAGTGTGTTTAAAGTCATTTCTGTGCTTGAAATTGGTCAAATTTGTAGCTTTTGAGTAAGCAAAACTCTGTAAAAATGGCAATTTTAGTCACTGTGAGGGTTTAAAAAGTGGTTATTCAACATGAGGCCCGATCCAAATGACATTTTGAACCATTTTTGGTAGAGTCCAAAAAATCCATTTTCTGATGAAAAACGATTACCCCGGACCAGTCGAACGTTGAAAAAATGGTCAATATTGATGAAATTTTAACATTTAATCTTTTGACTTTAAATGACGGTTGTATGTGAGTTATTACTTTTTCAACTAAAATAAGTGTGTTTAAAGTCATTTCTGTGCCTGAAATTGGTCAAAATTGAAGATTTTGAGTAAGCAAAACTCTGTAAAAATGGCAATTTTGGTCACTGTGAGGGTTTAAAAAGTGGTTATTCAACATGAGGCCCGATCCAAATGACATTTTGAATAATTTTTGGTAGAGTCCAAAAAATCAATTTTCTGCTGAAAAACGATGACCCCGGACCAGTCGAACGTTGAAAAAATGGTCAATATTGATGAAATTTTAACATTTAATCTTTTGACTTTAAATGACGGTTGGATGTGAGTTATTACTTTTTCAACTAAAATAAGTGTGTTTAAAGTCATTTTTGTGCCTGAAATTGGTCAAAATTTGAAGATTTTGAGTAAGCAAAACTCTGTAAAAATGGCAATTTTGGTCACTGTGAGGGTTTAAAAAGTTTTTATTCAACATGAAGCTCGATCCAAATGACATTTTGAATCATTTTTGGTAGAGTCCAAAAAATCCATTTTCTGATGAAAAACGATGACCCCGGACCAGTCGAACGTTGAAAAAATGGTCAATATTGATGAAATTTTAACATTTAATCTTTTGACTTTAAATGACGGTTGGATGTGAGTTATTTTTTTTTCAACTAAAATAAGTGTGTTTAAAGTCATTTCTGTGCCTGAAATTGGTCAAAATTGAAGATTTTGAGTAAGCAAAACTCTGTAAAAATGGCAATTTTGGTAACTGTGAGGGTTTAAAAAGTGGTTATTCAACATGAGGCCCGATCCATATGACATTTTGAATCATTTTTGGTAGAGTCCAAAAAATCAATTTTCTGATGAAAAACTATGACCCCGGACCAGTCGAACGTTGAAAAAATAGTCAATATTGATGAAATTTTAACATTTAATCTTTTGACTTTAAATGACGGTTGGATGTGAGTTATTACTTTTTCAACTAAAATAAGTGTGTTTAAAGTCATTTTTGTGCCTGAAATTGGTCAAAATTTGAAGATTTTGAGTAAGCAAAACTCTGTAAAAATGGCAATTTTGGTCACTGTGAGGGTTTAAAAAGTTGTTATTCAACATGAGGCTCGATCCAAATGACATTTTGAATCATTTTTGGTAGAGTCCAAAAAATCAATTTTCTGATGAAAAACGATGACCCCGGACCAGTCGAACGTTGAAAAAATGGTCAATATTGATGACATTTTAACATTTAATCTTTTGACTTTAAATGACGGTTGGATGTGAGTTATTACTTTTTCAACTAAAATAAGTGTGTTTAAAGTCATTTCTGTGCCTGAAATTGGTCAAAATTGAAGATTTTGAGTAAGCAAAACTCTGTAAAAATGGCAATTTTGGTAACTGTGAGGGTTTAAAAAGTGGTTATTCAACATGAGGCCCGATCCAAATGACATTTTGAATCATTTTTGGTAGAGTCCAAAAAATCAATTTTCTGATGAAAAACGATGACCCCGGACCAGTCGAACGTTGAAAAAATGGTCAATATTGATGACATTTTAACATTTAATCTTTTGACTTTAAATGACGGTTGGATGTGAGTTATTACTTTTTCAACTAAAATAAGTGTGTTTAAAGTCATTTCTGTGCCTGAAATTGGTCAAAATTGAAGATTTTGAGTAAGCAAAACTCTGTAAAAATGGCAATTTTGGTCACTGTGAGGGTTTAAAAAGTGGTTATTCAACATGAGGCCCGATCCAAATGACATTTTGAATCATTTTTGGTAGAGTCCAAAAAATCAATTTTCTGATGAAAAACGATGACCCCGGACCAGTCGAACGTTGGAAAAATGGTCAATATTGATGAAATTTTAACATTTAATCTTTTGACTTTAAATGACGGTTGGATGTGAGTTATTACTTTTTCAACTAAAATAAGTGTGTTTAAAGTCATTTTTGTGCCTGAAATTGGTCAAAATTTGAAGATTTTGAGTAAGCAAAACTCTGTAAAAATGGCAATTTTGGTCACTGTGAGGGTTTAAAAAGTTTTTATTCAACATGAAGCTCGATCCAAATGACATTTTGAATCATTTTTGGTAGAGTCCAAAAAAATCAATTTTCTGATGAAAAACAATGACCCCGGACCAGTCGAACGTTGAAAAAATTGGTCAATATTGATGAAATTTTAACATTTAATCTTTTGACTTTAAATGACGGTTGGATGTGAGTTATTACTTTTTCAACTAAAATAAGTGTGTTTAAAGTCATTTCTGTGCTTGAAATTGGTCAAATTTGTAGCTTTTGAGTAAGCAAAACTCTGTAAAAATGGCAATTTTGGTCACTGTGAGGGTTTAAAAAGTGGTTATTCAACATGAGGCCCGATCCAAATGACATTTTGAACCATTTTTGGTAGAGTCCAAAAAATCCATTTTCTGATGAAAAACGATTACCCCGGACCAGTCGAACGTTGAAAAAATGGTCAATATTGATGAAATTTTAACATTTAATCTTTTGACTTTAAATGACGGTTGTATGTGAGTTATTACTTTTTCAACTAAAATAAGTGTGTTTAAAGTCATTTCTGTGCCTGAAATTGGTCAAAATTGAAGATTTTGAGTAAGCAAAACTCTGTAAAAATGGCAATTTTGGTCACTGTGAGGGTTTAAAAAGTGGTTATTCAACATGAGGCCCGATCCAAATGACATTTTGAATCATTTTTGGTAGAGTCCAAAAAATCAATTTTCTGCTGAAAAACGATGACCCCGGACCAGTCGAACGTTGAAAAAATGGTCAATATTGATGAAATTTTAACATTTAATCTTTTGACTTTAAATGACGGTTGGATGTGAGTTATTACTTTTTCAACTAAAATAAGTGTGTTTAAAGTCATTTTTGTGCCTGAAATTGGTCAAAATTTGAAGATTTTGAGTAAGCAAAACTCTGTAAAAATGGCAATTTTGGTCACTGTGAGGGTTTAAAAAGTTTTTATTCAACATGAAGCTCGATCCAAATGACATTTTGAATCATTTTTGGTAGAGTCCAAAAAATCAATTTTCTGATGAAAAACGATGACCCCGGACCAGTCGAACGTTGAAAAAATGGTCAATATTGATGAAATTTTAACATTTAATCTTTTGACTTTAAATGACGGTTGGATGTGAGTTATTACTTTTTCAACTAAAATAAGTGTGTTTAAAGTCATTTCTGTGCCTGAAATTGGTCAAAATTGAAGATTTTGAGTAAGCAAAACTCTGTAAAAATGGCAATTTTGGTAACTGTGAGGGTTTAAAAAGTGGTTATTCAACATGAGGCCCGATCCATATGACATTTTGAATCATTTTTGGTAGAGTCCAAAAAATCAATTTTCTGATGAAAAACTATGACCCCGGACCAGTCGAACGTTGAAAAAATAGTCAATATTGATGAAATTTTAACATTTAATCTTTTGACTTTAAATGACGGTTGGATGTGAGTTATTACTTTTTCAACTAAAATAAGTGTGTTTAAAGTCATTTTTGTGCCTGAAATTGGTCAAAATTTGAAGATTTTGAGTAAGCAAAACTCTGTAAAAATGGCAATTTTGGTCACTGTGAGGGTTTAAAAAGTTGTTATTCAACATGAGGCTCGATCCAAATGACATTTTGAATCATTTTTGGTAGAGTCCAAAAAATCTATTTTCTGATGAAAAACGATGACCCCGGACCAGTCGAACGTTGAAAAAATGGTCAATATTGATGACATTTTAACATTTAATCTTTTGACTTTAAATGACGGTTGGATGTGAGTTATTACTTTTTCAACTAAAATAAGTGTGTTTAAAGTCATTTCTGTGCCTGAAATTGGTCAAAATTGAAGATTTTGAGTAAGCAAAACTCTGTAAAAATGGCAATTTTGGTCACTGTGAGGGTTTAAAAAGTGGTTATTCAACATGAGGCCCGATCCAAATGACATTTTGAATCATTTTTGGTAGAGTCCAAAAAATCAATTTTCTGATGAAAAACGATGACCCCGGACCAGTCGAACGATGGAAAAATGGTCAATATTGATGAAATTTTAACATTTAATCTTTTGACTTTAAATGACGGTTGGATGTGAGTTATTACTTTTTCAACTAAAATAAGTGTGTTTAAAGTCATTTTTGTGCCTGAAATTGGTCAAAATTTGAAGATTTTGAGTAAGCAAAACTCTGTAAAAATGGCAATTTTGGTCACTGTGAGGGTTTAAAAAGTTTTTATTCAACATGAAGCTCGATCCAAATGACATTTTGAATCATTTTTGGTAGAGTCCAAAAAATCAATTTTCTGATGAAAAACGATGACCCCGGACCAGTCGAACGTTGAAAAAATGGTCAATATTGATGAAATTTTAACATTTAATCTTTTGACTTTAAATGACGGTTGGATGTGAGTTATTACTTTTTCAACTAAAATAAGTGTGTTTAAAGTCATTTCTGTGCCTGAAATTGGTCAAAATTGAAGATTTTGAGTAAGCAAAACTCTGTAAAAATGGCAATTTTGGTAACTGTGAGGGTTTAAAAAGTGGTTATTCAACATGAGGCCCGATCCATATGACATTTTGAATCATTTTTGGTAGAGTCCAAAAAATCAATTTTCTGATGAAAAACTATGACCCCGGACCAGTTGAACGTTGAAAAAATAGTCAATATTGATGAAATTTTAACATTTAATCTTTTGACTTTAAATGACGGTTGGATGTGAGTTATTACTTTTTCAACTAAAATAAGTGTGTTTAAAGTCATTTTTGTGCCTGAAATTGGTCAAAATTTGAAGATTTTGAGGAAGCAAAACTCTGTAAAAATGGCAATTTTGGTCACTGTGAGGGTTTAAAAAGTTTTTATTCAACATGAAGCTCGATCCAAATGACATTTTGAATCATTTTTGGTAGAGTCCAAAAAATCAATTTTCTGATGAAAAACGATAACCCCGGACCAGTCGAACGTTGAAAAAATGGTCAATATTGATGACATTTTAACATTTAATCTTTTGACTTTAAATGACGGTTGGATGTGAGTTATTACTTTTTCAACTAAAATAAGTGTGTTTAAAGTCATTTCTGTGCCTGAAATTGGTCAAAATTGAAGATTTTGACTAAGCAAAACTCTGTAAAAATGGCAATTTTGGTAACTGTGAGGGTTTAAAAAGTGGTTATTCAACATGAGGCCCGATCCATATGACATTTTGAATCATTTTTGGTAGAGTCCAAAAAATCAATTTTCTGATGAAAAACTATGACCCCGGACCAGTCGAACGTTGAAAAAATGGTCAATATTGATGAAATTGTAACATTTAATCTTTTGACTTTAAATGACGGTTGGATGTGAGTTATTACTTTTTCAACTAAAATAAGTGTGTTTAAAGTCATTTTTGTGCCTGAAATTGGTCAAAATTTGAAGATTTTGAGTAAGCAAAACTCTGTAAAAATGCCAATTTTGGTCACTGTGAGGGTTTAAACAGTTGTTATTCAACATGAGGCTCGATCCAAATGACATTTTGAATCATTTTTGGTAGAGTCCAAAAAATCAATTTTCTGATGAAAAACGATAACCCCGGACCAGTCGAACGTTGAAAAAATGGTCAATATTGATGACATTTTAACATTTAATCTTTTGACTTTAAATGACGGTTGGATGTGAGTTATTACTTTTTCAACTAAAATAAGTGTGTTTAAAGTCATTTCTGTGCCTGAAATTGGTCAAAATTGAAGATTTTGAGTAAGCAAAACTCTGTAAAAATGGCAATTTTGGTCACTGTGAGGGTTTAAAAAGTGGTTATTCAACATGAGGCCCGATCCAAATGACATTTTGAATCATTTTTGGTAGAGTCCAAAAAATCAATTTTCTGATGAAAAACGATGACCCCGGACCAGTCGAACGATGGAAAAATGGTCAATATTGATGAAATTTTAACATTTAATCTTTTGACTTTAAATGACGGTTGGATGTGAGTTATTACTTTTTCAACTAAAATAAGTGTGTTTAAAGTCATTTTTGTGCCTGAAATTGGTCAAAATTTGAAGATTTTGAGTAAGCAAAACTCTGTAAAAATGGCAATTTTGGTCACTGTGAGGGTTTAAAAAGTTTTTATTCAACATGAAGCTCGATCCAAATGACATTTTGAATCATTTTTGGTAGAGTCCAAAAAATCAATTTTCTGATGAAAAACGATGACCCCGGACCAGTCGAACGTTGAAAAAATGGTCAATATTGATGAAATTTTAACATTTAATCTTTTGACTTTAAATGACGGTTGGATGTGAGTTATTACTTTTTCAACTAAAATAAGTGTGTTTAAAGTCATTTCTGTGCCTGAAATTGGTCAAAATTGAAGATTTTGAGTAAGCAAAACTCTGTAAAAATGGCAATTTTGGTAACTGTGAGGGTTTAAAAAGTGGTTATTCAACATGAGGCCCGATCCATATGACATTTTGAATCATTTTTGGTAGAGTCCAAAAAATCAATTTTCTGATGAAAAACTATGACCCCGGACCAGTCGAACGTTGAAAAAATAGTCAATATTGATGAAATTTTAACATTTAATCTTTTGACTTTAAATGACGGTTGGATGTGAGTTATTACTTTTTCAACTAAAATAAGTGTGTTTAAAGTCATTTTTGTGCCTGAAATTGGTCAAAATTTGAAGATTTTGAGGAAGCAAAACTCTGTAAAAATGGCAATTTTGGTCACTGTGAGGGTTTAAAAAGTTTTTATTCAACATGAAGCTCGATCCAAATGACATTTTGAATCATTTTTGGTAGAGTCCAAAAAATCAATTTTCTGATGAAAAACGATGACCCCGGACCAGTCGAACGTTGAAAAAATGGTCAATATTGATGAAATTTTAACATTTAATCTTTTGACTTTAAATGACGGTTGGATGTGAGTTATTACTTTTTCAACTAAAATAAGTGTGTTTAAAGTCATTTCTGTGCCTGAAATTGGTCAAAACTGAAGATTTTGAGTCAGCAAAACTCTGTAAAAATGGCAATTTTGGTCACTGTGAGGGTTTAAAAAGTGGTTATTCAACATGAGGCCCGATCCATATGACATTTTGAATCATTTTTGGTAGAGTCCAAAAAATCAATTTTCTGATGAAAAACTATGACCCCGGACCAGTCGAACGTTGAAAAAATAGTCAATATTGATGAAATTTTAACATTTAATCTTTTGACTTTTAATGACGGTTGGATGTGAGTTATTACTTTTTCAACTAAAATAAGTGTGTTTAAAGTCATTTTTGTGCCTGAAATTGGTCAAAATTTGAAGATTTTGAGTAAGCAAAACTCTGGCAATTTTGGTCACTGTGAGGGTTTAAAAAGTTGTTATTCAACATGAGGCTCGATCCAAATGACATTTTGAATCATTTTTGGTAGAGTCCAAAAAATCAATTTTCTGATGAAAAACGATGACCCCGGACCAGTCGAACGTTGAAAAAATGGTCAATATTGATGACATTTTAACATTTAATCTTTTGACTTTAAATGACGGTTGGATGTGAGTTATTACTTTTTCAACTAAAATAAGTGTGTTTAAAGTCATTTCTGTGCCTGAAATTGGTCAAAATTGAAGATTTTGAGTAAGCAAAACTATGTAAAAATGGCAATTTTGGTCACTGTGAGGGTTTAAAAAGTGGTTATTCAACATGAGGCTCGATCCAAATGACATTTTGAATCATTTTTGGTAGAGTCCAAAAAATCAATTTTCTGATGAAAAACGATGACCCCGGACCAGTCGAACGTTGAAAAAATGGTCAATATTGATGAAATTTTAACATTTAATCTTTTGACTTTAAATGACGGTTGGATGTGAGTTATTACTTTTTCAACTAAAATAAGTGTGTTTAAAGTCATTTCTGTGCCTGAAATTGGTCAAAATTGAAGATTTTGAGTAAGCAAAACTCTGTAAAAATGGCAATTTTGGTCACTGTGAGGGTTTAAAAAGTGGTTATTCAACATGAGGCCCGATCCAAATGACATTTTGAATCATTTTTGGTAGAGTCCAAAAAATCAATTTTCTGAGGAAAAACGATGACCCCGGACCAGTCGAACGTTGAAAAAATGGTCAATATTGATGAAATTTTAACATTTAATCTTTTGACTTTAAATGACAGTTGGATGTGAGTTATTACTTTTTCAACTAAAATAAGTGTGTTTAAAGTCATTTCTGTGCCTGAAATTGGTCAAAATTGAAGATTTTGACTAAGCAAAACTCTGTAAAAATGGCAATTTTGGTAACTGTGAGGGTTTAAAAAGTGGTTATTCAACATGAGGCCCGATCCAAATGACATTTTGAATCATTTTTGGTAGAGTCCAAAAAATCAATTTTCTGATGAAAAACTATGACCCCGGACCAGTCGAACGTTGAAAAAATGGTCAATATTGATTACATTTTAACATTTAATCTTTTGACTTTAAATGACGGTTGGATGTGAGTTATTACTTTTTCAACTATAATAAGTGTGTTTAAAGTCATTTTTGTGCCTGAAATTGGTCAAAATTTGAAGATTTTGAGTAAGCAAAACTCTGTAAAAATGGCAATTTTGGTCACTGTGAGGGTTTAAAAAGTTTTTATTCAACATGAAGCTCGATCCAAATGACATTTTGAATCATTTTTGGTAGAGTCCAAAAAATCAATTTTCTGATGAAAAACGATGACCCCGGACCAGTCGAACGTTGAAAAAATGGTCAATATTGATGAAATTTTAACATTTAATCTTTTGACTTTAAATGACGGTTGGATGTGAGTTATTACTTTTTCAACTAAAATAAGTGTGTTTAAAGTCATTTCTGTGCCTGAAATTGGTCAAAATTGAAGATTTTGAGTAAGCAAAACTCTGTAAAAATGGCAATTTTGGTAACTGTGAGGGTTTAAAAAGTGGTTATTCAACATGAGGCCCGATCCATATGACATTTTGAATCATTTTTGGTAGAGTCCAAAAAATCAATTTTCTGATGAAAAACTATGACCCCGGACCAGTCGAACGTTGAAAAAATAGTCAATATTGATGAAATTTTAACATTTAATCTTTTGACTTTAAATGACGGTTGGATGTGAGTTATTACTTTTTCAACTAAAATAAGTGTGTTTAAAGTCATTTTTGTGCCTGAAATTGGTCAAAATTTGAAGATTTTGAGGAAGCAAAACTCTGTAAAAATGGCAATTTTGGTCACTGTGAGGGTTTAAAAAGTTTTTATTCAACATGAAGCTCGATCCAAATGACATTTTGAATCATTTTTGGTAGAGTCCAAAAAATCAATTTTCTGATGAAAAACGATGACCCCGGACCAGTCGAACGTTGAAAAAATGGTCAATATTGATGAAATTTTAACATTTAATCTTTTGACTTTAAATGACGGTTGGATGTGAGTTATTACTTTTTCAACTAAAATAAGTGTGTTTAAAGTCATTTCTGTGCCTGAAATTGGTCAAAACTGAAGATTTTGAGTCAGCAAAACTCTGTAAAAATGGCAATTTTGGTCACTGTGAGGGTTTAAAAAGTGGTTATTCAACATGAGGCCCGATCCATATGACATTTTGAATCATTTTTGGTAGAGTCCAAAAAATCAATTTTCTGATGAAAAACTATGACCCCGGACCAGTCGAACGTTGAAAAAATAGTCAATATTGATGAAATTTTAACATTTAATCTTTTGACTTTTAATGACGGTTGGATGTGAGTTATTACTTTTTCAACTAAAATAAGTGTGTTTAAAGTCATTTTTGTGCCTGAAATTGGTCAAAATTTGAAGATTTTGAGTAAGCAAAACTCGGGCAATTTTGGTCACTGTGAGGGTTTAAAAAGTTGTTATTCAACATGAGGCTCGATCCAAATGACATTTTGAATCATTTTTGGTAGAGTCCAAAAAATCAATTTTCTGATGAAAAACGATGACCCCGGACCAGTCGAACGTTGAAAAAATGGTCAATATTGATGACATTTTAACATTTAATCTTTTGACTTTAAATGACGGTTGGATGTGAGTTATTACTTTTTCAACTAAAATAAGTGTGTTTAAAGTCATTTCTGTGCCTGAAATTGGTCAAAATTGAAGATTTTGAGTAAGCAAAACTATGTAAAAATGGCAATTTTGGTCACTGTGAGGGTTTAAAAAGTGGTTATTCAACATGAGGCTCGATCCAAATGACATTTTGAATCATTTTTGGTAGAGTCCAAAAAATCAATTTTCTGATGAAAAACGATGACCCCGGACCAGTCGAACGTTGAAAAAATGGTCAATATTGATGAAATTTTAACATTTAATCTTTTGACTTTAAATGACGGTTGGATGTGAGTTATTACTTTTTCAACTAAAATAAGTGTGTTTAAAGTCATTTCTGTGCCTGAAATTGGTCAAAATTGAAGATTTTGAGTAAGCAAAACTCTGTAAAAATGGCAATTTTGGTCACTGTGAGGGTTTAAAAAGTGGTTATTCAACATGAGGCCCGATCCAAATGACATTTTGAATCATTTTTGGTAGAGTCCAAAAAATCAATTTTCTGAGGAAAAACGATGACCCCGGACCAGTCGAACGTTGAAAAAATGGTCAATATTGATGAAATTTTAACATTTAATCTTTTGACTTTAAATGACAGTTGGATGTGAGTTATTACTTTTTCAACTAAAATAAGTGTGTTTAAAGTCATTTCTGTGCCTGAAATTGGTCAAAATTGAAGATTTTGACTAAGCAAAACTCTGTAAAAATGGCAATTTTGGTAACTGTGAGGGTTTAAAAAGTGGTTATTCAACATGAGGCCCGATCCAAATGACATTTTGAATCATTTTTGGTAGAGTCCAAAAAATCAATTTTCTGATGAAAAACTATGACCCCGGACCAGTCGAACGTTGAAAAAATGGTCAATATTGATTACATTTTAACATTTAATCTTTTGACTTTAAATGACGGTTGGATGTGAGTTATTACTTTTTCAACTATAATAAGTGTGTTTAAAGTCATTTTTGTGCCTGAAATTGGTCAAAATTTGAAGATTTTGAGTAAGCAAAACTCTGTAAAAATGGCAATTTTGGTCACTGTGAGGGTTTAAAAAGTTGTTATTCAACATGAGGCTCAATCCAAATGACATTTTGAATCATTTTTGGTAGAGTCCAAAAAATCAATTTTCTGATGAAAAACGATAACCCCGGACCAGTCGAACGTTGAAAAAATGGTCAATATTGATTACATTTTAACATTTAATCTTTTGACTTTAAATGACGGTTGGATGTGAGTTATTACTTTTTCAACTATAATAAGTGTGTTTAAAGTCATATCTGTGCCTGAAATTGGTCAAAATTGAAGATTTTGAGTAAGCAAAACTCTGTAAAAATGGCAATTTTGGTAACTGTGAGGGTTTAAAAAGTGGTTATTCAACATGAGGCCCGATCCATATGACATTTTGAATCATTTTTGGTAGAGTCCAAAAAATCAATTTTCTGATGAAAAACTATGACCCCGGACCAGTCGAACGTTGAAAAAATAGTCAATATTGATGAAATTTTAACATTTAATCTTTTGACTTTAAATGACGGTTGGATGTGAGTTATTACTTTTTCAACTAAAATAAGTGTGTTTAAAGTCATTTTTGTGCCTGAAATTGGTCAAAATTTGAAGATTTTGAGTAAGAAAAACTCTGTAAAAATGGCAATTTTGGTCACTGTGAGGGTTTAAAAAGTTGTTATTCAACATGAGGCTCGATCCAAATGACATTTTGAATCATTTTTGGTAGAGTCCAAAAAATCAATTTTCTGATGAAAAACGATGACCCCGGACCAGTCGAACGTTGAAAAAATTGGTCAATATTGATGAAATTTTAACATTTAATCTTTTGACTTTAAATGACGGTTGGATGTGAGTTATTACTTTTTCAACTAAAATAAGTGTGTTTAAAGTCATTTCTGTGCTTGAAATTGGTCAAATTTGTAGCTTTTGAGTAAGCAAAACTCTGTAAAAATGGCAATTTTGGTCACTGTGAGGGTTTAAAAAGTGGTTATTCAACATGAGGCCCGATCCAAATGACATTTTGAACCATTTTTGGTAGAGTCCAAAAAATCCATTTTCTGATGAAAAACGATTACCCCGGACCAGTCGAACGTTGAAAAAATGGTCAATATTGATGAAATTTTAACATTTAATCTTTTGACTTAAAATGACGGTTGTATGTGAGTTATTACTTTTTCAACTAAAATAAGTGTGTTTAAAGTCATTTCTGTGCCTGAAATTGGTCAAAATTGAAGATTTTGAGTAAGCAAAACTCTGTAAAAATGGCAATTTTGGTCACTGTGAGGGTTTAAAAAGTGGTTATTCAACATGAGGCCCGATCCAAATGACATTTTGAATCATTTTTGGTAGAGTCCAAAAAATCAATTTTCTGCTGAAAAACGATGACCCCGGACCAGTCGAACGTTGAAAAAATGGTCAATATTGATGAAATTTTAACATTTAATCTTTTGACTTTAAATGACGGTTGGATGTGAGTTATTACTTTTTCAACTAAAATAAGTGTGTTTAAAGTCATTTTTGTGCCTGAAATTGGTCAAAATTTGAAGATTTTGAGTAAGCAAAACTCTGTAAAAATGGCAATTTTGGTCACTGTGAGGGTTTAAAAAGTTTTTATTCAACATGAAGCTCGATCCAAATGACATTTTGAATCATTTTTGGTAGAGTCCAAAAAATCAATTTTCTGATGAAAAACGATGACCCCGGACCAGTCGAACGTTGAAAAAATGGTCAATATTGATGAAATTTTAACATTTAATCTTTTGACTTTAAATGACGGTTGGATGTGAGTTATTACTTTTTCAACTAAAATAAGTGTGTTTAAAGTCATTTCTGTGCCTGAAATTGGTCAAAATTGAAGATTTTGAGTAAGCAAAACTCTGTAAAAATGGCAATTTTGGTAACTGTGAGGGTTTAAAAAGTGGTTATTCAACATGAGGCCCGATCCATATGACATTTTGAATCATTTTTGGTAGAGTCCAAAAAATCAATTTTCTGATGAAAAACTATGACCCCGGACCAGTCGAACGTTGAAAAAATGGTCAATATTGATGACATTTTAACATTTAATCTTTTGACTTTAAATGACGGTTGGATGTGAGTTATTACTTTTTCAACTAAAATAAGTGTGTTTAAAGTCATTTCTGTGCCTGAAATTGGTCAAAATTGAAGATTTTGAGTAAGCAAAACTCTGTAAAAATGGCAATTTTGGTCACTGTGAGGGTTTAAAAAGTGGTTATTCAACATGAGGCTCGATCCAAATGACATTTTGAATCATTTTTGGTAGAGTCCAAAAAATCAATTTTCTGATGAAAAACGATGACCCCGGACCAGTCGAACGTTGAAAAAATGGTCAATATTGATGAAATTTAAACATTTAATCTTTTGACTTTAAATGACGGTTGGATGTGAGTTATTACTTTTTCAACTAAAATAAGTGTGTTTAAAGTCATTTCTGTGCCTGAAATTGGTCAAAATTGAAGATTTTGAGTAAGCAAAACTCTGTAAAAATGGCAATTTTGGTCACTGTGAGGGTTTAAAAAGTGGTTATTCAACATGAGGCCCGATCTAAATGACATTTTGAATCATTTTTGGTAGAGTAAAAAAAATCAATTTTCTGATGAAAAACGATGACCCCGGACCAGTCGAACGTTGAAAAAATGGTCAATATTGATGAAATTTTAACATTTAATCTTTTGACTTTAAATGACGGTTGGATGTGAGTTATTACTTTTTCAACTAAAATAAGTGTGTTTAAAGTCATTTCTGTGCCTGAAATTGGTCAAAATTGAAGATTTTGAGTCAGCAAAACTCTGTAAAAATGGCAATTTTGGTCACTGTGAGGGTTTAAAAAGTGGTTATTCAACATGAGGCCCGATCCATATGACATTTTGAATCATTTTTGGTAGAGTCCAAAAAATCAATTTTCTGATGAAAAACTATGACCCCGGACCAGTCGAACGTTGAAAAAATAGTCAATATTGATGAAATTTTAACATTTAATCTTTTGACTTTTAATGACGGTTGGATGTGAGTTATTACTTTTTCAACTAAAATAAGTGTGTTTAAAGTCATTTTTGTGCCTGAAATTGGTCAAAATTTGAAGATTTTGAGTAAGCAAAACTCTGGCAATTTTGGTCACTGTGAGGGTTTAAAAAGTTGTTATTCAACATGAGGCTCGATCCAAATGACATTTTGAATCATTTTTGGTAGAGTCCAAAAAATCAATTTTCTGATGAAAAACGATGACCCCGGACCAGTCGAACGTTGAAAAAATGGTCAATATTGATGACATTTTAACATTTAATCTTTTGACTTTAAATGACGGTTGGATGTGAGTTATTACTTTTTCAACTAAAATAAGTGTGTTTAAAGTCATTTCTGTGCCTGAAATTGGTCAAAATTGAAGATTTTGAGTAAGCAAAACTATGTAAAAATGGCAATTTTGGTCACTGTGAGGGTTTAAAAAGTGGTTATTCAACATGAGGCTCGATCCAAATGACATTTTGAATCATTTTTGGTAGAGTCCAAAAAATCAATTTTCTGATGAAAAACGATGACCCCGGACCAGTCGAACGTTGAAAAAATGGTCAATATTGATGAAATTTTAACATTTAATCTTTTGACTTTAAATGACGGTTGGATGTGAGTTATTACTTTTTCAACTAAAATAAGTGTGTTTAAAGTCATTTCTGTGCCTGAAATTGGTCAAAATTGAAGATTTTGAGTAAGCAAAACTCTGTAAAAATGGCAATTTTGGTCACTGTGAGGGTTTAAAAAGTGGTTATTCAACATGAGGCCCGATCCAAATGACATTTTGAATCATTTTTGGTAGAGTCCAAAAAATCAATTTTCTGAGGAAAAACGATGACCCCGGACCAGTCGAACGTTGAAAAAATGGTCAATATTGATGAAATTTTAACATTTAATCTTTTGACTTTAAATGACGGTTGGATGTGAGTTATTACTTTTTCAACTAAAATAAGTGTGTTTAAAGTCATTTTTGTGCCTGAAATTGGTCAAAATTTGAAGATTTTGAGTAAGCAAAACTCTGTAAAAATGGCAATTTTGGTCACTGTGAGGGTTTAAAAAGTTTTTATTCAACATGAAGCTCGATCCAAATGACATTTTGAATCATTTTTGGTAGAGTCCAAAAAATCAATTTTCTGATGAAAAACGATGACCCCGGACCAGTCGAACGTTGAAAAAATGGTCAATATTGATGAAATTTTAACATTTAATCTTTTGACTTTAAATGACGGTTGGATGTGAGTTATTACTTTTTCAACTAAAATAAGTGTGTTTAAAGTCATTTCTGTGCCTGAAATTGGTCAAAATTGAAGATTTTGAGTAAGCAAAACTCTGTAAAAATGGCAATTTTGGTCACTGTGAGGGTTTAAAAAGTGGTTATTCAACATGAGGCCCGATCCAAATGACATTTTGAATCATTTTTGGTAGAGTCCAAAAAATCAATTTTCTGAGGAAAAACGATGACCCCGGACCAGTCGAACGTTGAAAAAATGGTCAATATTGATGAAATTTTAACATTTAATCTTTTGACTTTAAATGACAGTTGGATGTGAGTTATTACTTTTTCAACTAAAATAAGTGTGTTTAAAGTCATTTCTGTGCCTGAAATTGGTCAAAATTGAAGATTTTGACTAAGCAAAACTCTGTAAAAATGGCAATTTTGGTAACTGTGAGGGTTTAAAAAGTGGTTATTCAACATGAGGCCCGATCCATATGACATTTTGAATCATTTTTGGTAGAGTCCAAAAAATCAATTTTCTGATGAAAAACTATGACCCCGGACCAGTCGAACGTTGAAAAAATGGTCAATATTGATTACATTTTAACATTTAATCTTTTGACTTTAAATGACGGTTGGATGTGAGTTATTACTTTTTCAACTATAATAAGTGTGTTTAAAGTCATTTTTGTGCCTGAAATTGGTCAAAATTTGAAGATTTTGAGTAAGCAAAACTCTGTAAAAATGGCAATTTTGGTCACTGTGAGGGTTTAAAAAGTTGTTATTCAACATGAGGCTCAATCCAAATGACATTTTGAATCATTTTTGGTAGAGTCCAAAAAATCAATTTTCTGATGAAAAACGATAACCCCGGACCAGTCGAACGTTGAAAAAATGGTCAATATTGATTACATTTTAACATTTAATCTTTTGACTTTAAATGACGGTTGGATGTGAGTTATTACTTTTTCAACTATAATAAGTGTGTTTAAAGTCATATCTGTGCCTGAAATTGGTCAAAATTGAAGATTTTGAGTAAGCAAAACTCTGTAAAAATGGCAATTTTGGTAACTGTGAGGGTTTAAAAAGTGGTTATTCAACATGAGGCCCGATCCAAATGACATTTTGAATCATTTTTGGTAGAGTCCAAAAAATCAATTTTCTGAGGAAAAACGATGACCCCGGACCAGTCGAACGTTGAAAAAATGGTCAATATTGATGAAATTTTAACATTTAATCTTTTGACTTTAAATGACAGTTGGATGTGAGTTATTACTTTTTCAACTAAAATAAGTGTGTTTAAAGTCATTTCTGTGCCTGAAATTGGTCAAAATTGAAGATTTTGACTAAGCAAAACTCTGTAAAAATGGCAATTTTGGTAACTGTGAGGGTTTAAAAAGTGGTTATTCAACATGAGGCCCGATCCAAATGACATTTTGAATCATTTTTGGTAGAGTCCAAAAAATCAATTTTCTGATGAAAAACTATGACCCCGGACCAGTCGAACGTTGAAAAAATGGTCAATATTGATTACATTTTAACATTTAATCTTTTGACTTTAAATGACGGTTGGATGTGAGTTATTACTTTTTCAACTATAATAAGTGTGTTTAAAGTCATTTTTGTGCCTGAAATTGGTCAAAATTTGAAGATTTTGAGTAAGCAAAACTCTGTAAAAATGGCAATTTTGGTCACTGTGAGGGTTTAAAAAGTTTTTATTCAACATGAAGCTCGATCCAAATGACATTTTGAATCATTTTTGGTAGAGTCCAAAAAATCAATTTTCTGATGAAAAACGATGACCCCGGACCAGTCGAACGTTGAAAAAATGGTCAATATTGATGAAATTTTAACATTTAATCTTTTGACTTTAAATGACGGTTGGATGTGAGTTATTACTTTTTCAACTAAAATAAGTGTGTTTAAAGTCATTTCTGTGCCTGAAATTGGTCAAAATTGAAGATTTTGAGTAAGCAAAACTCTGTAAAAATGGCAATTTTGGTAACTGTGAGGGTTTAAAAAGTGGTTATTCAACATGAGGCCCGATCCATATGACATTTTGAATCATTTTTGGTAGAGTCCAAAAAATCAATTTTCTGATGAAAAACTATGACCCCGGACCAGTCGAACGTTGAAAAAATAGTCAATATTGATGAAATTTTAACATTTAATCTTTTGACTTTAAATGACGGTTGGATGTGAGTTATTACTTTTTCAACTAAAATAAGTGTGTTTAAAGTCATTTTTGTGCCTGAAATTGGTCAAAATTTGAAGATTTTGAGGAAGCAAAACTCTGTAAAAATGGCAATTTTGGTCACTGTGAGGGTTTAAAAAGTTTTTATTCAACATGAAGCTCGATCCAAATGACATTTTGAATCATTTTTGGTAGAGTCCAAAAAATCAATTTTCTGATGAAAAACGATGACCCCGGACCAGTCGAACGTTGAAAAAATGGTCAATATTGATGAAATTTTAACATTTAATCTTTTGACTTTAAATGACGGTTGGATGTGAGTTATTACTTTTTCAACTAAAATAAGTGTGTTTAAAGTCATTTCTGTGCCTGAAATTGGTCAAAACTGAAGATTTTGAGTCAGCAAAACTCTGTAAAAATGGCAATTTTGGTCACTGTGAGGGTTTAAAAAGTGGTTATTCAACATGAGGCCCGATCCATATGACATTTTGAATCATTTTTGGTAGAGTCCAAAAAATCAATTTTCTGATGAAAAACTATGACCCCGGACCAGTCGAACGTTGAAAAAATAGTCAATATTGATGAAATTTTAACATTTAATCTTTTGACTTTTAATGACGGTTGGATGTGAGTTATTACTTTTTCAACTAAAATAAGTGTGTTTAAAGTCATTTTTGTGCCTGAAATTGGTCAAAATTTGAAGATTTTGAGTAAGCAAAACTCTGGCAATTTTGGTCACTGTGAGGGTTTAAAAAGTTGTTATTCAACATGAGGCTCGATCCAAATGACATTTTGAATCATTTTTGGTAGAGTCCAAAAAATCAATTTTCTGATGAAAAACGATGACCCCGGACCAGTCGAACGTTGAAAAAATGGTCAATATTGATGACATTTTAACATTTAATCTTTTGACTTTAAATGACGGTTGGATGTGAGTTATTACTTTTTCAACTAAAATAAGTGTGTTTAAAGTCATTTCTGTGCCTGAAATTGGTCAAAATTGAAGATTTTGAGTAAGCAAAACTATGTAAAAATGGCAATTTTGGTCACTGTGAGGGTTTAAAAAGTGGTTATTCAACATGAGGCTCGATCCAAATGACATTTTGAATCATTTTTGGTAGAGTCCAAAAAATCAATTTTCTGATGAAAAACGATGACCCCGGACCAGTCGAACGTTGAAAAAATGGTCAATATTGATGAAATTTTAACATTTAATCTTTTGACTTTAAATGACGGTTGGATGTGAGTTATTACTTTTTCAACTAAAATAAGTGTGTTTAAAGTCATTTCTGTGCCTGAAATTGGTCAAAATTGAAGATTTTGAGTAAGCAAAACTCTGTAAAAATGGCAATTTTGGTCACTGTGAGGGTTTAAAAAGTGGTTATTCAACATGAGGCCCGATCCAAATGACATTTTGAATCATTTTTGGTAGAGTCCAAAAAATCAATTTTCTGAGGAAAAACGATGACCCCGGACCAGTCGAACGTTGAAAAAATGGTCAATATTGATGAAATTTTAACATTTAATCTTTTGACTTTAAATGACAGTTGGATGTGAGTTATTACTTTTTCAACTAAAATAAGTGTGTTTAAAGTCATTTCTGTGCCTGAAATTGGTCAAAATTGAAGATTTTGACTAAGCAAAACTCTGTAAAAATGGCAATTTTGGTAACTGTGAGGGTTTAAAAAGTGGTTATTCAACATGAGGCCCGATCCAAATGACATTTTGAATCATTTTTGGTAGAGTCCAAAAAATCAATTTTCTGATGAAAAACTATGACCCCGGACCAGTCGAACGTTGAAAAAATGGTCAATATTGATTACATTTTAACATTTAATCTTTTGACTTTAAATGACGGTTGGATGTGAGTTATTACTTTTTCAACTATAATAAGTGTGTTTAAAGTCATTTTTGTGCCTGAAATTGGTCAAAATTTGAAGATTTTGAGTAAGCAAAACTCTGTAAAAATGGCAATTTTGGTCACTGTGAGGGTTTAAAAAGTTGTTATTCAACATGAGGCTCAATCCAAATGACATTTTGAATCATTTTTGGTAGAGTCCAAAAAATCAATTTTCTGATGAAAAACGATAACCCCGGACCAGTCGAACGTTGAAAAAATGGTCAATATTGATTACATTTTAACATTTAATCTTTTGACTTTAAATGACGGTTGGATGTGAGTTATTACTTTTTCAACTATAATAAGTGTGTTTAAAGTCATATCTGTGCCTGAAATTGGTCAAAATTGAAGATTTTGAGTAAGCAAAACTCTGTAAAAATGGCAATTTTGGTAACTGTGAGGGTTTAAAAAGTGGTTATTCAACATGAGGCCCGATCCATATGACATTTTGAATCATTTTTGGTAGAGTCCAAAAAATCAATTTTCTGATGAAAAACTATGACCCCGGACCAGTCGAACGTTGAAAAAATAGTCAATATTGATGAAATTTTAACATTTAATCTTTTGACTTTAAATGACGGTTGGATGTGAGTTATTACTTTTTCAACTAAAATAAGTGTGTTTAAAGTCATTTTTGTGCCTGAAATTGGTCAAAATTTGAAGATTTTGAGTAAGAAAAACTCTGTAAAAATGGCAATTTTGGTCACTGTGAGGGTTTAAAAAGTTGTTATTCAACATGAGGCTCGATCCAAATGACATTTTGAATCATTTTTGGTAGAGTCCAAAAAATCAATTTTCTGATGAAAAACGATGACCCCGGACCAGTCGAACGTTGAAAAAATTGGTCAATATTGATGAAATTTTAACATTTAATCTTTTGACTTTAAATGACGGTTGGATGTGAGTTATTACTTTTTCAACTAAAATAAGTGTGTTTAAAGTCATTTCTGTGCTTGAAATTGGTCAAATTTGTAGCTTTTGAGTAAGCAAAACTCTGTAAAAATGGCAATTTTGGTCACTGTGAGGGTTTAAAAAGTGGTTATTCAACATGAGGCCCGATCCAAATGACATTTTGAACCATTTTTGGTAGAGTCCAAAAAATCCATTTTCTGATGAAAAACGATTACCCCGGACCAGTCGAACGTTGAAAAAATGGTCAATATTGATGAAATTTTAACATTTAATCTTTTGACTTAAAATGACGGTTGTATGTGAGTTATTACTTTTTCAACTAAAATAAGTGTGTTTAAAGTCATTTCTGTGCCTGAAATTGGTCAAAATTGAAGATTTTGAGTAAGCAAAACTCTGTAAAAATGGCAATTTTGGTCACTGTGAGGGTTTAAAAAGTGGTTATTCAACATGAGGCCCGATCCAAATGACATTTTGAATCATTTTTGGTAGAGTCCAAAAAATCAATTTTCTGCTGAAAAACGATGACCCCGGACCAGTCGAACGTTGAAAAAATGGTCAATATTGATGAAATTTTAACATTTAATCTTTTGACTTTAAATGACGGTTGGATGTGAGTTATTACTTTTTCAACTAAAATAAGTGTGTTTAAAGTCATTTTTGTGCCTGAAATTGGTCAAAATTTGAAGATTTTGAGTAAGCAAAACTCTGTAAAAATGGCAATTTTGGTCACTGTGAGGGTTTAAAAAGTTTTTATTCAACATGAAGCTCGATCCAAATGACATTTTGAATCATTTTTGGTAGAGTCCAAAAAATCAATTTTCTGATGAAAAACGATGACCCCGGACCAGTCGAACGTTGAAAAAATGGTCAATATTGATGAAATTTTAACATTTAATCTTTTGACTTTAAATGACGGTTGGATGTGAGTTATTACTTTTTCAACTAAAATAAGTGTGTTTAAAGTCATTTCTGTGCCTGAAATTGGTCAAAATTGAAGATTTTGAGTAAGCAAAACTCTGTAAAAATGGCAATTTTGGTAACTGTGAGGGTTTAAAAAGTGGTTATTCAACATGAGGCCCGATCCATATGACATTTTGAATCATTTTTGGTAGAGTCCAAAAAATCAATTTTCTGATGAAAAACTATGACCCCGGACCAGTCGAACGTTGAAAAAATGGTCAATATTGATGACATTTTAACATTTAATCTTTTGACTTTAAATGACGGTTGGATGTGAGTTATTACTTTTTCAACTAAAATAAGTGTGTTTAAAGTCATTTCTGTGCCTGAAATTGGTCAAAATTGAAGATTTTGAGTAAGCAAAACTCTGTAAAAATGGCAATTTTGGTCACTGTGAGGGTTTAAAAAGTGGTTATTCAACATGAGGCTCGATCCAAATGACATTTTGAATCATTTTTGGTAGAGTCCAAAAAATCAATTTTCTGATGAAAAACGATGACCCCGGACCAGTCGAACGTTGAAAAAATGGTCAATATTGATGAAATTTTAACATTTAATCTTTTGACTTTAAATGACGGTTGGATGTGAGTTATTACTTTTTCAACTAAAATAAGTGTGTTTAAAGTCATTTCTGTGCCTGAAATTGGTCAAAATTGAAGATTTTGAGTAAGCAAAACTCTGTAAAAATGGCAATTTTGGTCACTGTGAGGGTTTAAAAAGTGGTTATTCAACATGAGGCCCGATCTAAATGACATTTTGAATCATTTTTGGTAGAGTAAAAAAAATCAATTTTCTGATGAAAAACGATGACCCCGGACCAGTCGAACGTTGAAAAAATGGTCAATATTGATGAAATTTTAACATTTAATCTTTTGACTTTAAATGACGGTTGGATGTGAGTTATTACTTTTTCAACTAAAATAAGTGTGTTTAAAGTCATTTCTGTGCCTGAAATTGGTCAAAATTGAAGATTTTGAGTCAGCAAAACTCTGTAAAAATGGCAATTTTGGTCACTGTGAGGGTTTAAAAAGTGGTTATTCAACATGAGGCCCGATCCATATGACATTTTGAATCATTTTTGGTAGAGTCCAAAAAATCAATTTTCTGATGAAAAACTATGACCCCGGACCAGTCGAACGTTGAAAAAATAGTCAATATTGATGAAATTTTAACATTTAATCTTTTGACTTTTAATGACGGTTGGATGTGAGTTATTACTTTTTCAACTAAAATAAGTGTGTTTAAAGTCATTTTTGTGCCTGAAATTGGTCAAAATTTGAAGATTTTGAGTAAGCAAAACTCTGGCAATTTTGGTCACTGTGAGGGTTTAAAAAGTTGTTATTCAACATGAGGCTCGATCCAAATGACATTTTGAATCATTTTTGGTAGAGTCCAAAAAATCAATTTTCTGATGAAAAACGATGACCCCGGACCAGTCGAACGTTGAAAAAATGGTCAATATTGATGACATTTTAACATTTAATCTTTTGACTTTAAATGACGGTTGGATGTGAGTTATTACTTTTTCAACTAAAATAAGTGTGTTTAAAGTCATTTCTGTGCCTGAAATTGGTCAAAATTGAAGATTTTGAGTAAGCAAAACTATGTAAAAATGGCAATTTTGGTCACTGTGAGGGTTTAAAAAGTGGTTATTCAACATGAGGCTCGATCCAAATGACATTTTGAATCATTTTTGGTAGAGTCCAAAAAATCAATTTTCTGATGAAAAACGATGACCCCGGACCAGTCGAACGTTGAAAAAATGGTCAATATTGATGAAATTTTAACATTTAATCTTTTGACTTTAAATGACGGTTGGATGTGAGTTATTACTTTTTCAACTAAAATAAGTGTGTTTAAAGTCATTTCTGTGCCTGAAATTGGTCAAAATTGAAGATTTTGAGTAAGCAAAACTCTGTAAAAATGGCAATTTTGGTCACTGTGAGGGTTTAAAAAGTGGTTATTCAACATGAGGCCCGATCCAAATGACATTTTGAATCATTTTTGGTAGAGTCCAAAAAATCAATTTTCTGAGGAAAAACGATGACCCCGGACCAGTCGAACGTTGAAAAAATGGTCAATATTGATGAAATTTTAACATTTAATCTTTTGACTTTAAATGACGGTTGGATGTGAGTTATTACTTTTTCAACTAAAATAAGTGTGTTTAAAGTCATTTTTGTGCCTGAAATTGGTCAAAATTTGAAGATTTTGAGTAAGCAAAACTCTGTAAAAATGGCAATTTTGGTCACTGTGAGGGTTTAAAAAGTTTTTATTCAACATGAAGCTCGATCCAAATGACATTTTGAATCATTTTTGGTAGAGTCCAAAAAATCAATTTTCTGATGAAAAACGATGACCCCGGACCAGTCGAACGTTGAAAAAATGGTCAATATTGATGAAATTTTAACATTTAATCTTTTGACTTTAAATGACGGTTGGATGTGAGTTATTACTTTTTCAACTAAAATAAGTGTGTTTAAAGTCATTTCTGTGCCTGAAATTGGTCAAAATTGAAGATTTTGAGTAAGCAAAACTCTGTAAAAATGGCAATTTTGGTCACTGTGAGGGTTTAAAAAGTTTTTATTCAACATGAAGCTCGATCCAAATGACATTTTGAATCATTTTTGGTAGAGTCCAAAAAATCAATTTTCTGATGAAAAACGATGACCCCGGACCAGTCGAACGTTGAAAAAATGGTCAATATTGATGAAATTTTAACATTTAATCTTTTGACTTTAAATGACGGTTGGATGTGAGTTATTACTTTTTCAACTAAAATAAGTGTGTTTAAAGTCATTTCTGTGCCTGAAATTGGTCAAAACTGAAGATTTTGAGTCAGCAAAACTCTGTAAAAATGGCAATTTTGGTCACTGTGAGGGTTTAAAAAGTGGTTATTCAACATGAGGCCCGATCCATATGACATTTTGAATCATTTTTGGTAGAGTCCAAAAAATCAATTTTCTGATGAAAAACTATGACCCCGGACCAGTCGAACGTTGAAAAAATAGTCAATATTGATGAAATTTTAACATTTAATCTTTTGACTTTTAATGACGGTTGGATGTGAGTTATTACTTTTTCAACTAAAATAAGTGTGTTTAAAGTCATTTTTGTGCCTGAAATTGGTCAAAATTTGAAGATTTTGAGTAAGCAAAACTCTGGCAATTTTGGTCACTGTGAGGGTTTAAAAAGTTGTTATTCAACATGAGGCTCGATCCAAATGACATTTTGAATCATTTTTGGTAGAGTCCAAAAAATCAATTTTCTGATGAAAAACGATGACCCCGGACCAGTCGAACGTTGAAAAAATGGTCAATATTGATGACATTTTAACATTTAATCTTTTGACTTTAAATGACGGTTGGATGTGAGTTATTACTTTTTCAACTAAAATAAGTGTGTTTAAAGTCATTTCTGTGCCTGAAATTGGTCAAAATTGAAGATTTTGAGTAAGCAAAACTATGTAAAAATGGCAATTTTGGTCATTGTGAGGGTTTAAAAAGTGGTTATTCAACATGAGGCTCGATCCAAATGACATTTTGAATCATTTTTGGTAGAGTCCAAAAAATCAATTTTCTGATGAAAAACGATGACCCCGGACCAGTCGAACGTTGAAAAAATGGTCAATATTGATGAAATTTTAACATTTAATCTTTTGACTTTAAATGACGGTTGGATGTGAGTTATTACTTTTTCAACTAAAATAAGTGTGTTTAAAGTCATTTCTGTGCCTGAAATTGGTCAAAATTGAAGATTTTGAGTAAGCAAAACTCTGTAAAAATGGCAATTTTGGTCACTGTGAGGGTTTAAAAAGTGGTTATTCAACATGAGGCCCGATCCAAATGACATTTTGAATCATTTTTGGTAGAGTCCAAAAAATCAATTTTCTGAGGAAAAACGATGACCCCGGACCAGTCGAACGTTGAAAAAATGGTCAATATTGATGAAATTTTAACATTTAATCTTTTGACTTTAAATGACAGTTGGATGTGAGTTATTACTTTTTCAACTAAAATAAGTGTGTTTAAAGTCATTTCTGTGCCTGAAATTGGTCAAAATTGAAGATTTTGACTAAGCAAAACTCTGTAAAAATGGCAATTTTGGTAACTGTGAGGGTTTAAAAAGTGGTTATTCAACATGAGGCCCGATCCATATGACATTTTGAATCATTTTTGGTAGAGTCCAAAAAATCAATTTTCTGATGAAAAACTATGACCCCGGACCAGTCAACGTTGAAAAAAATGGTCAATATTGATTACATTTTAACATTTAATCTTTTGACTTTAAATGACGGTTGGATGTGAGTTATTACTTTTTCAACTATAATAAGTGTGTTTAAAGTCATTTTTGTGCCTGAAATTGGTCAAAATTTGAAGATTTTGAGTAAGCAAAACTCTGTAAAAATGGCAATTTTGGTCACTGTGAGGGTTTAAAAAGTTGTTATTCAACATGAGGCTCAATCCAAATGACATTTTGAATCATTTTTGGTAGAGTCCAAAAAATCAATTTTCTGATGAAAACGATAACCCCGGACCAGTCGAACGTTGAAAAAATGGTCAATATTGATTACATTTTAACATTTAATCTTTTGACTTTAAATGACGGTTGGATGTGAGTTATTACTTTTTCAACTATAATAAGTGTGTTTAAAGTCATATCTGTGCCTGAAATTGGTCAAAATTGAAGATTTTGAGTAAGCAAAACTCTGTAAAAATGGCAATTTTGGTAACTGTGAGGGTTTAAAAAGTGGTTATTCAACATGAGGCCCGATCTATATGACATTTTGAATCATTTTTGGTAGAGTCCAAAAAATCAATTTTCTGATGAAAAAACTATGACCCCGGACCAGTCGAACGTTGAAAAAATAGTCAATATTGATGAAATTTTAACATTTAATCTTTTGACTTTAAATGACGGTTGGATGTGAGTTATTACTTTTTCAACTAAAATAAGTGTGTTTAAAGTCATTTTTGTGCCTGAAATTGGTCAAAATTTGAAGATTTTGAGTAAGAAAAACTCTGTAAAAATGGCAATTTTGGTCACTGTGAGGGTTTAAAAAGTTGTTATTCAACATGAGGCTCGATCCAAATGACATTTTGAATCATTTTTGGTAGAGTCCAAAAAATCAATTTTCTGATGAAAAACGATGACCCCGGACCAGTCGAACGTTGAAAAAATTGGTCAATATTGATGAAATTTTAACATTTAATCTTTTGACTTTAAATGACGGTTGGATGTGAGTTATTACTTTTTCAACTAAAATAAGTGTGTTTAAAGTCATTTCTGTGCTTGAAATTGGTCAAATTTGTAGCTTTTGAGTAAGCAAAACTCTGTAAAAATGGCAATTTTGGTCACTGTGAGGGTTTAAAAAGTGGTTATTCAACATGAGGCCCGATCCAAATGACATTTTGAACCATTTTTGGTAGAGTCCAAAAAATCCATTTTCTGATGAAAAACGATTACCCCGGACCAGTCGAACGTTGAAAAAATGGTCAATATTGATGAAATTTTAACATTTAATCTTTTGACTTAAAATGACGGTTGTATGTGAGTTATTACTTTTTCAACTAAAATAAGTGTGTTTAAAGTCATTTCTGTGCCTGAAATTGGTCAAAATTGAAGATTTTGAGTAAGCAAAACTCTGTAAAAATGGCAATTTTGGTCACTGTGAGGGTTTAAAAAGTGGTTATTCAACATGAGGCCCGATCCAAATGACATTTTGAATCATTTTTGGTAGAGTCCAAAAAATCAATTTTCTGCTGAAAAACGATGACCCCGGACCAGTCGAACGTTGAAAAAATGGTCAATATTGATGAAATTTTAACATTTAATCTTTTGACTTTAAATGACGGTTGGATGTGAGTTATTACTTTTTCAACTAAAATAAGTGTGTTTAAAGTCATTTTTGTGCCTGAAATTGGTCAAAATTTGAAGATTTTGAGTAAGCAAAACTCTGTAAAAATGGCAATTTTGGTCACTGTGAGGGTTTAAAAAGTTTTTATTCAACATGAAGCTCGATCCAAATGACATTTTGAATCATTTTTGGTAGAGTCCAAAAAATCAATTTTCTGCTGAAAAACGATGACCCCGGACCAGTCGAACGTTGAAAAAATGGTCAATATTGATGAAATTTTAACATTTAATCTTTTGACTTTAAATGACGGTTGGATGTGAGTTATTACTTTTTCAACTAAAATAAGTGTGTTTAAAGTCATTTCTGTGCCTGAAATTGGTCAAAATTGAAGATTTTGAGTAAGCAAAACTCTGTAAAAATGGCAATTTTGGTAACTGTGAGGGTTTAAAAAGTGGTTATTCAACATGAGGCCCGATCCATATGACATTTTGAATCATTTTTGGTAGAGTCCAAAAAATCAATTTTCTGATGAAAAACTATGACCCCGGACCAGTCGAACGTTGAAAAAATGGTCAATATTGATGACATTTTAACATTTAATCTTTTGACTTTAAATGACGGTTGGATGTGAGTTATTACTTTTTCAACTAAAATAAGTGTGTTTAAAGTCATTTCTGTGCCTGAAATTGGTCAAAATTGAAGATTTTGAGTAAGCAAAACTCTGTAAAAATGGCAATTTTGGTCACTGTGAGGGTTTAAAAAGTGGTTATTCAACATGAGGCCCGATCCAAATGACATTTTGAATCATTTTTGGTAGAGTCCAAAAAATCAATTTTCTGCTGAAAAACGATGACCCCGGACCAGTCGAACGTTGAAAAAATGGTCAATATTGATGAAATTTTAACATTTAATCTTTTGACTTTAAATGACGGTTGGATGTGAGTTATTACTTTTTCAACTAAAATAAGTGTGTTTAAAGTCATTTTTGTGCCTGAAATTGGTCAAAATTTGAAGATTTTGAGTAAGCAAAACTCTGTAAAAATGGCAATTTTGGTCACTGTGAGGGTTTAAAAAGTTTTTATTCAACATGAAGCTCGATCCAAATGACATTTTGAATCATTTTTGGTAGAGTCCAAAAAATCAATTTTCTGATGAAAAACGATGACCCCGGACCAGTCGAACGTTGAAAAAATGGTCAATATTGATGAAATTTTAACATTTAATCTTTTGACTTTAAATGACGGTTGGATGTGAGTTATTACTTTTTCAACTAAAATAAGTGTGTTTAAAGTCATTTCTGTGCCTGAAATTGGTCAAAATTGAAGATTTTGAGTAAGCAAAACTCTGTAAAAATGGCAATTTTGGTAACTGTGAGGGTTTAAAAAGTGGTTATTCAACATGAGGCCCGATCCATATGACATTTTGAATCATTTTTGGTAGAGTCCAAAAAATCAATTTTCTGATGAAAAACTATGACCCCGGACCAGTCGAACGTTGAAAAAATAGTCAATATTGATGAAATTTTAACATTTAATCTTTTGACTTTAAATGACGGTTGGATGTGAGTTATTACTTTTTCAACTAAAATAAGTGTGTTTAAAGTCATTTTTGTGCCTGAAATTGGTCAAAATTTGAAGATTTTGAGTAAGCAAAACTCTGTAAAAATGGCAATTTTGGTCACTGTGAGGGTTTAAAAAGTTGTTATTCAACATGAGGCTCGATCCAAATGACATTTTGAATCATTTTTGGTAGAGTCCAAAAAATCAATTTTCTGATGAAAAACGATGACCCCGGACCAGTCGAACGTTGAAAAAATGGTCAATATTGATGACATTTTAACATTTAATCTTTTGACTTTAAATGACGGTTGGATGTGAGTTATTACTTTTTCAACTAAAATAAGTGTGTTTAAAGTCATTTCTGTGCCTGAAATTGGTCAAAATTGAAGATTTTGAGTAAGCAAAACTCTGTAAAAATGGCAATTTTGGTCACTGTGAGGGTTTAAAAAGTGGTTATTCAACATGAGGCCCGATCCAAATGACATTTTGAATCATTTTTGGTAGAGTCCAAAAAATCAATTTTCTGATGAAAAACGATGACCCCGGACCAGTCGAACGATGGAAAAATGGTCAATATTGATGAAATTTTAACATTTAATCTTTTGACTTTAAATGACGGTTGGATGTGAGTTATTACTTTTTCAACTAAAATAAGTGTGTTTAAAGTCATTTTTGTGCTGAAATTGGTCAAAATTTGAAGATTTTGAGTAAGCAAAACTCTGTAAAAATGGCAATTTTGGTCACTGTGAGGGTTTAAAAAGTTTTTATTCAACATGAAGCTCGATCCAAATGACATTTTGAATCATTTTTGGTAGAGTCCAAAAATCAATTTTCTGATGAAAAACGATGACCCCGGACCAGTCGAACGTTGAAAAAATGGTCAATATTGATGAAATTTTAACATTTAATCTTTTGACTTTAAATGACGGTTGGATGTGAGTTATTACTTTTTCAACTAAAATAAGTGTGTTTAAAGTCATTTCTGTGCCTGAAATTGGTCAAAATTGAAGATTTTGAGTAAGCAAAACTCTGTAAAAATGGCAATTTTGGTAACTGTGAGGGTTTAAAAAGTGGTTATTCAACATGAGGCCCGATCCATATGACATTTTGAATCATTTTTGGTAGAGTCCAAAAAATCAATTTTCTGATGAAAAACTATGACCCCGGACCAGTCGAACGTTGAAAAAATAGTCAATATTGATGAAATTTTAACATTTAATCTTTTGACTTTAAATGACGGTTGGATGTGAGTTATTACTTTTTCAACTAAAATAAGTGTGTTTAAAGTCATTTTTGTGCCTGAAATTGGTCAAAATTTGAAGATTTTGAGGAAGCAAAACTCTGTAAAAATGGCAATTTTGGTCACTGTGAGGGTTTAAAAAGTTTTTATTCAACATGAAGCTCGATCCAAATGACATTTTGAATCATTTTTGGTAGAGTCCAAAAAATCAATTTTCTGATGAAAAACGATAACCCCGGACCAGTCGAACGTTGAAAAAATGGTCAATATTGATGACATTTTAACATTTAATCTTTTGACTTTAAATGACGGTTGGATGTGAGTTATTACTTTTTCAACTAAAATAAGTGTGTTTAAAGTCATTTCTGTGCCTGAAATTGGTCAAAATTGAAGATTTTGACTAAGCAAAACTCTGTAAAAATGGCAATTTTGGTAACTGTGAGGGTTTAAAAAGTGGTTATTCAACATGAGGCCCGATCCATATGACATTTTGAATCATTTTTGGTAGAGTCCAAAAAATCAATTTTCTGATGAAAAACTATGACCCCGGACCAGTCGAACGTTGAAAAAATGGTCAATATTGATGAAATTGTAACATTTAATCTTTTGACTTTAAATGACGGTTGGATGTGAGTTATTACTTTTTCAACTAAAATAAGTGTGTTTAAAGTCATTTTTGTGCCTGAAATTGGTCAAAATTTGAAGATTTTGAGTAAGCAAAACTCTGTAAAAATGCCAATTTTGGTCACTGTGAGGGTTTAAACAGTTGTTATTCAACATGAGGCTCGATCCAAATGACATTTTGAATCATTTTTGGTAGAGTCCAAAAAATCAATTTTCTGATGAAAACGATAACCCCGGACCAGTCGAACGTTGAAAAAATGGTCAATATTGATGACATTTTAACATTTAATCTTTTGACTTTAAATGACGGTTGGATGTGAGTTATTACTTTTTCAACTAAAATAAGTGTGTTTAAAGTCATTTTTGTGCCTGAAATGGTCAAAATTTGAAGATTTTGAGTAAGCAAAACTCTGTAAAAATGGCAATTTTGGTCACTGTGAGGGTTTAAAAAGTTTTTATTCAACATGAAGCTCGATCCAAATGACATTTTGAATCATTTTTGGTAGAGTCCAAAAAATCAATTTTCTGATGAAAAACGATGACCCCGGACCAGTCGAACGTTGAAAAAATGGTCAATATTGATGAAATTTTAACATTTAATCTTTTGACTTTAAATGACGGTTGGATGTGAGTTATTACTTTTTCAACTAAAATAAGTGTGTTTAAAGTCATTTCTGTGCCTGAAATTGGTCAAAATTGAAGATTTTGAGTAAGCCAAAACTCTGTAAAAATGGCAATTTGGTAACTGTGAGGGTTTAAAAAGTGGTTATTCAACATGAGGCCCGATCCATATGACATTTTGAATCATTTTTGGTAGAGTCCAAAAAATCAATTTTCTGATGAAAAACTATGACCCCGGACCAGTCGAACGTTGAAAAAATAGTCAATATTGATGAAATTTTAACATTTAATCTTTTGACTTTAAATGACGGTTGGATGTGAGTTATTACTTTTTCAACTAAAATAAGTGTGTTTAAAGTCATTTTTGTGCCTGAAATTGGTCAAAATTTGAAGATTTTGAGGAAGCAAAACTCTGTAAAAATGGCAATTTTGGTCACTGTGAGGGTTTAAAAGTTTTTTATTCAACATGAAGCTCGATCCAAATGACATTTTGAATCATTTTTGGTAGAGTCCAAAAAATCATTTTCTGATGAAAAACGATGACCCCGGACCAGTCGAACGTTGAAAAAATGGTCAATATTGATGAAATTTTAACATTTAATCTTTTGACTTTAAATGACGGTTGGATGTGAGTTATTACTTTTTCAACTAAAATAAGTGTGTTTAAAGTCATTTCTGTGCCTGAAATTGGTCAAAACTGAAGATTTTGAGTCAGCAAAACTCTGTAAAAATGGCAATTTTGGTCACTGTGAGGGTTTAAAAAGTGGTTATTCAACATGAGGCCCGATCCATATGACATTTTGAATCATTTTTGGTAGAGTCCAAAAAATCAATTTTCTGATGAAAAACTATGACCCGCGACAGTCGAACGTTGAAAAAATAGTCAATATTGATGAAATTTTAACATTTAATCTTTTGACTTTTAATGACGGTTGGATGTGAGTTATTACTTTTTCAACTAAAAATAAGTGTGTTTAAAGTCATTTTTGTGCCTGAAATTGGTCAAAATTTGAAGATTTTGAGTAAGCAAAACTCTGGCAATTTTGGTCACTGTGAGGGTTTAAAAAGTTGTTATTCAACATGAGGCTCGATCCAAATGACATTTTGAATCATTTTTGGTAGAGTCCAAAAAATCAATTTTCTGATGAAAAACGATGACCCCGGACCAGTCGAACGTTGAAAAAATGGTCAATATTGATGACATTTTAACATTTAATCTTTTGACTTTAAATGACGGTTGGATGTGAGTTATTACTTTTTCAACTAAAATAAGTGTGTTTAAAGTCATTTCTGTGCCTGAAATTGGTCAAAATTGAAGATTTTGAGTAAGCAAAACTCTGTAAAAATGGCAATTTTGGTCACTGTGAGGTTTAAAAAGTGGTTATTCAACATGAGGCCCGATCCAAATGACATTTTGAATCATTTTTGGTAGAGTCCAAAAAATCAATTTTCTGAGGAAAAACGATGACCCCGGACCAGTCGAACGTTGAAAAAATGGTCAATATTGATGAAATTTTAACATTTAATCTTTTGACTTTAAATGACAGTTGGATGTGAGTTATTACTTTTTCAACTAAAATAAGTGTGTTTAAAGTCATTTCTGTGCCTGAAATTGGTCAAAATTGAAGATTTTGACTAAGCAAAACTCTGTAAAAATGGCAATTTTGGTAACTGTGAGGGTTTAAAAAGTGGTTATTCAACATGAGGCCCGATCCAAATGACATTTTGAATCATTTTTGGTAGAGTCCAAAAAAATCAATTTTCTGATGAAAAACTATGACCCCGGACCAGTCGAACGTTGAAAAAATGGTCAATATTGATTACATTTTAACATTTAATCTTTTGACTTTAAATGACGGTTGGATGTGAGTTATTACTTTTTCAACTATAATAAGTGTGTTTAAGTCATTTTTGTGCCTGAAATTGGTCAAAATTTGAAGATTTTGAGTAAGCAAAAACTCTGTAAAAATGGCAATTTTGGTCACTGTGAGGGTTTAAAAAGTTTTTATTCAACATGAAGCTCGATCCAAATGACATTTTGAATCATTTTTGGTAGAGTCCAAAAAATCAATTTTCTGATGAAAAACGATGACCCCGGACCAGTCGAACGTTGAAAAAATGGTCAATATTGATGAAATTTTAACATTTAATCTTTTGACTTTAAATGACGGTTGGATGTGAGTTATTACTTTTTCAACTAAAATAAGTGTGTTTAAAGTCATTTCTGTGCCTGAAATTGGTCAAAATTGAAGATTTTGAGTAAGCAAAAACTCTGTAAAAATGGCAATTTTGGTAACTGTGAGGTTTAAAAAGTGGTTATTCAACATGAGGCCCGATCCATATGACATTTTGAATCATTTTTGGTAGAGTCCAAAAAATCAATTTTCTGATGAAAAACTATGACCCCGGACCAGTCGAACGTTGAAAAAATAGTCAATATTGATGAAATTTTAACATTTAATCTTTTGACTTTAAATGACGGTTGGATGTGAGTTATTACTTTTTCAACTAAAATAAGTGTGTTTAAAGTCATTTTTGTGCCTGAAATTGGTCAAAATTTGAAGATTTGAGGAAGCAAAACTCTGTAAAAATGGCAATTTTGGTCACTGTGAGGGTTTAAAAAGTTTTTATTCAACATGAAGCTCGATCCAAATGACATTTTGAATCATTTTTGGTAGAGTCCAAAAAATCAATTTTCTGATGAAAAACGATGACCCCGGACCAGTCGAACGTTGAAAAAATGGTCAATATTGATGAAATTTTAACATTTAATCTTTTGACTTTAAATGACGGTTGGATGTGAGTTATTACTTTTTCAACTAAAATAAGTGTGTTTAAAGTCATTTCTGTGCCTGAAATTGGTCAAAACTGAAGATTTTGAGTCAGCAAAACTCTGTAAAAATGGCAATTTTGGTCACTGTGAGGGTTTAAAAAGTGGTTATTCAACATGAGGCCCGATCCATATGACATTTTGAATCATTTTTGGTAGAGTCCAAAAAATCAATTTTCTGATGAAAAACTATGACCCCGGACCAGTCGAACGTTGAAAAAATAGTCAATATTGATGAAATTTTAACATTTAATCTTTTGACTTTTAATGACGGTTGGATGTGAGTTATTACTTTTTCAACTAAAAATAAGTGTGTTTAAAGTCATTTTTGTGCTGAAATTGGTCAAAATTTGAAGATTTTGAG
The DNA here is from genome assembly GCF_964263255.1 of Lissotriton vulgaris. Classification (NCBI taxonomy): domain Eukaryota; kingdom Metazoa; phylum Chordata; class Amphibia; order Caudata; family Salamandridae; genus Lissotriton; species Lissotriton vulgaris. The sequence goes on from NW_028244503.1 coordinate 69,517, forward strand.
TAAGCAAAACTCTGCAATTTTGGTCACTGTGAGGGTTTAAAAAGTTGTTATTCAACATGAGGCTCGATCCAAATGACATTTTGAATCATTTTTGGTAGAGTCCAAAAAATCAATTTTCTGATGAAAAACGATGACCCCGGACCAGTCGAACGTTGAAAAAATGGTCAATATTGATGACATTTTAACATTTAATCTTTTGACTTTAAATGACGGTTGGATGTGAGTTATTACTTTTTCAACTAAAATAAGTGTGTTTAAAGTCATTTCTGTGCCTGAAATTGGTCAAAATTGAAGATTTTGAGTAAGCAAAACTATGTAAAAATGGCAATTTTGGTCACTGTGAGGGTTTAAAAAGTGGTTATTCAACATGAGGCTCGATCCAAATGACATTTTGAATCATTTTTGGTAGAGTCCAAAAAATCAATTTTCTGATGAAAAACGATGACCCCGGACCAGTCGAACGTTGAAAAAATGGTCAATATTGATGAAATTTTAACATTTAATCTTTTGACTTTAAATGACGGTTGGATGTGAGTTATTACTTTTTCAACTAAAATAAGTGTGTTTAAAGTCATTTTGTGCCTGAAATTGGTCAAAATTGAAGATTTTGAGTAAGCAAAACTCTGTAAAAATGGCAATTTTGGTCACTGTGAGGGTTTAAAAAGTTGTTATTCAACATGAGGCTCGATCCAAATGACATTTTGAATCATTTTTGGTAGAGTCCAAAAAATCAATTTTCTGATGAAAAACGATGACCCCGGACCAGTCGAACGTTGAAAAAATTGGTCAATATTGATGAAATTTTAACATTTAATCTTTTGACTTTAAATGACGGTTGGATGTGAGTTATTACTTTTCAACTAAAATAAGTGTGTTTAAAGTCATTTCTGTGCTTGAAATTGGTCAAATTTGTAGCTTTTGAGTAAGCAAAACTCTGTAAAAATGGCAATTTTGGTCACTGTGAGGGTTTAAAAAGTGGTTATTCAACATGAGGCCCGATCCAAATGACATTTTGAACCATTTTTGGTAGAGTCCAAAAAATCCATTTCTGATGAAAAACGATTACCCCGGACCAGTCGAACGTTGAAAAAATGGTCAATATTGATGAAATTTTAACATTTAATCTTTTGACTTAAAATGACGGTTGTATGTGAGTTATTACTTTTTCAACTAAAATAAGTGTGTTTAAAGTCATTTCTGTGCCTGAAATTGGTCAAAATTGAAGATTTTGAGTAAGCAAAACTCTGTAAAAATGGCAATTTTGGTCACTGTGAGGGTTTAAAAAGTGGTTATTCAACATGAGGCCCGATCCAAATGACATTTTGAATCATTTTTGGTAGAGTCCAAAAAATCAATTTTCTGCTGAAAAACGATGACCCCGGACCAGTCGAACGTTGAAAAATGGTCAATATTGATGAAATTTTAACATTTAATCTTTTGACTTTAAATGACGGTTGGATGTGAGTTATTACTTTTTCAACTAAAATAAGTGTGTTTAAAGTCATTTTTGTGCCTGAAATTGGTCAAAATTTGAAGATTTTGAGTAAGCAAAACTCTGTAAAAATGGCAATTTTGGTCACTGTGAGGGTTTAAAAAGTTTTTATTCAACATGAAGCTCGATCCAAATGACATTTTGAATCATTTTTGGTAGAGTCCAAAAAATCAATTTTCTGATGAAAAACGATGACCCCGGACCAGTCGAACGTTGAAAAAATGGTCAATATTGATGAAATTTTAACATTTAATCTTTTGACTTTAAATGACGGTTGGATGTGAGTTATTACTTTTTCAACTAAAATAAGTGTGTTTAAAGTCATTTCTGTGCCTGAAATTGGTCAAAATTGAAGATTTTGAGTAAGCAAAACTCTGTAAAAATGGCAATTTTGGTAACTGTGAGGGTTTAAAAAGTGGTTATTCAACATGAGGCCCGATCCATATGACATTTTGAATCATTTTTGGTAGAGTCCAAAAAATCAATTTTCTGATGAAAAACTATGACCCCGGACCAGTCGAACGTTGAAAAAATGGTCAATATTGATGACATTTTAACATTTAATCTTTTGACTTTAAATGACGGTTGGATGTGAGTTATTACTTTTTCAACTAAAATAAGTGTGTTTAAAGTCATTTCTGTGCCTGAAATTGGTCAAAATTGAAGATTTTGAGTAAGCAAAACTCTGTAAAAATGGCAATTTTGGTCACTGTGAGGGTTTAAAAAGTGGTTATTCAACATGAGGCTCGATCCAAATGACATTTTGAATCATTTTTGGTAGAGTCCAAAAAATCAATTTTCTGATGAAAAACGATGACCCCGGACCAGTCGAACGTTGAAAAAATGGTCAATATTGATGAAATTTTAACATTTAATCTTTTGACTTTAAATGACGGTTGGATGTGAGTTATTACTTTTTCAACTAAAATAAGTGTGTTTAAAGTCATTTCTGTGCCTGAAATTGGTCAAAATTGAAGATTTTGAGTAAGCAAAACTCTGTAAAAATGGCAATTTTGGTCACTGTGAGGGTTTAAAAAGTGGTTATTCAACATGAGGCCCGATCTAAATGACATTTTGAATCATTTTTGGTAGAGTCAAAAAAATCAATTTTCTGATGAAAAACGATGACCCCGGACCAGTCGAACGTTGAAAAAATGGTCAATATTGATGAAATTTTAACATTTAATCTTTTGACTTTAAATGACGGTTGGATGTGAGTTATTACTTTTTCAACTAAAATAAGTGTGTTTAAAGTCATTTCTGTGCCTGAAATTGGTCAAAATTGAAGATTTTGAGTCAGCAAAACTCTGTAAAAATGGCAATTTTGGTCACTGTGAGGGTTTAAAAAGTGGTTATTCAACATGAGGCCCGATCCATATGACATTTTGAATCATTTTTGGTAGAGTCCAAAAAATCAATTTTCTGATGAAAAACTATGACCCCGGACCAGTCGAACGTTGAAAAAATAGTCAATATTGATGAAATTTTAACATTTAATCTTTTGACTTTTAATGACGGTTGGATGTGAGTTATTACTTTTTCAACTAAAATAAGTGTGTTTAAAGTCATTTTTGTGCCTGAAATTGGTCAAAATTTGAAGATTTTGAGTAAGCAAAACTCTGGCAATTTTGGTCACTGTGAGGGTTTAAAAAGTTGTTATTCAACATGAGGCTCGATCCAAATGACATTTTGAATCATTTTTGGTAGAGTCCAAAAAATCAATTTTCTGATGAAAAACGATGACCCCGGACCAGTCGAACGTTGAAAAAATGGTCAATATTGATGACATTTTAACATTTAATCTTTTGACTTTAAATGACGGTTGGATGTGAGTTATTACTTTTTCAACTAAAATAAGTGTGTTTAAAGTCATTTCTGTGCCTGAAATTGGTCAAAATTGAAGATTTTGAGTAAGCAAAACTCTGTAAAAATGGCAATTTTGGTAACTGTGAGGGTTTAAAAAGTGGTTATTCAACATGAGGCCCGATCCATATGACATTTTGAATCATTTTTGGTAGAGTCCAAAAAATCAATTTTCTGATGAAAAACTATGACCCCGGACCAGTCGAACGTTGAAAAAATAGTCAATATTGATGAAATTTTAACATTTAATCTTTTGACTTTAAATGACGGTTGGATGTGAGTTATTACTTTTTCAACTAAAATAAGTGTGTTTAAAGTCATTTTTGTGCCTGAAATTGGTCAAAATTTGAAGATTTTGAGGAAGCAAAACTCTGTAAAAATGGCAATTTTGGTCACTGTGAGGGTTTAAAAAGTTTTTATTCAACATGAAGCTCGATCCAAATGACATTTTGAATCATTTTTGGTAGAGTCCAAAAAATCAATTTTCTGATGAAAAACGATGACCCCGGACCAGTCGAACGTTGAAAAAATGGTCAATATTGATGAAATTTTAACATTTAATCTTTTGACTTTAAATGACGGTTGGATGTGAGTTATTACTTTTTCAACTAAAATAAGTGTGTTTAAAGTCATTTCTGTGCCTGAAATTGGTCAAAACTGAAGATTTTGAGTCAGCAAAACTCTGTAAAAATGGCAATTTTGGTCACTGTGAGGGTTTAAAAAGTGGTTATTCAACATGAGGCCCGATCCATATGACATTTTGAATCATTTTTGGTAGAGTCCAAAAAATCAATTTTCTGATGAAAAACTATGACCCCGGACCAGTCGAACGTTGAAAAAATAGTCAATATTGATGAAATTTTAACATTTAATCTTTTGACTTTTAATGACGGTTGGATGTGAGTTATTACTTTTTCAACTAAAATAAGTGTGTTTAAAGTCATTTTTGTGCCTGAAATTGGTCAAAATTTGAAGATTTTGAGTAAGCAAAACTCTGGCAATTTTGGTCACTGTGAGGGTTTAAAAAGTTGTTATTCAACATGAGGCTCGATCCAAATGACATTTTGAATCATTTTTGGTAGAGTCCAAAAAATCAATTTTCTGATGAAAAACGATGACCCCGGACCAGTCGAACGTTGAAAAAATGGTCAATATTGATGACATTTTAACATTTAATCTTTTGACTTTAAATGACGGTTGGATGTGAGTTATTACTTTTTCAACTAAAATAAGTGTGTTTAAAGTCATTTCTGTGCCTGAAATTGGTCAAAATTGAAGATTTTGAGTAAGCAAAACTATGTAAAAATGGCAATTTTGGTCACTGTGAGGGTTTAAAAAGTGGTTATTCAACATGAGGCTCGATCCAAATGACATTTTGAATCATTTTTGGTAGAGTCCAAAAAATCAATTTTCTGATGAAAAACGATGACCCCGGACCAGTCGAACGTTGAAAAAATGGTCAATATTGATGAAATTTTAACATTTAATCTTTTGACTTTAAATGACGGTTGGATGTGAGTTATTACTTTTTCAACTAAAATAAGTGTGTTTAAAGTCATTTCTGTGCCTGAAATTGGTCAAAATTGAAGATTTTGAGTAAGCAAAACTCTGTAAAAATGGCAATTTTGGTCACTGTGAGGGTTTAAAAAGTGGTTATTCAACATGAGGCCCGATCCAAATGACATTTTGAATCATTTTTGGTAGAGTCCAAAAAATCAATTTTCTGAGGAAAAACGATGACCCCGGACCAGTCGAACGTTGAAAAAATGGTCAATATTGATGAAATTTTAACATTTAATCTTTTGACTTTAAATGACAGTTGGATGTGAGTTATTACTTTTTCAACTAAAATAAGTGTGTTTAAAGTCATTTCTGTGCCTGAAATTGGTCAAAATTGAAGATTTTGACTAAGCAAAACTCTGTAAAAATGGCAATTTTGGTAACTGTGAGGGTTTAAAAAGTGGTTATTCAACATGAGGCCCGATCCAAATGACATTTTGAATCATTTTTGGTAGAGTCCAAAAAATCAATTTTCTGATGAAAAACTATGACCCCGGACCAGTCGAACGTTGAAAAAATGGTCAATATTGATTACATTTTAACATTTAATCTTTTGACTTTAAATGACGGTTGGATGTGAGTTATTACTTTTTCAACTATAATAAGTGTGTTTAAAGTCATTTTTGTGCCTGAAATTGGTCAAAATTTGAAGATTTTGAGTAAGCAAAACTCTGTAAAAATGGCAATTTTGGTCACTGTGAGGGTTTAAAAAGTTTTTATTCAACATGAAGCTCGATCCAAATGACATTTTGAATCATTTTTGGTAGAGTCCAAAAAATCAATTTTCTGATGAAAAACGATGACCCCGGACCAGTCGAACGTTGAAAAAATGGTCAATATTGATGAAATTTTAACATTTAATCTTTTGACTTTAAATGACGGTTGGATGTGAGTTATTACTTTTTCAACTAAAATAAGTGTGTTTAAAGTCATTTCTGTGCCTGAAATTGGTCAAAATTGAAGATTTTGAGTAAGCAAAACTCTGTAAAAATGGCAATTTTGGTAACTGTGAGGGTTTAAAAAGTGGTTATTCAACATGAGGCCCGATCCATATGACATTTTGAATCATTTTTGGTAGAGTCCAAAAAATCAATTTTCTGATGAAAAACTATGACCCCGGACCAGTCGAACGTTGAAAAAATAGTCAATATTGATGAAATTTTAACATTTAATCTTTTGACTTTAAATGACGGTTGGATGTGAGTTATTACTTTTTCAACTAAAATAAGTGTGTTTAAAGTCATTTTTGTGCCTGAAATTGGTCAAAATTTGAAGATTTTGAGGAAGCAAAACTCTGTAAAAATGGCAATTTTGGTCACTGTGAGGGTTTAAAAAGTTTTTATTCAACATGAAGCTCGATCCAAATGACATTTTGAATCATTTTTGGTAGAGTCCAAAAAATCAATTTTCTGATGAAAAACGATGACCCCGGACCAGTCGAACGTTGAAAAAATGGTCAATATTGATGAAATTTTAACATTTAATCTTTTGACTTTAAATGACGGTTGGATGTGAGTTATTACTTTTTCAACTAAAATAAGTGTGTTTAAAGTCATTTCTGTGCCTGAAATTGGTCAAAACTGAAGATTTTGAGTCAGCAAAACTCTGTAAAAATGGCAATTTTGGTCACTGTGAGGGTTTAAAAAGTGGTTATTCAACATGAGGCCCGATCCATATGACATTTTGAATCATTTTTGGTAGAGTCCAAAAAATCAATTTTCTGATGAAAAACTATGACCCCGGACCAGTCGAACGTTGAAAAAATAGTCAATATTGATGAAATTTTAACATTTAATCTTTTGACTTTTAATGACGGTTGGATGTGAGTTATTACTTTTTCAACTAAAATAAGTGTGTTTAAAGTCATTTTTGTGCCTGAAATTGGTCAAAATTTGAAGATTTTGAGTAAGCAAAACTCTGGCAATTTTGGTCACTGTGAGGGTTTAAAAAGTTGTTATTCAACATGAGGCTCGATCCAAATGACATTTTGAATCATTTTTGGTAGAGTCCAAAAAATCAATTTTCTGATGAAAAACGATGACCCCGGACCAGTCGAACGTTGAAAAAATGGTCAATATTGATGACATTTTAACATTTAATCTTTTGACTTTAAATGACGGTTGGATGTGAGTTATTACTTTTTCAACTAAAATAAGTGTGTTTAAAGTCATTTCTGTGCCTGAAATTGGTCAAAATTGAAGATTTTGAGTAAGCAAAACTATGTAAAAATGGCAATTTTGGTCACTGTGAGGGTTTAAAAAGTGGTTATTCAACATGAGGCTCGATCCAAATGACATTTTGAATCATTTTTGGTAGAGTCCAAAAAATCAATTTTCTGATGAAAAACGATGACCCCGGACCAGTCGAACGTTGAAAAAATGGTCAATATTGATGAAATTTTAACATTTAATCTTTTGACTTTAAATGACGGTTGGATGTGAGTTATTACTTTTTCAACTAAAATAAGTGTGTTTAAAGTCATTTTTGTGCCTGAAATTGGTCAAAATTGAAGATTTTGAGTAAGCAAAACTCTGTAAAAATGGCAATTTTGGTCACTGTGAGGGTTTAAAAAGTTGTTATTCAACATGAGGCTCGATCCAAATGACATTTTGAATCATTTTTGGTAGAGTCCAAAAAATCAATTTTCTGATGAAAAACGATGACCCCGGACCAGTCGAACGTTGAAAAAATTGGTCAATATTGATGAAATTTTAACATTTAATCTTTTGACTTTAAATGACGGTTGGATGTGAGTTATTACTTTTTCAACTAAAATAAGTGTGTTTAAAGTCATTTCTGTGCTTGAAATTGGTCAAATTTGTAGCTTTTGAGTAAGCAAAACTCTGTAAAAATGGCAATTTTGGTCACTGTGAGGGTTTAAAAAGTGGTTATTCAACATGAGGCCCGATCCAAATGACATTTTGAACCATTTTTGGTAGAGTCCAAAAAATCCATTTTCTGATGAAAAACGATTACCCCGGACCAGTCGAACGTTGAAAAAATGGTCAATATTGATGAAATTTTAACATTTAATCTTTTGACTTAAAATGACGGTTGTATGTGAGTTATTACTTTTTCAACTAAAATAAGTGTGTTTAAAGTCATTTCTGTGCCTGAAATTGGTCAAAATTGAAGATTTTGAGTAAGCAAAACTCTGTAAAAATGGCAATTTTGGTCACTGTGAGGGTTTAAAAAGTGGTTATTCAACATGAGGCCCGATCCAAATGACATTTTGAATCATTTTTGGTAGAGTCCAAAAAATCAATTTTCTGCTGAAAAACGATGACCCCGGACCAGTCGAACGTTGAAAAAATGGTCAATATTGATGAAATTTTAACATTTAATCTTTTGACTTTAAATGACGGTTGGATGTGAGTTATTACTTTTTCAACTAAAATAAGTGTGTTTAAAGTCATTTTTGTGCCTGAAATTGGTCAAAATTTGAAGATTTTGAGTAAGCAAAACTCTGTAAAAATGGCAATTTTGGTCACTGTGAGGGTTTAAAAAGTTTTTATTCAACATGAAGCTCGATCCAAATGACATTTTGAATCATTTTTGGTAGAGTCCAAAAAATCAATTTTCTGATGAAAAACGATGACCCCGGACCAGTCGAACGTTGAAAAAATGGTCAATATTGATGAAATTTTAACATTTAATCTTTTGACTTTAAATGACGGTTGGATGTGAGTTATTACTTTTTCAACTAAAATAAGTGTGTTTAAAGTCATTTCTGTGCCTGAAATTGGTCAAAATTGAAGATTTTGAGTAAGCAAAACTCTGTAAAAATGGCAATTTTGGTAACTGTGAGGGTTTAAAAAGTGGTTATTCAACATGAGGCCCGATCCATATGACATTTTGAATCATTTTTGGTAGAGTCCAAAAAATCAATTTTCTGATGAAAAACTATGACCCCGGACCAGTCGAACGTTGAAAAAATGGTCAATATTGATGACATTTTAACATTTAATCTTTTGACTTTAAATGACGGTTGGATGTGAGTTATTACTTTTTCAACTAAAATAAGTGTGTTTAAAGTCATTTCTGTGCCTGAAATTGGTCAAAATTGAAGATTTTGAGTAAGCAAAACTCTGTAAAAATGGCAATTTTGGTCACTGTGAGGGTTTAAAAAGTGGTTATTCAACATGAGGCTCGATCCAAATGACATTTTGAATCATTTTTGGTAGAGTCCAAAAAATCAATTTTCTGATGAAAAACGATGACCCCGGACCAGTCGAACGTTGAAAAAATGGTCAATATTGATGAAATTTTAACATTTAATCTTTTGACTTTAAATGACGGTTGGATGTGAGTTATTACTTTTTCAACTAAAATAAGTGTGTTTAAAGTCATTTCTGTGCCTGAAATTGGTCAAAATTGAAGATTTTGAGTAAGCAAAACTCTGTAAAAATGGCAATTTTGGTCACTGTGAGGGTTTAAAAAGTGGTTATTCAACATGAGGCCCGATCTAAATGACATTTTGAATCATTTTTGGTAGAGTCAAAAAAATCAATTTTCTGATGAAAAACGATGACCCCGGACCAGTCGAACGTTGAAAAAATGGTCAATATTGATGAAATTTTAACATTTAATCTTTTGACTTTAAATGACGGTTGGATGTGAGTTATTACTTTTTCAACTAAAATAAGTGTGTTTAAAGTCATTTCTGTGCCTGAAATTGGTCAAAATTGAAGATTTTGAGTCAGCAAAACTCTGTAAAAATGGCAATTTTGGTCACTGTGAGGGTTTAAAAAGTGGTTATTCAACATGAGGCCCGATCCATATGACATTTTGAATCATTTTTGGTAGAGTCCAAAAAATCAATTTTCTGATGAAAAACTATGACCCCGGACCAGTCGAACGTTGAAAAAATAGTCAATATTGATGAAATTTTAACATTTAATCTTTTGACTTTTAATGACGGTTGGATGTGAGTTATTACTTTTTCAACTAAAATAAGTGTGTTTAAAGTCATTTTTGTGCCTGAAATTGGTCAAAATTTGAAGATTTTGAGTAAGCAAAACTCTGGCAATTTTGGTCACTGTGAGGGTTTAAAAAGTTGTTATTCAACATGAGGCTCGATCCAAATGACATTTTGAATCATTTTTGGTAGAGTCCAAAAAATCAATTTTCTGATGAAAAACGATGACCCCGGACCAGTCGAACGTTGAAAAAATGGTCAATATTGATGACATTTTAACATTTAATCTTTTGACTTTAAATGACGGTTGGATGTGAGTTATTACTTTTTCAACTAAAATAAGTGTGTTTAAAGTCATTTCTGTGCCTGAAATTGGTCAAAATTGAAGATTTTGAGTAAGCAAAACTATGTAAAAATGGCAATTTTGGTCACTGTGAGGGTTTAAAAAGTGGTTATTCAACATGAGGCTCGATCCAAATGACATTTTGAATCATTTTTGGTAGAGTCCAAAAAATCAATTTTCTGATGAAAAACGATGACCCCGGACCAGTCGAACGTTGAAAAAATGGTCAATATTGATGAAATTTTAACATTTAATCTTTTGACTTTAAATGACGGTTGGATGTGAGTTATTACTTTTTCAACTAAAATAAGTGTGTTTAAAGTCATTTCTGTGCCTGAAATTGGTCAAAATTGAAGATTTTGAGTAAGCAAAACTCTGTAAAAATGGCAATTTTGGTCACTGTGAGGGTTTAAAAAGTGGTTATTCAACATGAGGCCCGATCCAAATGACATTTTGAATCATTTTTGGTAGAGTCCAAAAAATCAATTTTCTGAGGAAAAACGATGACCCCGGACCAGTCGAACGTTGAAAAAATGGTCAATATTGATGAAATTTTAACATTTAATCTTTTGACTTTAAATGACGGTTGGATGTGAGTTATTACTTTTTCAACTAAAATAAGTGTGTTTAAAGTCATTTTTGTGCCTGAAATTGGTCAAAATTTGAAGATTTTGAGTAAGCAAAACTCTGTAAAAATGGCAATTTTGGTCACTGTGAGGGTTTAAAAAGTTTTTATTCAACATGAAGCTCGATCCAAATGACATTTTGAATCATTTTTGGTAGAGTCCAAAAAATCAATTTTCTGATGAAAAACGATGACCCCGGACCAGTCGAACGTTGAAAAAATGGTCAATATTGATGAAATTTTAACATTTAATCTTTTGACTTTAAATGACGGTTGGATGTGAGTTATTACTTTTTCAACTAAAATAAGTGTGTTTAAAGTCATTTCTGTGCCTGAAATTGGTCAAAATTGAAGATTTTGAGTAAGCAAAACTCTGTAAAAATGGCAATTTTGGTAACTGTGAGGGTTTAAAAAGTGGTTATTCAACATGAGGCCCGATCCATATGACATTTTGAATCATTTTTGGTAGAGTCCAAAAAATCAATTTTCTGATGAAAAACTATGACCCCGGACCAGTCGAACGTTGAAAAAATAGTCAATATTGATGAAATTTTAACATTTAATCTTTTGACTTTAAATGACGGTTGGATGTGAGTTATTACTTTTTCAACTAAAATAAGTGTGTTTAAAGTCATTTTTGTGCCTGAAATTGGTCAAAATTTGAAGATTTTGAGGAAGCAAAACTCTGTAAAAATGGCAATTTTGGTCACTGTGAGGGTTTAAAAAGTTTTTATTCAACATGAAGCTCGATCCAAATGACATTTTGAATCATTTTTGGTAGAGTCCAAAAAATCAATTTTCTGATGAAAAACGATGACCCCGGACCAGTCGAACGTTGAAAAAATGGTCAATATTGATGAAATTTTAACATTTAATCTTTTGACTTTAAATGACGGTTGGATGTGAGTTATTACTTTTTCAACTAAAATAAGTGTGTTTAAAGTCATTTCTGTGCCTGAAATTGGTCAAAACTGAAGATTTTGAGTCAGCAAAACTCTGTAAAAATGGCAATTTTGGTCACTGTGAGGGTTTAAAAAGTGGTTATTCAACATGAGGCCCGATCCATATGACATTTTGAATCATTTTTGGTAGAGTCCAAAAAATCAATTTTCTGATGAAAAACTATGACCCCGGACCAGTCGAACGTTGAAAAAATAGTCAATATTGATGAAATTTTAACATTTAATCTTTTGACTTTTAATGACGGTTGGATGTGAGTTATTACTTTTTCAACTAAAATAAGTGTGTTTAAAGTCATTTTTGTGCCTGAAATTGGTCAAAATTTGAAGATTTTGAGTAAGCAAAACTCTGGCAATTTTGGTCACTGTGAGGGTTTAAAAAGTTGTTATTCAACATGAGGCTCGATCCAAATGACATTTTGAATCATTTTTGGTAGAGTCCAAAAAATCAATTTTCTGATGAAAAACGATGACCCCGGACCAGTCGAACGTTGAAAAAATGGTCAATATTGATGACATTTTAACATTTAATCTTTTGACTTTAAATGACGGTTGGATGTGAGTTATTACTTTTTCAACTAAAATAAGTGTGTTTAAAGTCATTTCTGTGCCTGAAATTGGTCAAAATTGAAGATTTTGAGTAAGCAAAACTATGTAAAAATGGCAATTTTGGTCACTGTGAGGGTTTAAAAAGTGGTTATTCAACATGAGGCTCGATCCAAATGACATTTTGAATCATTTTTGGTAGAGTCCAAAAAATCAATTTTCTGATGAAAAACGATGACCCCGGACCAGTCGAACGTTGAAAAAATGGTCAATATTGATGAAATTTTAACATTTAATCTTTTGACTTTAAATGACGGTTGGATGTGAGTTATTACTTTTTCAACTAAAATAAGTGTGTTTAAAGTCATTTCTGTGCCTGAAATTGGTCAAAATTGAAGATTTTGAGTAAGCAAAACTCTGTAAAAATGGCAATTTTGGTCACTGTGAGGGTTTAAAAAGTGGTTATTCAACATGAGGCCCGATCCAAATGACATTTTGAATCATTTTTGGTAGAGTCCAAAAAATCAATTTTCTGAGGAAAAACGATGACCCCGGACCAGTCGAACGTTGAAAAAATGGTCAATATTGATGAAATTTTAACATTTAATCTTTTGACTTTAAATGACAGTTGGATGTGAGTTATTACTTTTTCAACTAAAATAAGTGTGTTTAAAGTCATTTCTGTGCCTGAAATTGGTCAAAATTGAAGATTTTGACTAAGCAAAACTCTGTAAAAATGGCAATTTTGGTAACTGTGAGGGTTTAAAAAGTGGTTATTCAACATGAGGCCCGATCCATATGACATTTTGAATCATTTTTGGTAGAGTCCAAAAAATCAATTTTCTGATGAAAAACTATGACCCCGGACCAGTCGAACGTTGAAAAAATGGTCAATATTGATTACATTTTAACATTTAATCTTTTGACTTTAAATGACGGTTGGATGTGAGTTATTACTTTTTCAACTATAATAAGTGTGTTTAAAGTCATTTTTGTGCCTGAAATTGGTCAAAATTTGAAGATTTTGAGTAAGCAAAACTCTGTAAAAATGGCAATTTTGGTCACTGTGAGGGTTTAAAAAGTTGTTATTCAACATGAGGCTCAATCCAAATGACATTTTGAATCATTTTTGGTAGAGTCCAAAAAATCAATTTTCTGATGAAAAACGATAACCCCGGACCAGTCGAACGTTGAAAAAATGGTCAATATTGATTACATTTTAACATTTAATCTTTTGACTTTAAATGACGGTTGGATGTGAGTTATTACTTTTTCAACTATAATAAGTGTGTTTAAAGTCATATCTGTGCCTGAAATTGGTCAAAATTGAAGATTTTGAGTAAGCAAAACTCTGTAAAAATGGCAATTTTGGTAACTGTGAGGGTTTAAAAAGTGGTTATTCAACATGAGGCCCGATCTATATGACATTTTGAATCATTTTTGGTAGAGTCCAAAAAATCAATTTTCTGATGAAAAACTATGACCCCGGACCAGTCGAACGTTGAAAAAATAGTCAATATTGATGAAATTTTAACATTTAATCTTTTGACTTTAAATGACGGTTGGATGTGAGTTATTACTTTTTCAACTAAAATAAGTGTGTTTAAAGTCATTTTTGTGCCTGAAATTGGTCAAAATTTGAAGATTTTGAGTAAGAAAAACTCTGTAAAAATGGCAATTTTGGTCACTGTGAGGGTTTAAAAAGTTGTTATTCAACATGAGGCTCGATCCAAATGACATTTTGAATCATTTTTGGTAGAGTCCAAAAAATCAATTTTCTGATGAAAAACGATGACCCCGGACCAGTCGAACGTTGAAAAAATTGGTCAATATTGATGAAATTTTAACATTTAATCTTTTGACTTTAAATGACGGTTGGATGTGAGTTATTACTTTTTCAACTAAAATAAGTGTGTTTAAAGTCATTTCTGTGCTTGAAATTGGTCAAATTTGTAGCTTTTGAGTAAGCAAAACTCTGTAAAAATGGCAATTTTGGTCACTGTGAGGGTTTAAAAAGTGGTTATTCAACATGAGGCCCGATCCAAATGACATTTTGAACCATTTTTGGTAGAGTCCAAAAAATCCATTTTCTGATGAAAAACGATTACCCCGGACCAGTCGAACGTTGAAAAAATGGTCAATATTGATGAAATTTTAACATTTAATCTTTTGACTTAAAATGACGGTTGTATGTGAGTTATTACTTTTTCAACTAAAATAAGTGTGTTTAAAGTCATTTCTGTGCCTGAAATTGGTCAAAATTGAAGATTTTGAGTAAGCAAAACTCTGTAAAAATGGCAATTTTGGTCACTGTGAGGGTTTAAAAAGTGGTTATTCAACATGAGGCCCGATCCAAATGACATTTTGAATCATTTTTGGTAGAGTCCAAAAAATCAATTTTCTGCTGAAAAACGATGACCCCGGACCAGTCGAACGTTGAAAAAATGGTCAATATTGATGAAATTTTAACATTTAATCTTTTGACTTTAAATGACGGTTGGATGTGAGTTATTACTTTTTCAACTAAAATAAGTGTGTTTAAAGTCATTTTTGTGCCTGAAATTGGTCAAAATTTGAAGATTTTGAGTAAGCAAAACTCTGTAAAAATGGCAATTTTGGTCACTGTGAGGGTTTAAAAAGTTTTTATTCAACATGAAGCTCGATCCAAATGACATTTTGAATCATTTTTGGTAGAGTCCAAAAAATCAATTTTCTGATGAAAAACGATGACCCCGGACCAGTCGAACGTTGAAAAAATGGTCAATATTGATGAAATTTTAACATTTAATCTTTTGACTTTAAATGACGGTTGGATGTGAGTTATTACTTTTTCAACTAAAATAAGTGTGTTTAAAGTCATTTCTGTGCCTGAAATTGGTCAAAATTGAAGATTTTGAGTAAGCAAAACTCTGTAAAAATGGCAATTTTGGTAACTGTGAGGGTTTAAAAAGTGGTTATTCAACATGAGGCCCGATCCATATGACATTTTGAATCATTTTTGGTAGAGTCCAAAAAATCAATTTTCTGATGAAAAACTATGACCCCGGACCAGTCGAACGTTGAAAAAATGGTCAATATTGATGACATTTTAACATTTAATCTTTTGACTTTAAATGACGGTTGGATGTGAGTTATTACTTTTTCAACTAAAATAAGTGTGTTTAAAGTCATTTCTGTGCCTGAAATTGGTCAAAATTGAAGATTTTGAGTAAGCAAAACTCTGTAAAAATGGCAATTTTGGTCACTGTGAGGGTTTAAAAAGTGGTTATTCAACATGAGGCTCGATCCAAATGACATTTTGAATCATTTTTGGTAGAGTCCAAAAAATCAATTTTCTGATGAAAAACGATGACCCCGGACCAGTCGAACGTTGAAAAAATGGTCAATATTGATGAAATTTTAACATTTAATCTTTTGACTTTAAATGACGGTTGGATGTGAGTTATTACTTTTTCAACTAAAATAAGTGTGTTTAAAGTCATTTCTGTGCCTGAAATTGGTCAAAATTGAAGATTTTGAGTAAGCAAAACTCTGTAAAAATGGCAATTTTGGTCACTGTGAGGGTTTAAAAAGTGGTTATTCAACATGAGGCCCGATCTAAATGACATTTTGAATCATTTTTGGTAGAGTCCAAAAAATCAATTTTCTGATGAAAAACGATGACCCCGGACCAGTCGAACGTTGAAAAAATGGTCAATATTGATGAAATTTTAACATTTAATCTTTTGACTTTAAAGGACGGTTGGATGTGAGTTATTACTTTTTCAACTAAAATAAGTGTGTTTAAAGTCATTTCTGTGCCTGAAATTGGTCAAAATTGAAGATTTTGAGTCAGCAAAACTCTGTAAAAATGGCAATTTTGGTCACTGTGAGGGTTTAAAAAGTGGTTATTCAACATGAGGCCCGATCCATATGACATTTTGAATCATTTTTGGTAGAGTCCAAAAAATCAATTTTCTGATGAAAAACTATGACCCCGGACCAGTCGAACGTTGAAAAAATGGTCAATATTGATTACATTTTAACATTTAATCTTTTGACTTTAAATGACGGTTGGATGTGAGTTATTACTTTTTCAACTATAATAAGTGTGTTTAAAGTCATTTTTGTGCCTGAAATTGGTCAAAATTTGAAGATTTTGAGTAAGCAAAACTCTGTAAAAATGGCAATTTTGGTCACTGTGAGGGTTTAAAAAGTTGTTATTCAACATGAGGCTCAATCCAAATGACATTTTGAATCATTTTTGGTAGAGTCCAAAAAATCAATTTTCTGATGAAAAACGATAACCCCGGACCAGTCGAACGTTGAAAAAATGGTCAATATTGATTACATTTTAACATTTAATCTTTTGACTTTAAATGACGGTTGGATGTGAGTTATTACTTTTTCAACTATAATAAGTGTGTTTAAAGTCATATCTGTGCCTGAAATTGGTCAAAATTGAAGATTTTGAGTAAGCAAAACTCTGTAAAAATGGCAATTTTGGTAACTGTGAGGGTTTAAAAAGTGGTTATTCAACATGAGGCCCGATCCATATGACATTTTGAATCATTTTTGGTAGAGTCCAAAAAATCAATTTTCTGATGAAAAACTATGACCCCGGACCAGTCGAACGTTGAAAAAATAGTCAATATTGATGAAATTTTAACATTTAATCTTTTGACTTTAAATGACGGTTGGATGTGAGTTATTACTTTTTCAACTAAAATAAGTGTGTTTAAAGTCATTTTTGTGCCTGAAATTGGTCAAAATTTGAAGATTTTGAGTAAGAAAAACTCTGTAAAAATGGCAATTTTGGTCACTGTGAGGGTTTAAAAAGTTGTTATTCAACATGAGGCTCGATCCAAATGACATTTTGAATCATTTTTGGTAGAGTCCAAAAAATCAATTTTCTGATGAAAAACGATGACCCCGGACCAGTCGAACGTTGAAAAAATTGGTCAATATTGATGAAATTTTAACATTTAATCTTTTGACTTTAAATGACGGTTGGATGTGAGTTATTACTTTTTCAACTAAAATAAGTGTGTTTAAAGTCATTTCTGTGCTTGAAATTGGTCAAATTTGTAGCTTTTGAGTAAGCAAAACTCTGTAAAAATGGCAATTTTGGTCACTGTGAGGGTTTAAAAAGTGGTTATTCAACATGAGGCCCGATCCAAATGACATTTTGAACCATTTTTGGTAGAGTCCAAAAAATCCATTTTCTGATGAAAAACGATTACCCCGGACCAGTCGAACGTTGAAAAAATGGTCAATATTGATGAAATTTTAACATTTAATCTTTTGACTTTAAATGACGGTTGTATGTGAGTTATTACTTTTTCAACTAAAATAAGTGTGTTTAAAGTCATTTCTGTGCCTGAAATTGGTCAAAATTGAAGATTTTGAGTAAGCAAAACTCTGTAAAAATGGCAATTTTGGTCACTGTGAGGGTTTAAAAAGTGGTTATTCAACATGAGGCCCGATCCAAATGACATTTTGAATCATTTTTGGTAGAGTCCAAAAAATCAATTTTCTGCTGAAAAACGATGACCCCGGACCAGTCGAACGTTGAAAAAATGGTCAATATTGATGAAATTTTAACATTTAATCTTTTGACTTTAAATGACGGTTGGATGTGAGTTATTACTTTTTCAACTAAAATAAGTGTGTTTAAAGTCATTTCTGTGCCTGAAATTGGTCAAAATTGAAGATTTTGAGTAAGCAAAACTCTGTAAAAATGGCAATTTTGGTAACTGTGAGGGTTTAAAAAGTGGTTATTCAACATGAGGCCCGATCCATATGACATTTTGAATCATTTTTGGTAGAGTCCAAAAAATCAATTTTCTGATGAAAAACTATGACCCCGGACCAGTCGAACGTTGAAAAAATTGTCAATATTGATGACATTTTAACATTTAATCTTTTGACTTTAAATGACGGTTGGATGTGAGTTATTACTTTTTCAACTAAAATAAGTGTGTTTAAAGTCATTTCTGTGCCTGAAATTGGTCAAAATTGAAGATTTTGAGTAAGCAAAACTCTGTAAAAATGGCAATTTTGGTCACTGTGAGTGTTTAAAAAGTGGTTATTCAACATGAGGCTCGATCCAAATGACATTTTGAATCATTTTTGGTAGAGTCCAAAAAATCAATTTTCTGATGAAAAACGATGACCCCGGACCAGTCGAACGTTGAAAAAATGGTCAATATTGATGAAATTTTAACATTTAATCTTTTGACTTTAAATGACGGTTGGATGTGAGTTATTACTTTTTCAACTAAAATAAGTGTGTTTAAAGTCATTTCTGTGCCTGAAATTGGTCAAAATTGAAGATTTTGAGTAAGCAAAACTCTGTAAAAATGGCAATTTTGGTCACTGTGAGGGTTTAAAAAGTGGTTATTCAACATGAGGCCCGATCTAAATGACATTTTGAATCATTTTTGGTAGAGTCCAAAAAATCAATTTTCTGATGAAAAACGATGACCCCGGACCAGTCGAACGTTGAAAAAATGGTCAATATTGATGAAATTTTAACATTTAATCTTTTGACTTTAAATGACGGTTGGATGTGAGTTATTACTTTTTCATCTAAAATAAGTGTGTTTAAAGTCATTTCTGTGCCTGAAATTGGTCAAAATTGAAGATTTTGACTAAGCAAAACTCTGTAAAAATGGCAATTTTGGTAACTGTGAGGGTTTAAAAAGTGGTTATTCAACATGAGGCCTGATCCATATGACATTTTGAATCATTTTTGGTAGAGTCCAAAAAATCAATTTTCTGATGAAAAACTATGACCCCGGACCAGTCGAACGTTGAAAAAATGGTCAATATTGATGAAATTTTAACATTTAATCTTTTGACTTTAAATGACGGTTGGATGTGAGTTATTACTTTTTCAACTAAAATAAGTGTGTTTAAAGTCATTTTTGTGCCTGAAATTGGTCAAAATTTGAAGATTTTGAGTAAGCAAAACTCTGTAAAAATTGCAATTTTGGTCACTGTGAGGGTTTAAAAAGTTGTTATTCAACATGAGGCTCGATCCAAATGACATTTTGAATCATTTTTGGTAGAGTCCAAAAAATCAATTTTCTGATGAAAAACGATAACCCCGGACCAGTCGAACGTTGAAAAAATGGTCAATATTGATGACATTTTAACATTTAATCTTTTGACTTTAAATGACGGTTGGATGTGAGTTATTACTTTTTCAACTAAAATAAGTGTGTTTAAAGTCATTTCTGTGCCTGAAATTGGTCAAAATTGAAGATTTTGAGTAAGCAAAACTCTGTAAAAATGGCAATTTTGGTCACTGTGAGGGTTTAAAAAGTGGTTATTCAACATGAGGCTCGATCCAAATGACATTTTGAACCATTTTTGGTAGAGTCCAAAAAATCAATTTTCTGATGAAAAACGATGACCCCGGACCAGTCGAACCTTGAAAAAATGGTCAATATTGATGAAATTTTAACATTTAATCTTTTGACTTTAAATGACGGTTGTATGTGAGTTATTACTTTTTCAACTAAAATAAGTGTGTTTAAAGTCATTTCTGTGCCTGAAATTGGTCAAAATTGAAGATTTTGAGTAAGCAAAACTCTGTAAAAATGGCAATTTTGGTCACTGTGAGGGTTTAAAAAGTGGTTATTCAACATGAGGCCCGATCCAAATGACATTTTGAATCATTTTTGGTAGAGTCCAAAAAATCCATTTTCTGATGAAAAACGATGACCCCGGACCAGTCGAACGTTGAAAAAATGGTCAATATTGATGAAATTTTAACATTTAATCTTTTGACTTTAAATGACGGTTGGATGTGAGTTATTACTTTTTCAACTAAAATAAGTGTGTTTAAAGTCATTTTTGTGCCTGAAATTGGTCAAAATTTGAAGATTTTGAGTAAGCAAAACTCTGTAAAAATGGCAATTTTGGTCACTGTGAGGGTTTAAAAAGTGGTTATTCAACATGAGGCCCGATCCATATGACATTTTGAATCATTTTTGGTAGAGTCCAAAAAATCAATTTTCTGATGAAAAACTATGACCCCGGACCAGTCGAACGTTGAAAAAATAGTCAATATTGATGAAATTTTAACATTTAATCTTTTGACTTTAAATGACGGTTGGATGTGAGTTATTACTTTTTCAACTAAAATAAGTGTGTTTAAAGTCATTTTTGTGCCTGAAATTGGTCAAAATTAAACGATAACCCCGGACCAGTCGAACGTTGAAAAAATGGTCAATATTGATGAAATTTTAACATTTAATCTTTTGACTTTAAAAGACGGTTGTATGTGAGTTATTACTTTTTCAACTAAAATAAGTGTGTTTAAAGTCATTTCTGTGCCTGAAATTGGTCAAAATTGAAGATTTTGAGTAAGCAAAACTCTGTAAAAATGGCAATTTTGGTCACTGTGAGGGTTTAAAAAGTGGTTATTCAACATGAGGCCCGATCCAAATGACATTTTGAATCATTTTTGGTAGAGTCCAAAAAATCAATTTTCTGATGAAAAACGATGACCCCGGACCAGTCGAACGTTGAAAAAATGGTCAATATTGATGAAATTTTAACATTTAATCTTTTGACTTTAAATGACGGTTGGATGTGAGTTATTACTTTTTCAACTAAAATAAGTGTGTTTAAAGTCATTTTTGTGCCTGAAATTGGTCAAAATTTGAAGATTTTGAGTAAGCAAAACTCTGTAAAAATGGCAATTTTGGTCACTGTGAGGGTTTAAAAAGTGGTTATTCAACATGAGGCCCGATCCAAATGACATTTTGAATCATTTTTGGTAGAGTCCAAAAAATCCATTTTCTGATGAAAAACGATGACCCCGGACCAGTCGAACGTTGAAAAAATGGTCAATATTGATGAAATTTTAACATTTAATCTTTTGACTTTAAATGACGGTTGGATGTGAGTTATTACTTTTTCAACTAAAATAAGTGTGTTTAAAGTCATTTTTGTGCCTGAAATTGGTCAAAATTTGAAGATTTTGAGTAAGCAAAACTCTGTAAAAATGGCAATTTTGGTCACTGTGAGGGTTTAAAAAGTGGTTATTCAACATGAGGCCCGATCCATATGACATTTTGAATCATTTTTGGTAGAGTCCAAAAAATCAATTTTCTGATGAAAAACTATGACCCCGGACCAGTCGAACGTTGAAAAAATAGTCAATATTGATGAAATTTTAACATTTAATCTTTTGACTTTAAATGACGGTTGGATGTGAGTTATTACTTTTTCAACTAAAATAAGTGTGTTTAAAGTCATTTTTGTGCCTGAAATTGGTCAAAATTAAACGATAACCCCGGACCAGTCGAACGTTGAAAAAATGGTCAATATTGATGAAATTTTAACATTTAATCTTTTGACTTTAAAAGACGGTTGTATGTGAGTTATTACTTTTTCAACTAAAATAAGTGTGTTTAAAGTCATTTCTGTGCCTGAAATTGGTCTAAATTGAAGATTTTGAGTAAGCAAAACTCTGTAAAAATGGCAATTTTGGTCACTGTGAGGGTTTAAAAAGTGGTTATTCAACATGAGGCCCGATCCAAATGACATTTTGAATCATTTTTGGTAGAGTCCAAAAAATCAATTTTCTGATGAAAAACGATGACCCCGGACCAGTCGAACGTTGAAAAAATGGTCAATATTGATGACATTTTAACATTTAATCTTTTGACTTTAAATGACGGTTGGATGTGAGTTATTACTTTTTCAACTAAAATAAGTGTGTTTAAAGTCATTTTTGTGCCTGAAATTGGTCAAAATTTGAAGATTTTGAGTAAGCAAAACTCTGTAAAAATGGCAATTTTGGTCACTGTGAGGGTTTAAAAAGTTTTTATTCAACATGAAGCTCGATCCAAATGACATTTTGAATCATTTTTGGTAGAGTCCAAAAAATCAATTTTCTGATGAAAAACGATGACCCCGGACCAGTCGAACGTTGAAAAAATGGTCAATATTGATGAAATTTTAACATTTAATCTTTTGACTTTAAATGACGGTTGGATGTGAGTTATTACTTTTTCAACTAAAATAAGTGTGTTTAAAGTCATTTCTGTGCCTGAAATTGGTCAAAATTGAAGATTTTGAGTAAGCAAAACTCTGTAAAAATGGCAATTTTGGTAACTGTGAGGGTTTAAAAAGTGGTTATTCAACATGAGGCCCGATCCATATGACATTTTGAATCATTTTTGGTAGAGTCCAAAAAATCAATTTTCTGATGAAAAACTATGACCCCGGACCAGTCGAACGTTGAAAAAATAGTCAATATTGATGAAATTTTAACATTTAATCTTTTGACTTTAAATGACGGTTGGATGTGAGTTATTACTTTTTCAACTAAAATAAGTGTGTTTAAAGTCATTTTTTTGCCTGAAATTGGTCAAAATTTGAAGATTTTGAGTAAGCAAAACTCTGTAAAAATGGCAATTTTGGTCACTGTGAGGGTTTAAAAAGTTGTTATTCAACATGAGGCTCGATCCAAATGACATTTTGAATCATTTTTGGTAGAGTCCAAAAAATCAATTTTCTGATGAAAAACGATGACCCCGGACCAGTCGAACGTTGAAAAAATGGTCAATATTGATGACATTTTAACATTTACTCTTTTGACTTTAAATGACAGTTGGATGTGAGTTATTACTTTTTCAACTAAAAAAAGTGTGTTTAAAGTCATTTCTGTGCCTGAAATTGGTCAAAATTGAAGATTTTGAGTAAGCAAAACTCTGTAAAAATGGCAATTTTGGTCACTGTGAGGGTTTAAAAAGTGGTTATTCAACATGAGGCCCGATCCAAATGACATTTTGAACCATTTTTGGTAGAGTCCAAAAAATCAATTTTCTGATGAAAAACGATGACCCCGGACCAGTCGAACCTTGAAAAAATGGTCAATATTGATGAAATTTTAACATTTAATCTTTTGACTTTAAATGACGGTTGTATGTGAGTTATTACTTTTTCAACTAAAATAAGTGTGTTTAAAGTCATTTCTGTGCCTGAAATTGGTCAAAATTGAAGATTTTGAGTAAGCAAAACTCTGTAAAAATGGCAATTTTGGTAACTGTGAGGGTTTAAAAAGTGGTTATTCAACATGAGGCCCGATCCATATGACATTTTGAATCATTTTTGGTAGAGTCCAAAAAATCAATTTTCTGATGAAAAACTATGACCCCGGACCAGTCGAACGTTGAAAAAATAGTCAATATTGATGAAATTTTAACATTTAATCTTTTGACTTTAAATGACGGTTGGATGTGAGTTATTACTTTTTCAACTAAAATAAGTGTGTTTAAAGTCATTTTTGTGCCTGAAATTGGTCAAAATTTGAAGATTTTGAGTAAGCAAAACTCTGTAAAAATGGCAATTTTGGTCACTGTGAGGGTTTAAAAAGTTGTTATTCAACATGAGGCTCGATCCAAATGACATTTTGAACCATTTTTGGTAGAGTCCAAAAAATCAATTTTCTGATGAAAAACGATGACCCCGGACCAGTCGAACCTTGAAAAAATGGTCAATATTGATGAAATTTTAACATTTAATCTTTTGACTTTAAATGACGGTTGTATGTGAGTTATTACTTTTTCAACTAAAATAAGTGTGTTTAAAGTCATTTCTGTGCCTGAAATTGGTCAAAATTGAAGATTTTGAGTAAGCAAAACTCTGTAAAAATGGCAATTTTGGTCACTGTGAGGGTTTAAAAAGTTGTTATTCAACATGAGGCTCGATCCAAATGACATTTTGAATCATTTTTGGTAGAGTCCAAAAAATCAATTTTCTGATGAAAAACGATAACCCCGGACCAGTCGAACGTTGAAAAAATGGTCAATATTGATGACATTTTAACATTTAATCTTTTGACTTTAAATGACGGTTGGATGTGAGTTATTACTTTTTCAACTAAAATAAGTGTGTTTAAAGTCATTTCTGTGCCTGAAATTGGTCAAAATTGAAGATTTTGAGTAAGCAAAACTCTGTAAAAATGGCAATTTTGGTCACTGTGAGGGTTTAAAAAGTGGTTATTCAACATGAGGCTCGATCCAAATGACATTTTGAACCATTTTTGGTAGAGTCCAAAAAATCAATTTTCTGATGAAAAACGATGACCCCGGACCAGTCGAACCTTGAAAAAATGGTCAATATTGATGAAATTTTAACATTTAATCTTTTGACTTTAAATGACGGTTGTATGTGAGTTATTACTTTTTCAACTAAAATAAGTGTGTTTAAAGTCATTTCTGTGCCTGAAATTGGTCAAAATTGAAGATTTTGAGTAAGCAAAACTCTGTAAAAATGGCAATTTTGGTCACTGTGAGGGTTTAAAAAGTGGTTATTCAACATGAGGCCCGATCCAAATGACATTTTGAATCATTTTTGGTAGAGTCCAAAAAATCCATTTTCTGATGAAAAACGATGACCCCGGACCAGTCGAACGTTGAAAAAATGGTCAATATTGATGAAATTTTAACATTTAATCTTTTGACTTTAAATGACGGTTGGATGTGAGTTATTACTTTTTCAACTAAAATAAGTGTGTTTAAAGTCGTTTTTGTGCCTGAAATTGGTCAAAATTTGAAGATTTTGAGTAAGCAAAACTCTGTAAAAATGGCAATTTTGGTCACTGTGAGGGTTTAAAAAGTGGTTATTCAACATGAGGCCCGATCCATATGACATTTTGAATCATTTTTGGTAGAGTCCAAAAAATCAATTTTCTGATGAAAAACTATGACCCCGGACCAGTCGAACGTTGAAAAAATAGTCAATATTGAGGAAATTTTAACATTTAATCTTTTGACTTTAAATGACGGTTGGATGTGAGTTATTACTTTTTCAACTAAAATAAGTGTGTTTAAAGTCATTTTTGTGCCTGAAATTGGTCAAAATTAAACGATAACCCCGGACCAGTCGAACGTTGAAAAAATGGTCAATATTGATGAAATTTTAACATTTAATCTTTTGACTTTAAAAGACGGTTGTATGTGAGTTATTACTTTTTCAACTAAAATAAGTGTGTTTAAAGTCATTTCTGTGCCTGAAATTGGTCAAAATTGAAGATTTTGAGTAAGCAAAACTCTGTAAAAATGGCAATTTTGGTCACTGTGAGGGTTTAAAAAGTGGTTATTCAACATGAGGCCCGATCCAAATGACATTTTGAATCATTTTTGGTAGAGTCCAAAAAATCAATTTTCTGATGAAAAACGATGACCCCGGACCAGTCGAACGTTGAAAAAATGGTCAATATTGATGAAATTTTAACATTTAATCTTTTGACTTTAAATGACGGTTGGATGTGAGTTATTACTTTTTCAACTAAAATAAGTGTGTTTAAAGTCATTTTTGTGCCTGAAATTGGTCAAAATTTGAAGATTTTGAGTAAGCAAAACTCTGTAAAAATGGCAATTTTGGTCACTGTGAGGGTTTAAAAAGTTTTTATTCAACATGAAGCTCGATCCAAATGACATTTTGAATCATTTTTGGTAGAGTCCAAAAAATCAATTTTCTGATGAAAAACGATGACCCCGGACCAGTCGAACGTTGAAAAAATGGTCAATATTGATGAAATTTTAACATTTAATCTTTTGACTTTAAATGACGGTTGGATGTGAGTTATTACTTTTTCAACTAAAATAAGTGTGTTTAAAGTCATTTCTGTGCCTGAAATTGGTCAAAATTGAAGATTTTGAGTAAGCAAAACTCTGTAAAAATGGCAATTTTGGTAACTGTGAGGGTTTAAAAAGTGGTTATTCAACATGAGGCCCGATCCATATGACATTTTGAATCATTTTTGGTAGAGTCCAAAAAATCAATTTTCTGATGAAAAACTATGACCCCGGACCAGTCGAACGTTGAAAAAATAGTCAATATTGATGAAATTTTAACATTTAATCTTTTGACTTTAAATGACGGTTGGATGTGAGTTATTACTTTTTCAACTAAAATAAGTGTGTTTAAAGTCATTTTTTTGCCTGAAATTGGTCAAAATTTGAAGATTTTGAGTAAGCAAAACTCTGTAAAAATGGCAATTTTGGTCACTGTGAGGGTTTAAAAAGTTGTTATTCAACATGAGGCTCGATCCAAATGACATTTTGAATCATTTTTGGTAGAGTCCAAAAAATCAATTTTCTGATGAAAAACGATGACCCCGGACCAGTCGAACGTTGAAAAAATGGTCAATATTGATGACATTTTAACATTTACTCTTTTGACTTTAAATGACAGTTGGATGTGAGTTATTACTTTTTCAACTAAAAAAAGTGTGTTTAAAGTCATTTCTGTGCCTGAAATTGGTCAAAATTGAAGATTTTGAGTAAGCAAAACTCTGTAAAAATGGCAATTTTGGTCACTGTGAGGGTTTAAAAAGTGGTTATTCAACATGAGGCCCGATCCAAATGACATTTTGAATCATTTTTGGTAGAGTCCAAAAAATCCATTTTCTGATGAAAAACGATGACCCCGGACCAGTCGAACGTTGAAAAAATGGTCAATATTGATGAAATTTTAACATTTAATCTTTTGACTTTAAATGACGGTTGGATGTGAGTTATTACTTTTTCAACTAAAATAAGTGTGTTTAAAGTCATTTTTGTGCCTGAAATTGGTCAAAATTTGAAGATTTTGAGTAAGCAAAACTCTGTAAAAATGGCAATTTTGGTCACTGTGAGGGTTTAAAAAGTTGTTATTCAACATGAAGCTCGATCCAAATGACATTTTGAATC
Organism: Lissotriton vulgaris; assembly: GCF_964263255.1. Lineage (NCBI taxonomy): Eukaryota > Metazoa > Chordata > Amphibia > Caudata > Salamandridae > Lissotriton > Lissotriton vulgaris. Next base: position 96,522 of record NW_028244503.1, read on the forward strand.
ATTTTTGGTAGAGTCCAAAAAATCAATTTTCTGATGAAAAACGATGACCCCGGACCAGTCGAACGTTGAAAAAATGGTCAATATTGATGAAATTTTAACATTTAATCTTTTGACTTTAAATGACGGTTGGATGCGAGTTATTACTTTTTCAACTAAAATAAGTGTGTTTAAAGTCATTTCTGTGCCTGAAATTGGTCAAAATTGAAGATTTTGAGTAAGCAAAACTCTGTAAAAATGGCAATTTTGGTAACTGTGAGGGTTTAAAAAGTGGTTATTCAACATGAGGCCCGATCCATATGACATTTTGAATCATTTTTGGTAGAGTCCAAAAAATCAATTTTCTGATGAAAAACTATGACCCCGGACCAGTCGAACGTTGAAAAAATAGTCAATATTGATGAAATTTTAACATTTAATCTTTTGACTTTAAATGACGGTTGGATGTGAGTTATTACTTTTTCAACTAAAATAAGTGTGTTTAAAGTCATTTTTGTGCCTGAAATTGGTCAAAATTTGAAGATTTTGAGTAAGCAAAACTCTGTAAAAATGGCAATTTTGGTCACTGTGAGGGTTTAAAAAGTTGTTATTCAACATGAGGCTCGATCCAAATGACATTTTGAACCATTTTTGGTAGAGTCCAAAAAATCAATTTTCTGATGAAAAACGATGACCCCGGACCAGTCGAACCTTGAAAAAATGGTCAATATTGATGAAATTTTAACATTTAATCTTTTGACTTTAAATGACGGTTGTATGTGAGTTATTACTTTTTCAACTAAAATAAGTGTGTTTAAAGTCATTTCTGTGCCTGAAATTGGTCAAAATTGAAGATTTTGAGTAAGCAAAACTCTGTAAAAATGGCAATTTTGGTCACTGTGAGGGTTTAAAAAGTGGTTATTCAACATGAGGCCCGATCCAAATGACATTTTGAATCATTTTTGGTAGAGTCCAAAAAATCAATTTTCTGATGAAAAACGATGACCCCGGACCAGTCGAACGTTGAAAAAATGGTCAATATTGATGAAATTTTAACATTTAATCTTTTGACTTTAAATGACGGTTGGATGTGAGTTATTACTTTTTCAACTAAAATAAGTGTGTTTAAAGTCATTTTTGTGCCTGAAATTGGTCAAAATTTGAAGATTTTGAGTAAGCAAAACTCTGTAAAAATGGCAATTTTGGTCACTGTGAGGGTTTAAAAAGTTGTTATTCAACATGAAGCTCGATCCAAATGACATTTTGAATCATTTTTGGTAGAGTCCAAAAAATCAATTTTCTGATGAAAAACGATGACCCCGGACCAGTCGAACGTTGAAAAAATGGTCAATATTGATGAAATTTTAACATTTAATCTTTTGACTTTAAATGACGGTTGGATGTGAGTTATTACTTTTTCAACTAAAATAAGTGTGTTTAAAGTCATTTCTGTGCCTGAAATTGGTCAAAATTGAAGATTTTGAGTAAGCAAAACTCTGTAAAAATGGCAATTTTGGTAACTGTGAGGGTTTAAAAAGTGGTTATTCAACATGAGGCCCGATCCATATGACATTTTGAATCATTTTTGGTAGAGTCCAAAAAATCAATTTTCTGATGAAAAACTATGACCCCGGACCAGTCGAACGTTGAAAAAATAGTCAATATTGATGAAATTTTAACATTTAATCTTTTGACTTTAAATGACGGTTGGATGTGAGTTATTACTTTTTCAACTAAAATAAGTGTGTTTAAAGTCATTTTTGTGCCTGAAATTGGTCAAAATTTGAAGATTTTGAGTAAGCAAAACTCTGTAAAAATGGCAATTTTGGTCACTGTGAGGGTTTAAAAAGTTGTTATTCAACATGAGGCTCGATCCAAATGACATTTTGAATCATTTTTGGTAGAGTCCAAAAAATCAATTTTCTGATGAAAAACGATAACCCCGGACCAGTCGAACGTTGAAAAAATGGTCAATATTGATGAAATTTTAACATTTAATCTTTTGACTTTAAATGACGGTTGTATGTGAGTTATTACTTTTTCAACTAAAATAAGTGTGTTTAAAGTCATTTCTGTGCCTGAAATTGGTCAAAATTGAAGATTTTGAGTAAGCAAAACTCTGTAAAAATGGCAATTTTGGTCACTGTGAGGGTTTAAAAAGTGGTTATTCAACATGAGGCCCGATCCAAATGACATTTTGAATCATTTTTGGTAGAGTCCAAAAAATCAATTTTCTGATGAAAAACGATGACCCCGGACCAGTCGAACGTTGAAAAAATGGTCAATATTGATGAAATTTTAACATTTAATCTTTTGACTTTAAATGACGGTTGGATGTGAGTTATTACTTTTTCAACTAAAATAAGTGGCCCTTATTTATGAACAGCTTGCGCCGAAGATGCGTCAAAAATAATGACGCATCTTCGGCGCACCGCATGCGCCATATTAATGAAGTGACGCATCTCCAGCGATGCGTCACTTTTACCTCACTGCGCCACAAACCCCACTGCGTCACAATGCCCTGCGACGCGCAAAAAATAATGTATGCAATGTGGGCGTAACCGCGGAAAAGCTTGCGGAAAAGTGACGCATCCGCATTTACTAACTTTCCCGCTTATGGCGCATCCGCGACGGAAATGGCGCAGCGTTGCGGGTGCGTCGGAATTGGTGCGCCTACAAAACGGACGCGCAGGAAATGACGCATCGGCACATAGCGAGAGGAGAGGAGAGAGGAGAGGAGGCCATTGAACTTTGCTGCAACCATACCCACACCATGGAGGTCGTTATGCTGAGAGTAGCTGCCAGACGGAGACAACTAGCTGCAGGAATACCACCACAACCCCCTGCACCACAAAATCCACCCCCAAGGCAACGCCGCAGAAAGGAGCGGTTATTCCGTCCAAGGAGCGTCCTGAGAGGCATCAGGGATGAGGAGGTCATTACTCTATTCCGCCTGAAGAAGGAGACCATTGAGCATCTACTGGGACTCATTGGACCAAGGCTAGAGGTAGGAAGCAACAGGCCAACAAACATACCGCCACAGGCAAAGCTCCTGGCTGTGTTGCACATGCTGGCGTCGGGCTCCTTTCAGACAACAGTCGCCAAACTGGCAGGAATATCCCAGCCAGCTTTTTCATCATTCCTACCAACTGTCCTGGATGCCATCATCCATCTCACACCCCGCTACCTCCATTTTCCCAACAATGCACAAGAGCAGATGGAGATAAAACAAGGATTTTATGCCATAGCAGGCTTACCCCATGTGCTGGGTGCCATGGACTGTACGCATGTGCAATTTGTTCCCCCAGCAGCAACTGCACATTTGTACATCAATCGGAAACACACCTATTCAATTAATGTACAGGCCATCGTGGATCACCGTGGACTATTTACGAATGTGCTGGCAAAATACCCTGGCAGTGTCCATGATGCGTTCATCTTCAGGAACTGCATCATAAATGATCGTTTCAAGAATGGCCAGTATGGAAATGGACTACTTGTAGGTAAGCAAAAGACTATGATACAATGCACCATCCATGCTACCATGCTGCTAATATTGCTGTAATGATGCATAAATGAGGTTCAGGATGTAAAAATGTTGTACTAGCACACAGGTACCCATAGTACGGGCGGTGGGCCGTCAGCAGCCCAGCAAGCCTTTCACTGCGGTCCGGCAAGCCTTCCTGTGCGGCCCGCGGACCTTGCAGACATGTACCTCTGTTAAATTTAAATTCATTCAAAAGTGTCTGCAAACACCACCGGTTGTTGATTTATGGGGGCCGGGTGATTTCAGGCATAGGGTGGAGATGCAGGGGCGCTAAGAAGAGATCAAAATCAACAAGGCCTCATTAACAATTAAATGGTCTTGCAAAGAGCCCTGAAATACTCCGCTGACTGGCGCCAAGAGGGCGTTGGCCTCACTGCTGGGGGTGCCATGATGTGACAAGTGGTGGGACACAGACCCTACAAAGCAGCAAATTCTGAAAGAAAACTAGCTGGCTTGTACATTACAGGGGGGGAGGCTGTCTCTGGGCTGGTGACGGGGACGTGTACACACAGTATGTGTGCACTACCCGAGAGACAGAAGGGGCAGAGACAGACAGGGGCAGAGGCAGACAGGGGCAGAGGCAGACAGGGGCAGGGGCAGACAGGGGCAGGGGCAGACAGGGGCAGATAGGGGCAGAGTGTCAGAGACAGATAGAGGCAGAGGCAGATAGAGGGAGGGGCAGATAGGGGCAGAGTGTCAGAGACAGATAGTGTGAGAGACAGATAAGGGCAGGGCTAGAGAAAGGCAGAGACAGGGACAGACTGACAGAGGCAGAGACAGATAGGGGCAAAGACAGATAGGGGCAGAGACACATGGGGGCAGATACATGGGTGCAGAGACATATTGGGGCAGAGACAGAAGGGGGCAGAGACAGAAGGGGGCAGAGACAGAAGGGGGCAGAGACAGATGGGGCAGAGACAGATGGGGGAAGAAACAGACATACATAGACAGATAGCGGCAGAGACAGACAGAGATAGACACAAGGACAGAGAGACAGAGGGAGGGGTAGGAGGGCCAGACAGAGACAGGCCCAGACACAGACAGGGACAGACAGAGAGAAGGAGACAGAGAGGATGAGACAGAGAGAGACATAGAGGGAGGGAGACAGAAAGGGAAGGAGACAGAGAGAGACAGAGAGGGAGAGTGACAGAGAGGGAGGCAGACAGAGGGAGAGACACAGAGGTCGAGAGAGGGAGGGAGAGAGACAGACAGTGAGACAGATGGAGAGAGAGGAGGGAGGGAGACAGACAGACAGACAGACAGAGTGGGAGAGAGTGAGTGTGACAGATGTGTATGCCAGGTCTGGTCACTCAGTAGACAAAGGCGTCTGTCGCTGCGGCCTGTGTCCAACCTCATGGTCAGTTTGTATTTGTGGCTCTAGCCCCGGCCACTCCCCCACTGACCCCGGCCCCACCACTGCGGCCCTCGGCCACAAGCCACACTGTAAATTTGGCCCCGATATAAAGTTTGTGAGTACCCATGTAATAGCATATACATAGACATTAATAGAAGGGCCATAATTAATGACGGTCATGCACTGCTGGTGCCTCAAAACCAAAATGGCAAAAGGTCACGCACCAGTGGTGCAAGTCCCTCATAAATGAGGCCCACGGTCATGTAGAGGCAAATAGGGAGTCAATGCATGTCCTTCCAAATTTGAGAAAATACAAAAGGATGTGGGTGGTGCACAGCGGTAGTAAAAGAAGTATGTAGAATCTTGTTCAGCTGAGGGTGCTCCCAAGGGTGGTGCTTCCGTCAAAGCAACAAAAGTGCAAGACAGGCAGTGTACACAAACCACTGCAAATACATTCCCTTGGCGAGGCACTCCGTACATGATCATGAAAAAGAATCAAAGAAGTTGTAATACAAGTTCTGTTTTAATTCACAAGTATTCAAGTGAGTGGGTTATCGATGATATCAACAGCATATCAATCCATAGCAAAAATACTTTTCTACAAGCCCCTTTGTCAAGGAGCGTTCATAGCAACGCGTAGCAAGGACTGCTACTTGGCTGTTCCAAGACCAGCATAACAGAACACCGGTCTCAGAACAGCCGCGTAACGGTCCTTGCAATGCGTGGATATGAACGCTCCATGACAAAGGGCCTCCTGGCCAAAATGCATAGGAGGACTACATACTCATCTACTTCAATAAATAAATATATGTTATGGAATGATATGCAGTTAAAATCAGTGGTTTGCCTACACTACCTGTCAATTCCAAATACGTGTCCATTGCACAGCAGAACTATGTCGCAAAGGTGTCTTGCATGTGAGTCCCTGGGTGTGTTATCTGCAACATCCATGCCCAATGGACACTGACAAATGAAATATTACCCACAACATATGGCCTCTACTTTACCCCAACCATATCAAACTTTTCATTGTACCTTCTCATTTATTCTATTACAGCTGACCAGGGGTATGGCATTCAGCCGTGGGTGATGACACCGTATGGAAATCCGCAGACACCACAGGAAGTTGCATACAATCAAGCACATAGCCGGACCAGGAACATTGTGGAAAGAACATTTGGCCTGCTCAAGGCCAGGTTTCGGCGCCTGGACAAGTCTGGTGGACGCATGCTCTATTCACCAGAGACAGTGTGCAAAATTATTTTGGCCTGTGCAATACTGCACAATATTTGTGTACTCACACGTGTTCCCTGGGACGATGATCCAGATTTGAATGCAGAAATGCCACAGGATGACCAGGAGGATGGCCATGCTCCTGTAAATACAAGCACAGCAGCAGGCATCCGGAGACGTGCTCAGATAGTGCGCAATTTTTTCTAAGAATGTCACTAATAACATCCGCATCATGCATCTACATTTGTGTTTGCACAAATAAAAATACTTCACACAACCTTATGTACCTTGTGCATGATTAATTGACAATAATTCACACTGCAATTTGCATGACAATCTCATATGTGGAGTTCATACATTACACTAACTCTCATGTCTGGAGGCTGACATCAGACATACATCAGCCCACACATCCATTTACATTGTACTGGCTTGCAATTTCACCTGCAATGCGGACACTCACCAGTGTCTGGCTCACACAGGTACCCTGGCACCATAGTGCATGTGTCTCGGTGTGCAGGGTATGAATGCACATGTGTATGAAGGTGACCCTTCCTGTACAAAAGTATTCCTCCATGCAACACAGCAAACATACTGCAGGTATGCAGGCCGCCCATTGCGCGTCAGCACACATCAAAAGCACATGAATCTCCCATATGTCATAGACACACCACCTTCACACCCTATTTGCTTGCTGTAGGGAAGTGCCGCAGGAATGCATGCAGTAATATTATACGCTAATACGTCATAAATTAGGTTGTACATTCACAATTGTCAAAAAGCAACATTTAGCATCCATATGTTGTGGTGCAGACATTTAATAAAGCACTGGTGAAGAGGAGTCCACATAATGAAATCACACAGCAGGAAAAATAACAACAAAGTACTTGTATGTTGCAAAGTCATGATGAAAGTAAATAAGTAATATGTTAAAAATTTCTATCAACATGTTACACAGTGGGTGTGCGTCACAATCTGACCATCCATCAAAAAGTAGCCTTCAGTGCTCACACCAGTTTGCACAAATAAACAAATGTGGTAGGCACATAAATGAAGTTAGTGTATCATACTTCAGAACCTCATTCATGATTCAACACACAAAAGTGACGTTGGGTCTGCCTACCTCAGTATCTGACCCATGCATTCCTGACTCCACGCACATAAGTGACGATAGGTCTGACAACGTCAGAATCTGAGACATGCATTCCTGACTCAAAGCAGAAAAGCAACGTTATGTGATGTAACCTTCTCATAGGTGAAATTCATAGAGTGCACAGAGACCATAGGCTTGCTGCCGCCATAAGACAGAGTGAGTGAGGAAGGAAGCGTGAGTGGCCGAGAGTTAGCACATGGAAGGGAAAATGTGTGTTGGAAGCGATTACCACAAGTCCAGAAGGGAAGGGGAGGATTTGAAGGAGAGAGAAAGGAGATCCCAAAGCCCAGGAGGCAGATGACAAAATGTGCAACCACCAAAATTCTGGGTTTTGGTATTGGGCGTGACTACCAGATGACGGTGAGCTGATATGAGTGTTTGTGTTGTGCGGTGAGGGCAGATAAGATAATTGAGAAACGTGGAGCGGGACCACTGGAGGGCTTAGAATGTGAGACACGTCACCTTAAAAGATGCCCTCTGATCTATTGTGAGCCAGTGAAGACTGGAGTAGAGGTTTGGCTGATTGCCATCTGGGTGTAATGTGAATTAGACGGCCTGCTTGAATCTGGACAACTTGGAGGCGGTGTGGCAGGGATGGTGGGAGACCGTACATGATGGACTCACAGAAGTCCAGGCGTGAGAGCACGAGTGAGAACACCACTTGGGTAAGTGCGGTGGGAGGGAGTAAGTGACTGACTGTAACGATCTGCCGGACCTGGTACATAGAGGAAGAAAGTAGAGCACCCACTTGTGGCCTGAGGGAGAGTTCAGCCTCAATGATGACTCCCAGACCCTTGACTGATTTTACCAGGGCTGGGGGGGAACCTAGCTCTGAGGTCAGAACTGAGGGCCACAGTGGCCATGACTGAGTCCACGGAGGAGGAGCTCTGTCTTAACGTGGTCAAGCTGCAATAGGTACTGGTACATCCATAATTGGATGTGGATCATGACAGCGTGGAACGTCTTGATGGCAGGAGGTGAATTGAGCGAGAGGATGATCTGTAAGTCGTCAGCGTAGTAATACACAATAAGGTCCCATTTCTGTACAGAATGGATCAGCACCCAAAGGTATAGATTGAACTGGAGTGTTGAATGGGAGGAGCCCTGTGGGACTCCACAGGACGTGGGGGTATTTGTTACACTATAGGGTCCCAGGCGGACCATTTCAGTCCTTCCAGTTAGGAAGGACTCGACACACTCAAGAGTGGGTCCCTGGATGCCTGCATGTCTTCCAAGGTGGAGAAGGATGTAATGGTCCACCGTGTTGAATGCGGACGACAGGTCCAGGAGTAAGAGGGCTTGGGGGGACCCTGCGTCTGCGTTGCCCCTGAGTGTGTACAAGAGTGGCAAGATAACTGCTTCTGTTGAGTGGGCAGGTCTGAAGCCGCATTGATTGGGCTCCATGTGACAGGAGGATTCGATGTAGTGTGATAGACATCCGGTAACATGATCCTACATTAATGTTGAGAAAGGAGGGAGATGGGAGACGTTAGGTCTGCATAAGTCTGAAACTGACCCATGCTTTGCTGACTCTAGGCACAAAAGTGACATAACACAAGGCCCAAAAGTGACTATGGTCAACATATGTCTTAGTCTGACTCAGCTGAATATTGAAACACACATTTTCTGCAGGCTAACATGGTTTGTCCCTGTTGAGACACTTCCATGCTAAGCGTAAACATGCATCTTTTGCACAACATCAAAAAAACAGCAGCTAATATATGCAACAACATTGACAGATTAAAAAATTCAATGCCCCATTACTGAAGATTGTGACACATTACAATAATGTTGCATCTAGTCAAAGTGGTCACACCTTGAGGAGAAAATATATCATCACTCAGCCATGCTTCAAATTTACAATGCCACGTAATAATGATTTGGTCTCATGACAATAATGCGGCTTTGACGATAACAGGTCGCACCGTAATGGAAAATATGTCATCAGTGTACCCGGCGTCTAATCAGCGATGCGACATAAATAGGTTTCAGTCGCATGCCAATAGTGACGCTTCTACTGCAACTGGTCGCACCTTCATGGAAAAATATGGCATCAGTCACCCATGCTTCAAATACCGATGCGACACAATAATGATTTGGTCGCATCACAATAATGACGCTCCCACGATAACAGGTCGCACCGTAAGGGAAATATATGGCATCAGTCACCCATGCTTCAAATAACGATGCGACACAATAATGATTTGGTCGCATCACAATAATGACGCTCCCACGATAACAGGTCGCACCGTAATGGAAAATATGTCATCAGTGTACCCGGCGTCTAATCAGCGATGCGACATAAATAGGTTTCAGTCGCATGCCAATAGTGACGCTTCTACTGCAACTGGTCGCACCTTCATGGAAATATATGGCATCAGTCACCCATGCTTCAAATACCGATGCGACACAATAATGATTTGGTCGCATCACAATAATGACGCTCCCACGATAACAGGTCACACCTTCATGGAAATATATGGCATCAGTCACCCATGCTTCAAATAACGATGCGACACAATAATAATTTGGTCGCATCACAATAATGACGCTCCCACGATAACAGGTCGCACCGTAATGGAAAATATGTCATCAGTGTACCCGGCGTCTAATCAGCGATGCGACATAAATAGGTTTCAGTCGCATGCCAATAATGACGCTCCCACGATAACAGGTCGCACCGTAAGGGAAATATATGGCATCAGTCACCCATGCTTCAAATAACGATGCGACACAATAATGATTTGGTCGCATCACAATAATGACGCTCCCACGATAACAGGTCGCACCGTAATGGAAAATATGTCATCAGTGTACCCGGCGTCTAATCAGCGATGCGACATAAATAGGTTTCAGTCGCATGCCAATAGTGACGCTTCTACTGCAACTGGTCGCACCTTCATGGAAAAATATGGCATCAGTCACCCATGCTTCAAATACCGATGCGACACAATAATGATTTGGTCGCATCACAATAATGACGCTCCCACGATAACAGGTCGCACCGTAAGGGAAATATATGGCATCAGTCACCCATGCTTCAAATAACGATGCGACACAATAATGATTTGGTCGCATCACAATAATGACGCTCCCACGATAACAGGTCGCACCGTAATGGAAAATATGTCATCAGTGTACCCGGCGTCTAATCAGCGATGCGACATAAATAGGTTTCAGTCGCATGCCAATAGTGACGCTTCTACTGCAACTGGTCGCACCTTCATGGAAAAATATGGCATCAGTCACCCATGCTTCAAATACCGATGCGACACAATAATGATTTGGTCGCATCACAATAATGACGCTCCCACGATAACAGGTCGCACCGTAAGGGAAATATATGGCATCAGTCACCCATGCTTCAAATAACGATGCGACACAATAATGATTTGGTCGCATCACAATAATGACGCTCCCACGATAACAGGTCGCACCGTAATGGAAAATATGTCATCAGTGTACCCGGCGTCTAATCAGCGATGCGACATAAATAGGTTTCAGTCGCATGCCAATAGTGACGCTTCTACTGCAACTGGTCGCACCTTCATGGAAATATATGGCATCAGTCACCCATGCTTCAAATACCGATGCGACACAATAATGATTTGGTCGCATCACAATAATGACGCTCCCACGATAACAGGTCGCACCGTAATGGAAAATGTATTATCAGTGTACCATGCTTAAAATAACGATGCGACAGAAATCGGTAATGTTCGCATGTCAAAAAATGTCGCATTTGCGGAAACGAGTCGCATCGCAACAGGAAATGATGTACCTAGCCTCCCAGCCTGCCCTGCTCACAAACAGGAAGTTATATGATACTTTCACTTTCTATTTCACTCCTTTGTAGTCTCTGAGAGGTGTAGGAGTGTGTTTGGAAAGTGCTTGAGAGTTTTGTCCTGTCCTGCAGTTGTTTTACAGTGTGTGTCTTGGTAAGTGTGTCCAAATAGTGGCTGTAGTGTTGTGTATTGTCTAACTGTGTCTTGTGTGTCAAGGGGTGTCTGTCTGTTTAGGGGTTTTTAAAACTTTTTTCATAGGGGGATTACTGTTCTGTTTAGGGGTTGTTACATAGTTAGGAATAGGGGGAGTAGTGTACTGTTAAGTGGAGAAATTGTGTACTTTTTGTATTTCTGTGCCAGCAAAATTTTATTTGTGGCATTTACACAGCGTGGCTTGTGCTTTGTCACAATGCCACCCAGGTCTCGGAACCTCAGTGAGAAGGAGTATGGGGGGCTACTGTGGCTGATACTCCACTACCTCCCAAATATGATTGGGAGTGGAGGCAGGGTAGTGCAGGGTTACCCAACCCAAGAAAGGAAGCTCAGGTGGGAGAGGGTCCGGTACCAGATGTTGCGAATGTTTGGAGTGGACCGGACTCTCAGACAGTACAAACACCGGTGGGCAGACCTCATTAACCGTGAGCAGGATCTCCTGGACCACCTTGGCATTGAGGTTGATGGAACAATTGGTAAGTCAATATATATTTATTTTATGTATTCACAACGGTATCCTAAGGTAAAGCAAACCAAATGTCAAACCACAGGGGCCTCACTGATGATCCCCTTGTGCCCCTGTAAAGTCAGACATAGGGCCATATCTATCAACAAACCCTTTCTAAACAAATAAATGTAGGTTCTAATGTAATTGCTTTTTTTTCTTAGCAAAATGGTATGTATAAAGAAAAATCACTACTTTGTAGGAATACGATAATCTCCCATAGTTGCTACTTTGCATTTTCTAATATGTAAGTAAGGGATCAATCAAAATTCATTCCCATGGCCCAGGAGGGACATAGGAATCACTTTTCAATAAATACTGTAATAGCAAATCAGCCATTGTGATTTCTCCAAAGGGTGCAGGTGTTTCTCAAAAAAACCCTGCTGGACCCATCATAATGATGTGTGTGCATATGGTGCACATACATGCACTATGGCCATGTGTGTGCATCACCTGGCACCTTCAAAAAAGTGCAATGGAGCATATTTACCTAAAATAGCTACTTACCATCAAATACAGGTTGTTGTCAATTAGCGACATCTGAAACATGATTTGATACACAAAAATAACACATACATAGGCCATCATTAACGCGGCCCCTTGCGCCATCGAAAAATCACTTTTCATGATGTTCTGTGGCGCAGAAGCCTGCGTGGTATATATCAGGCAGCAGTACGCCAGTCTTGGTGGCGTACTGCTGCCTGATAAATATCAGTCCCTGTAACGCAGTGTTCTGCGTTAAAGGGGCGTGCAATGGGTGTTGCTGGGGGCGTTCCCAGCAACAACCATGCCCTTTTGACACTGCCCCACATGTACCAGAAATCGTACCTCTGAAGCAGTGCCAAAAGCTTGCGCCTCCCCAGGGGAGGCGTAAGGGATGCGCAACTGGGAGAAATGTCATTATTTCTCCTCGTATTTCCTTTTTCCATGTGTGCTGCATTCTGCATTCTGCAGCACACATAGAAAGAGGAAAAGGCTCTTGTGCTTATTTTTGTACTGAAAGGTTTACCTTCCTGTACAAAAATGATCTTCCCTGCAACGCAGCCACCCTTGCACCATTGTGCAAGGGTGCCTGTGCTGGCGCAGGCAGCACATTGTGCACCAGCACAGGGGAAAAGGACAGGAATGCGCCGTATCTAATAGATATGGCGCATTTCTGCCCTTTTCTTTTGCCATAGGGAAGCGCAGCTGGAAGGCCTGCTACGCTTCCCTACGGCAAAAAGTCATAAATGAGGCCCATAGCACTTAACTAATAGCAAATTTGCAAGTACCAACATGCTATGGCAAATTGTTGTTCACAAAAATGTTCAAATTCCGTAAATGCAAAATGTGTCATACATCCTAAGCCATGGACGTAGTCAGTTTGAAATGCTCCAACGGCAAAATCCTGCAATTGTCAGACTTAGCAATTCACAAAAGGCATGATACACATGGCCTCTACTGACGTAGTGGTAACGCACAAGCAAAATTGATCTTCACCATGCTGGACTATGCCGCTCATTGAGGCATAATGATGCATGATAAAGGTCAGCACTTTCAATGCATTGTTATGTGTCAAAAGGGCGTGCAATGTGTGTTCTTTGCCATCTTCACACCAACATCCATGGACCTTAGTCAATGCACCAGGGCCCTCTGTAATGAAGGCCTTCTGGCGCCGCAGCAACACTCATTAACATGTGTCAAAGTAACGCTCTGGCGGCGCAAGACCTATGAAGATAAGGCCAGAGATGTACGAGTGTGAGGCAGCGCAAAAAGCACATGCCTGCCCTGGGGAGGTGTAAGTGAGGCGCCACAGGGAGTGAAGTATAAATGTATCCATGTATGTCATATTTACCTGTGTGCAGCTGCATTGTGCAGCACACAACAACACATGTGTATGCAGTTTGACCATTGATGTACAGGAAGGTATCCCATACGGTTTAAATACATTCTTCAAAGCACAATCACATACATCGACATGACAATGACATATTTTCTCAATGGACCTAGTGTGCAGATTTTTAGCAAATGCCATCTCAATGTGACAACACAAACAAGGGATCACATGTGTGTAATACATGCAGTGCAAGAGTGTGCTTCACATGTGAAGCAGTTAGCCATAGACTGTTGTCTGATGTACGTTGACTCATGGGACGCACGTAAACCAATCTTGAGGATACAACTGACTCTCATGTAATGTCTGTACTGTGTGGAAATATGCTGCATATGCTGACATTCTGGTATATTGTCTTTCACTTGTAGGTGGGCCACCACCATACACAAGGGAAGAGGTGAAGTCCTTCAAGGATCCTAAGGCCACTGGTGAGTGTGAAATCATTACTATCTTTGTCTGTATGCTTACAATGTCTCCTCATGCATGACATGTATGCAGACAGTCGAAATGCATCATTCTTGCATGCATCCTGTTTACACATCACATGTGCATGGAAGTGTCAATGACTCAATGGCACCATGTGGAAATGCATGAACACAAATATTAGGGTCACATGTATGAGGTGTTACAGTGTGCATGGTACACAGTAACACTAATTGTGCTGCTGTAAGTATACATCACACAAAAATAGACCACATTCAAAAAATACATCTAGCCCTCCATAGAGCACCATACTCAGGTGTGAGGGTCTCAAGTCACTGAAGGGAGGGGGTGTGCTGCTACTCATGAAATAGTTAGGTCTTCAGTTATTAAATGAAGGTAAGATGGTCCTGGTCTGTCGTAGTTGTGCCCCAAGGGTGTTTCATGTCTTTGTGGCCAGGTAGGAGGGTGATCTACCTCCAGTGGTGGAGCAGTCAATCCTTGGTATGGTGGCTAGTGGGAGGCTGGTGGAGCAGAGGTGGCCGGTAGGATCAGAGAACAAGAGCCCCTTGAGGAGTCATTCTGGGCCCATGTCATGTGTGTGTGCGTGTGTGTGTGTGTGAGGAGCCTCAACGTGATCCTTGTGTTGACGGTGATCCAGTGTTGGTCATTTTGGCCTGTAGAAATGCTGCAGTGATGAAGGATGTCGTAGAAGAGTTGTGCCGATGCTTTCACTATGGGTAGTAGTTCTAAGTGAAGTCTGGCATTGATTCCTGTGTATGGGGCATTCCCCTTGTACAGTTGGGTGTCGATGATGGCCTGGCTGACCGTCTCACACGTTCCCATGGTGATCCACCTGAATATCTATTGGACCATGCGCAGGGTGAAAATTCAGAAGGATGACATGATGTCCACTTGTTTGTTAGTTGTGAGTGAGTAGACCTGGAAAAATCCCAAGTGGGGTGTATGGTCCGTGGGTGTTGTTGCAGTCACCATTGTTGTTGACCAATAGGCGGCGTCCCTGGCGCTAGTTGATTAGCCAAGGCTGAGAACCTCTGTATTGTGTGTCTACAGTATCTGCTGACTGACCTTCTTCCATTCTGCAGTGGCTATCTTTCCTTCATGTTGGTTGTGTTTGGTTGTGGCTGGGTCTTGGGTGAGGCACAGTACCAGATGGGTGTTATTGGCATTGGATATTATGTTGTGGTGGTGTGTGTATGCAATGGTGGCAAGTGTGCTCATGGAGATGTCGAAGACTGTTGTGCTGAGCAAGGACCCTTGGGGTACGTGACAGTCAGTGTATTCATACCATGGCTACATGAGACATGCTCATTGTAGTAGTACATAGATATTCCTCCTACAAGTTCAACTTGCTTGTGCCCCACGTGTGTCAGTACTTGCCATTGTAATAGGGATGGAACAGTGCTGCAAGTCCATCATTAATTAGCACAACAGTCATGCACTTACCTATGCTACTGAAAGGGTCACCGGCACAATTCCCTATTGACATCAGTAGTTGATATGGTATGATGTACATGTGCTTAAATGTGCATTGCATCAATGATCATGCATAGTCAATCCACATACCAGCCCTTGATGCTGTCTATATGTTGTCCCCTGTCAAGAAGCGTCTACCATGGAAGTGTTGTGCAGTGTGTGTTGCCTTGTGTGAAAACACACCACATATTTACTACCAAGCAGCACCCCATGTACAAGAGTCACATGATAGGAGTCAGTCCCCAAATCTATTGCAGTGCACACCTGTGTTTCTCCTTCCAATACAATGCTAATGTGCCCATGTTTTGTTTACATGGTGCTTTTCACATGTGTGTTGCCTTGTGCAGCATACAGTGCTGATGGTCCCTATACCTTGCTTTGTATCTGCGTATGAAGTGTCAAATTACAATGCCGAGAGATAACTTGCCTGCACACAGATGCTCTTGCATCATGTTGAGAAGGAGCTTGCATATGTGAATGGGGGGCATTGGGTTCATGCCCAGGACAAATGTATTTGAATGTACCATCTCATATGTATTGATGCCTTACATGTCATCTACAGTGATTATCATCTTAGGTATTACGCAACATCACTTAGCATCCCTGTGTATGACAATCGATGATGATGACCCCATGCTTTGAAATAGATGCCCTGTTAACGATAGGCCCTTGCCAAAATGTTCTGAAGATCGCATAATGTGCATGTGTACAGGTGTCAATGTGTAAGTGCAGACTGATGTGGATGTCATTGCTCCATTACAGACAACATGTCACAAGATGAGGAGAGGCAGTATCGCATCCGTCTGGAAAGATACAGACACATTCGCAATGTTGGTCGTGCATTCCGACAGATGGGACGCCGACATGATGCTTCACGTGCTGAAGGGGCCTGGAGATCACCAACTCCCACTTCCCCATGCAAAACGCGGAGCAGGAATCTAAAGGGGAAAAGGTCACACATTGAGTCTGGACCAGCAACTGGCTCACATGCAGATGTAGACCACCAAATGGATAGTCAATCTGCAGGTTGTTCCACATCTGGACATGCCTCTGATCTGGGCCCAGTGACAAGCACTCATCCTAAATCAGGAACCAACATTGCACAGGCCCTTGGGACAATGACAGGTGGAGCTGCAGTAGCCCCACCTAAACAGGCTTGTGCGCAGGCTGATATTGACGGTGTGCTCCTGATGGCCAAGATAGACAAAATAGAGGCCAAGATGGACACTATTGAAAAGGGTCAAAAGGAGTTGACTTTGCAGGTTGCGGGCATGCAGCTGCAGCTGGCCACCCTGTTGTCCATGGTTGCTGACCTGAAGGCCACCATTGCTGCAATGGACGAACAGGAATAACGACATTGCAGAACTGTGGTTGTTGATGACATGGTATACCACCTGTCAAGTTACGGACCTTGTTCTTGTTTAAATGTTAAAGTAGTCAGATATTTATTAGGATAGTTTTAGTACTTAGGAATAGTGTTAGGATAAGTGTTAAGTTATTAGGAGTGGGTGGGGGTTGATGTATAGTGTATGTTAAATGTTTAAAAAAATTTAAAAAATCAAAAAAAATATATACTTGTTTAGTTAGGTTAATTAGTATGTGTTTAGATTAAGTGTATGTGTGCCTGATGTGTGATTGTTGAATAGGGGGTGGGGGGTCATCTGTGTGCTGTGTAGTATGTGTGAGGTAGGTATAGGATAAGTTAGACAAGATAAGTGTAGATGTTAGCGCCTTAGATTA
The DNA here is from genome assembly GCF_964263255.1 of Lissotriton vulgaris. NCBI lineage: Eukaryota > Metazoa > Chordata > Amphibia > Caudata > Salamandridae > Lissotriton > Lissotriton vulgaris. The sequence goes on from NW_028244503.1 coordinate 113,818, forward strand.
GCTTAGTTTAGGATGTGATTTATAGTTTTGATAAGTGTAGTGTAGTTTAGCATAGATTTTATTTAGTGTGAACTATTTTTGCAAATAAATCATATTTATCTTTCACAATGACTCTGACTTGTAGGCATATGAAGTTGTGAAATAAGTTCTGGGTGAGCGTTATCCTTGCTGGACAAGGAATGTCAACAATGATCTCATATCTGAGATTACCATTACGTGTTGGCTATTCTAAGCCAGTTGTTCTTACACTATCACTAATTCATACAGGCCAATACTCACCCTTGAGGGACTTTAGCTAATGCGTCTCAGGTGAGCCCATGTGAACAACAATCATGTGTAAAGATTGTGGGACGTCTTTCATTACGTTTCTCCATAGTGGAGCACAGCAGCCCTTCCAGTTGCGCTACCCTTTTGCAGGAGGGAGGGCAGGACCGTGCCATGTCTGCAAGATACAGCGCAGTCCTGTTGTTCTCACCATCACTGTTGTACAATGTACTGTTCTTCGCTAACGCAGTCACCTTTGCACAATGGGGCAAGTGTGTCTGCCTTGCGGGGACCATCAGACTTGTACATGAATGGACACCTCTCAGTTAATCAATCATCACAACGGGCTCCTCCTCTTACAATATGTACTGCATTGTGTGATAAAGGTGAGACAAGTAGACTTCATCATAATTCTCAACATTGAGCCTTCGTCAAGCCTGCCTTGGGTCAGTGTATTTCTGGACAAAGCTTACCATTTCATGTTCCTATTACATCTGGGCCAGTGTGAACAGCAAATGGATGTTGTTGGCAAGGCACCCAGCAACACCCATTGCATGTGCCTGTAACACAGATCAAGGCGTGTAAGGGTCAGATTTGATGCATGCTGCATTATCGCATGACCATGTGCCTTGGTGATGGATGATGACTATTAGGCAGGGTTAGGCGTCACACAACGTCACAACAAGTGAGGGTCAGATGGCACAATGGCCGTCATTAATTGGGCCACCTGGTATTGAGACTGTAGCTCAATGTTTGCAGTGTTTCACAATGCTGAGGGCCAGTATGACCCACGTCTTTCCTGCAAGTGGAAAAGAAAGCTGGTTAACAAGCTGGCTATGTAAATGCAGGGAAATGTGACCATGGCTAGGTCTGTATTGCAGACGTATGTCTTGTGGGCCTAGAAGCAGATTCATTGGTAGAGGTTTGCTTGCCCAGGGTTGTGGCTGACTGTGTAGGCGTGTGTGAACTCCTTTAGTGTCAGTATATCTGTATGGGTGTGGATGCAGTAGTGCTCCTGTATGTGCTGGCGGTAGTGGTATTATCATGTGAGCCACTGGGAACGTCTACCTACGGTTGTCTGGACGTTAATCAATTTTGTCCGGAGGGTATTTTTGATACTGATATTGAGGCCATTAACATAGAACCGGATGATGAAGATGGATGTGTGGCAGGTCTAATCAATGCATCAGTTGACAATAATTTTGATGCTCTTGCACAGTTTGCAGAGGGTGAAGTACTATGGTGAGGATACTGTGTTCTGTACAATGTATAGTTTGTGTTAGACATATGAGTGGTGAACTGTTTATCCAGCCCAGGGTACCCCCAGGTATAGTCCCATGTGGTAGTGGTTGTTGTGAGGGTGATGTCCTCTTTTGACAACAAATGGAGATTTGTCCAGCTGAGGCACATACTTGTTGGCACATCTTGCATCCATTGTGGTTGTGTCCTGTGATGTTGTGTACCTTGGTGAGGGAGAGGCAGAGCTGGGTGTATTAGGCGTAGGGTAATATGCAGAGTCCATGTCCACTGATGTTATCAGCAAGTGGGGCCATGTACACATAGTAGACAAAGGTACTGATGGACAGTCACTGAGGGACTCAGCATCAGTACTCTGTGTGTTGTACAGTGAAATGTGTTATGCAGAATCATCTGCTCTGCAAGGGAGGAGACAATCCAGTGTGGTGTATTACCTTGCCGCATGCCATAGTGGAGTGTGGCAGCTAGTGTGTTGTGGAACATTGTTTCTGGAAATGAAGCAATGTATATTGTCTATGGATTGGCAGTGTGACCGACTTTGAGGATTGTGTGGATTTTGCTGTGGCGTCTAGGAGGGACCTCTTGATGCTGTTTGTCATGGAGCAGGAGAGAGGACCAAGACAAGGAAACACAAGGAACACGCACTCCCAAGGATGAACCTCCTACTCCACCTACGGGTCAGGTACAAAATTAATCCTACGTCTTTCTCCGTAGGTTCCACCCTTATGTACTCCACCCAGATCACAGGGTTTGTGGAACATGTAGTTTGTGATGACAACAATTGCTCATGAAGGAAAATCCGACTCCTGACTGTAATGACTTGAAGTACAGTGGATTGTAGAAGAAAATGTAGTTTATTCAAAGTAACAACCACAGGGAGATCCAAGTACCAACTCTCACAGTAACTGTTTATCTGTGTACTGCCCCCTGGATTCCACACTCTGGAATCCTGTGAGCACAGAGACCATAGAACATTACAAAGATATAACACTGACAATATGTGCTTCTAACGCATTGTTCTGCGGAGGACTGGGAAATCTTCTGATTCATCTTCATCAGATGGGTTTGTCACAGCTGATGGTGTGACCAGTGGGGCAGTCGACACAGTAGGCATAGCCACTTCATGGACTGCAGATGTCGATGGTGTTGGACCTGGAACATGTTCAATGCCCATCAGGTACCGCATAAATGCATTCAGCATTATTTGCTGGCTCTCAAGCACAGCTGTCACATCTCGTTGATAGTCAGCCAATTTAGTGAGGTATTCATCCTGTTTGGCTGTCATTTGCTTGAGGGTGTCCTGTATTTCTTTCAGAGTGTTGGCCACCTCAGAGCTGGCACTTGTGGTGGGCATTAGTCTGTGTCTCTGCTGCATGACTTCTGAAATTTCTGTCATGGCGTCAAACAAAGTGCGTGGTGGTGCTTCAGTGGTGCTACCAGTTTCCGCACTGGCAGGATTTGAGGTTAGGCACCGGAGCACTCCCTCTAGGGTCCCTGCCATGCTCTCAATGCCCTTACGCACCTCCTGTGCCAACTGACTCTGCACATCCACTACACGCTGTTCAAATGTATTTAGTGTGTTTGGCGACTGGTGAGGCACAGATGTTGTGGGAGGTGGCATAGGAGTGCTTCCCTGTTGGCCAACCGGAGATCCCACTGGGCTGCTTTGCCTTCTTGTGGGTGGAGGGGGAGTTTGTAGTGATTGGATTATGTCCTGGATGATTTCTGGGCCCATACTGGTTACACTTTCACCACCCTCATTGTCCGTTTCAAACATGGCTTCCAGCTCCAGATTAGGTGTACCATGGCCTGAAATCAAAAATAGATGTAGGTTTATGATCATGTCTGACATGTGGTGTACAAATGCACAATTTAGAGTCATCTACCATTTTTGACTTTGCTGTGTTTCAACATGTCAAAGCTCAAGCGACACATCATCACTCATGTGTACAAAAAGTGACATGGCATTAATCATTTGATGGATACGAACTTTACAAAAAAACATGGCACATGGGCAGACAGTGCTTGCACACTTGCAACATTCTACTTGAGTGCATGTCCTGATGTCTGTTTAGTTGGTGTGTATTGGGGACACATTCCAGCACAGTAGGAAGTGCATGTGGCATTTTGCACTCCATCACCAGGGACCCACACACACCATGAACAAACCTCCACGTGGAAATGAAGTCCCTCACCAACTGGATGAGGAGCAGCAGTGTGAAACTGTACTTGGAGATGACACAGGTCATCATCCTCGGACCCACACCCTGAGCCTGGGACTACTCCTGTCGCGCAACCACACTGGGAACAGCAACAACACTCACTGACCATACACGCAACTTACAATACTTCCAGTACTCCTCCCTCTCCATGTCTGAGCAGGTCAACGCCATCTTCCCCTCATGCTACAACTGCCTCCACATGCTATGCAGGATCCACAAGTGGATCCCCACCCCAGACAAAAATAACTGTGACACAGGCCCTGAGCACCAGCAGACTGGACTACTGCAATGCACTGTAGGCAGGATTCCCTGAAATAGACCTACTACTACTGCAACACATCCAATGCACTTACGGCTCATTGATTGTCAACGTCCCCCACCGCAGCAACATCATCCCCCAAATGTGAGACCTACACTGGTTCCCCATCAGCAAGTGGATCAGCTTGAAGCTCCACAACCAGACACACAATGCACTCCATTAGGCCGGGCAACCCTACATGTGCAGCAGACTCACCTTCTACACCCCCACACGCCACGTCCACTCCACCAGCCTACCCCTCACCGCTGTCCACCGCATCTGATGACCAACCTCCAGCAGCAGTTCCCTGTCCTACCTCACCGCCAAGACCTTGCACTCCCAGGCCATCTACGGCACACCCAGGACCTACTCCCATTCAGAGGACTCATCGAGACGTATCTCTTTGAGCGTTAGTGGCAGCCCCTTCCCATCAGAGTGGTAGATGCAACATGTGTTTTCACATGCTGAAGGAGTTGTTCCAAGGACACAGAATTCGGTATTCTCTGATTTTGATTACATGCAGCTGTGGTTGATGCAGACTGGGACGTACTGCATTCCTCACTGTTTTTCATGTGTTTAGTTGGTGTAGTCTTAGGTGTGAGAGAGTATGAGTAGTCTGTCATCAGCAATGGATACAATGTTGAGGCTGTGTTTGGTTTCATATGGTGCTGAGGCAGCCCTGTTGATGTTGACAGGGGTCAGACACATAGATGGTCCCTCTTGCATTCAGCATTGGAATTAAGTGCATTTGAAGGCGAAGGTTGTCAGTCTGATCCTTGAACCTCTTGGTGGGGTGAGTGACCCAGTTGAGCAATGTTCCTTAGAATCCTGCATCATGTAGTGTGGCAAATCTGTGTGCTGTTAGTCTGTGTTGGAGCACACTCACAGCTCCTGGTCCCGGAGGGTGGAGATGTCACCTGTGGCTGTGAATATGGTGATCTTGGTGCTGTTGTTGATATAATGAGGACAGGGCTGTACTGATCCCACAGGTGGCTGTATCTCATGTTTGAGGGTGTGCATTGAGCTGTGACTGGTGTCCCGGTGGGTATGGTAGTATGGCTGTTGTGTTGTGAGAGGTGTGGGTGGTGCTGCCTGTGGCATCTCATGTGTACGGGAAAGTTATTGTAGTGAAATTGTTGTTGTTTATGGTGAACTTTGTTGGACACTTATCACAGGTCTGTAGTGCCAGGGTGATGTCTGTGGCTTTGCAGCATAGGTTCTTGTATAAATGCAGGACCTTGCCTAGTTGGCAGGAATTTCCATTATGTAGGATTTTTTTTTTGTGGTTCTCCCTCATTGGGGCCATGTATGTGTTTTACATTTCAGGGGCCTTATTCATGAAGGACTTGCGGCGCCGATGCGTCACTTTTTCCCATGTAAAAAGTGACGCACCGGCGGCGCAAGTCCTTCATAAATAAGGCCCCAGGTGTCTTGGTGTTTATACATTTCTTCTAAAGGCATCTGCTGGTGCCTCTTGCTTCTTAGAGATCAGTGCTCTATCATGCCGTGTCCCTGTAGTGCTGTTTGTTAGGCTTGCACAGTGTGGAGGTGTGGTATGCACAGTTGTGTATCCAGGTGTGACTTTCACTTGCAGTAACGTTGGTGTAGGCTGTGTTTGACACCAGGGTGGTGTTAGAGGTTTGTCAGCAGTGTAGGCATGTGCAATGTCTGTGGGTCATGTTTGGAAAGGCCTGTTGTCATTCTCAAATGTTTTCCATGTATAAGTGCATGGAGGCTGGCTGAGCTGCATCAGTGAATGACTGTATATCAGTTGCTGCTGGAAATGATTGGATTTGAGACCCAGATGGGCACATTTGGACTTCCCATAGGCGTGGCTTCAGCACACCATGTACATCCGTCTGCTGTGGGCTTGCACAGCGGCTGACATGGAGTAGGCTAATTGCGGCTTACAATATTCAGTGATGAGGGAACACATGAACACAGGGGTGGTGGCCTTAGTGGTAGTTCATAGACCATATGTGGATTGTGGGCTCAGATGAGAGAACTGAAATGACTTATTATGGAGACCGAAGGGATGAGTGACTGATGTGATAATGCTATGTGTCATCATGGCATGGGAGGGTGGGTAGGGGCCATATTACATAATGTGGCTCATGTGCATATTGCCAAGGTGACTCAGGTACCACTTATGATGACCAGAGCAGTAATACCCACTTCCATGTTAGGTATACAGGCTGGATTTCTGGATCCATGGCAAACATGGCCAACATTCCAGCATGTATTGTCCCACTTACTATTACAAGTGACACCAACACTTCACAGCATTGTGATTGACTCAGAGTAGTGAGCCTGGCTGGCGGATTCCTTTCACGTGACACAAAGGCAGGGTTGCATAGGCTGCAGAGAACTGGGACACATCTTTGAGGTGTGACTTCCCTCAATGTGTTCCGGATTTGCTAAACAAACTTGAAACTCAATAGTAAACTTGATACTTTTTTGGTGTTGATAGCATACACTTAGGGCCTTATTTATGAAGGCCTTGCGCCGCCGGTGCGTCACATTTTACATGGGAAAAAGTGACGCACCGGCGGCGCAAGGCCTTCATAAATAAGGCCCTTAGTACTTTGGGCATTCACATAATGAACTTAGTACTTTTGGAATTCACAGGAGTTAGGATTTTGCCTTTACTCTATCTTAAGTCTGTCTTCAGAGACACTTTAGGCAAAATCGTTACTTCTGTGAATGCCAATAGTATTAAGTTCATTGTGTGAATGTGAAAAAGTAGTAAGTGCATGCTGTGAATTACTATATAGTAGTAAGATTAGAATTGAGTCTTGAGTTCATTCTGTGAATGGGCCTCTATATGTTTTGCTGCACACACTCACACACACATCCCTGCAACCATGAGACATTGATTGTTCTGTCCTGCATTTGTTAACTCACAGCTCTCCCTCCACAATTGCCAATGTTTGACATTGTGCCCCCATGGACAACAGGTGTGACACTCTTGTACAAAAAGGCACATACATTATACCAAAACATGCCGTGTCATGACATTCCATTTCATTCATTGTTCATACTTGGCATGTTGCAACTGTAGAGTAGGTGTTTCACAGCGGAGACTTTAAATACACTGTTCAAAGTTCAGTGAGGACATGGATTGAGTTTCCTTGTCACCACACACCCAGACCTGAAGCATTCAATACCTTTATGAACAACCACAACACACACAATGGAGTCAGATTTGTGAGTGCTGCACACACCATTTATCATAGCCAAAAATTAAGTACACAGCATTGGTTCATAATCTGTGATGTTACCCCATATTTCTCATGATGTACACCTATCCAAATAATAGTTCAGACATTTATCCCCCATGACACTACCAATTGTTAGTATTTGACACATAAATGCACAACATTTTTATTACTCTTTCACATTTGTAAATATTTATTTTTTTCACATAGTGACACACATTACCACATGTATGACTTCAATCACAACATAATTGTGTCACAAAGAAGTAGAATTTGTATATATTATTTTGGAACACATGCATTGCATATTTGACATTGTGCAGCATACATTGAAATGGTCATCGCATGACACAACGGCTACCATACTGTACGCTGTTTGCATTTGACTGCCTCAGGTACACACTGTGAACAAAGGTTTATTCCTCTTGAACACTGCAAGTATACAATGTCAGGTACCTCCTCACCTTCAACCCTGTATGCCACCTCACCTGCCAGGACATAACTCTGCTACAGACATCACCATCACTGTCACTGACAACTTCTGTGTCACCTGCATGTGGCAGCACGACAATCATCAAAGAGGCATTGTTAACCCATACACTGGTACACTCAGAATGAGCAGGCACTCTAATGTGCCAAGGTTGACCATGTACTACGACAACTACATTATCGTGACCAGGCCCATGGCCATACTCAGCAGCACACCTGTCCTTCGCAACAACACAGGTACACAATGCTTGCCATGCGCCAACCCAGGCAGACTTGCACCATGTTGCAGGGGGTCCAGCTGTGCAGGGGATCAGTGTTTGTGTGCATGGAAAGGACACATTCGTGCATGATGCAGTCATGAACAGATTTTTAACCTTTCTATGTGTCCACTTGAATGCAAAAGAGATATGTTGTTTTTATCATGGAGGGGAGATTACGTTTTAATTCAGGTTTGCATGCCTTACACAGACTCTGTGTATGCATATCTTTGTTGCGCAGCATGATAGTTACATTTTGATGTTCCTATTGTACATTGTCAATTGGACATAGATGTTTCTGGGTCTACCCTTAGCAACAGCCCTGGAAGTGCGCTTTCTGACACTTTAATGTGGTAATGATGCAATGACATGATATGTTGTACTATGTTAGATGGCTGTCTGTGGCCTATTATTGTGGGTGTGGCACATTGTGGCACCACTACATGAACAAAATTACATCCTGCCAGCACAGTGGTAGCAGTCCAAGTCATAAAAGTGTGACACTCGGTCTGTTGCAGGATGTTGTGTGATTTTCTTTTCAGGAGGGTAGTTATATCTTTGCACCTGCGTGTGGCACTTGTCAGGTGCAGCAGTGGGCTGGGACTTCACTTTGGACATATAGGTTTACTTGCACAGGGGTAGCTGTTTCCCAAATGTAACATGTGCATGTCCGTGGTACAATACATTTTGTAGACCCTGCTTTCCACAACACGTCAGTAATTGAACCACCCACCTTACTTTCTGCACAGCACAACATTACCTTATTTGCACATTTCCCCTTGTAGGGACTTACCCTGTGTGTCTTCCTGTGTCTCTTCCAGTTCCTCATGCAGTGCACTGTCCTGCCCTGAGATTCCAACGACCAACTCCTCTGGGATGACCGCTGCAACCCGCTCCTCAAGGTCATCCAGCTCTTCTTGTTGTGATGGGCTGCCTCCTCCTGTAAGCCCAGAGTCTTTCCGGTTTTTGGCCATTTTTTCTTTAGTGCGGCGCTTGATATCATTCCACCGTTTTTTTAGGTCAATGACTGTCCGCCTAGATTGTCCCACACTGTTCACCTTGGTCAATATGTCCAGCCAAATGGCCTCTTTTTTGGCTAGTGGCAATTTGGAACTGGCAAACAGCTGGTGCTGGTGGTCTGTTACCTCACTTATCAGTGTATCATTCTCCTCAGCACTGAAATTTGTTTTACGCTTCCTCTTTCCAAGAGTTTCTCCCTGTGTTGCAGGCTGGGCATCCTGGCTGCCATGTGGCAGGTTTCCTTGGCTGCTGCTCTGTCCTTCAGGCTCCATGGTGGCAATTTTTTCCATTTGTGGGAGAATTAGGTGATAGATGCGCGTGTTTTTGGCGTTTTCCGGATTCTGACGCAACGTGATAGTGGCGCAGCGATGCGTACACGTGCGCCGTTCCGCAAATGCGACTTACGGCATTTTTACCGCACTTGCGTGTCTTTTCGCTACGTCAGGACGGCCGCGTCTGCGTGACTTTTCCCCGCCTTGCGCCTCCGCTTGCGGCACGGTGCGTCATTCCGTAGATATGACGCATCCGCGCCGCAAGTTTCTGGCGCAGCGTGTCGTACGGAAAAGTGACGCACCCCTGCGTTTCCGCAAGGATGCGTCACTTTTCATAAATGAGGCCCAGTGTGTTTAAAGTCATTTTTGTGCCTGAAATTGGTCAAAATTTGAATATTTTGAGTAAGCAAAACTCTGTAAAAATGGCAATTTTGGTCACTGTGAGGGTTTAAAAAGTTTTTATTCAACATGAAGCTCGATCCAAATGACATTTTGAATCATTTTTGGTAGAGTCCAAAAAATCAATTTTCTGATGAAAAACGATGACCCCGGACCAGTCGAACGTTGAAAAAATGGTCAATATTGATGAAATTTTAACATTTAATCTTTTGACTTTAAATGACGGTTGGATGTGAGTTATTACTTTTTCAACTAAAATAAGTGTGTTTAAAGTCATTTCTGTGCCTGAAATTGGTCAAAATTGAAGATTTTGAGTAAGCAAAACTCTGTAAAAATGGCAATTTTGGTAACTGTGAGGGTTTAAAAAGTGGTTATTCAACATGAGGCCCGATCCATATGACATTTTGAATCATTTTTGGTAGAGTCCAAAAAATCAATTTTCTGATGAAAAACTATGACCCCGGACCAGTCGAACGTTGAAAAAATAGTCAATATTGATGAAATTTTAACATTTAATCTTTTGACTTTAAATGACGGTTGGATGTGAGTTATTACTTTTTCAACTAAAATAAGTGTGTTTAAAGTCATTTTTGTGCCTGAAATTGGTCAAAATTTGAAGATTTTGAGTAAGCAAAACTCTGTAAAAATGGCAATTTTGGTCACTGTGAGGGTTTAAAAAGTTGTTATTCAACATGAGGCTCGATCCAAATGACATTTTGAATCATTTTTGGTAGAGTCCAAAAAATCAATTTTCTGATGAAAAACGATGACCCCGGACCAGTCGAACGTTGAAAAAATGGTCAATATTGATGACATTTTAACATTTACTCTTTTGACTTTAAATGACAGTTGGATGTGAGTTATTACTTTTTCAACTAAAAAAAGTGTGTTTAAAGTCATTTCTGTGCCTGAAATTGGTCAAAATTGAAGATTTTGAGTAAGCAAAACTCTGTAAAAATGGCAATTTTGGTCACTGTGAGGGTTTAAAAAGTGGTTATTCAACATGAGGCCCGATCCAAATGACATTTTGAACCATTTTTGGTAGAGTCCAAAAAATCAATTTTCTGATGAAAAACGATGACCCCGGACCAGTCGAACCTTGAAAAAATGGTCAATATTGATGAAATTTTAACATTTAATCTTTTGACTTTAAATGACGGTTGTATGTGAGTTATTACTTTTTCAACTAAAATAAGTGTGTTTAAAGTCATTTCTGTGCCTGAAATTGGTCAAAATTGAAGATTTTGAGTAAGCAAAACTCTGTAAAAATGGCAATTTTGGTCACTGTGAGGGTTTAAAAAGTGGTTATTCAACATGAGGCCCGATCCAAATGACATTTTGAATCATTTTTGGTAGAGTCCAAAAAATCAATTTTCTGATGAAAAACGATGACCCCGGACCAGTCGAACGTTGAAAAAATTGGTCAATATTGATGAAATTTTAACATTTAATCTTTTGAATTTAAATGACGGTTGGATGTGAGTTATTACTTTTTCAACTAAAATAAGTGTGTTTAAAGTCATTTCTGTGCCTGAAATTGGTCAAAATTGAAGATTTTGAGTAAGCAAAACTCTGTAAAAATGGCAATTTTGGTCACTGTGAGGGTTTAAAAAGTGGTTATTCAACATGAGGCCCGATCCAAATGACATTTTGAATCATTTTTGGTAGAGTCCAAAAAATCAATTTTCTGATGAAAAACGATGACCCCGGACCAGTCGAACGTTGAAAAAATTGTCAATATTGATGAAATTTTAACATTTAATCTTTTGACTTTAAATGACGGTTGGATGTGAGTTATTACTTTTTCAACTAAAATAAGTGTGTTTAAAGTCATTTCTGTGCCTGAAATTGGTCAAAATTGAAGATTTTGAGTAAGCAAAACTCTGTAAAAATGGCAATTTTGGTCACTGTGAGGGTTTAAAAAGTGGTTATTCAACATGAGGCTCGATCCAAATGACATTTTGAATCATTTTTGGTAGAGTCCAAAAAATCAATTTTCTGATGAAAAACGATGACCCCGGACCAGTCGAACGTTGAAAAAATGGTCAATATTGATGACATTTTAACATTTAATCTTTTGACTTTAAATGACGGTTGGATGTGAGTTATTACTTTTTCAACTAAAATAAGTGTGTTTAAAGTCATTTTTGTGCCTGAAATTGGTCAAAATTTGAAGATTTTGAGTAAGCAAAACTCTGTAAAAATGGCAATTTTGGTCACTGTGAGGGTTTAAAAAGTTGTTATTCAACATGAAGCTCGATCCAAATGACATTTTGAATCATTTTTGGTAGAGTCCAAAAAATCAATTTTCTGATGAAAAACGATGACCCCGGACCAGTCGAACGTTGAAAAAATGGTCAATATTGATGAAATTTTAACATTTAATCTTTTGACTTTAAATGACGGTTGGATGTGAGTTATTACTTTTTCAACTAAAATAAGTGTGTTTAAAGTCATTTCTGTGCCTGAAATTGGTCAAAATTTGAAGATTTTGAGTAAGCAAAACTCTGTAAAAATGGCAATTTTGGTCACTGTGAGGGTTTAAAAAGTTGTTATTCAACATGAGGCTCGATCCAAATGACATTTTGAATCATTTTTGGTAGAGTCCAAAAAATCAATTTTCTGATGAAAAACGATAACCCCGGACCAGTCGAACGTTGAAAAAATGGTCAATATTGATGAAATTTTAACATTTAATCTTTTGACTTTAAATGACGGTTGTATGTGAGTTATTACTTTTTCAACTAAAATAAGTGTGTTTAAAGTCATTTCTGTGCCTGAAATTGGTCAAAATTGAAGATTTTGAGTAAGCAAAACTCTGTAAAAATGGCAATTTTGGTCACTGTGAGGGTTTAAAAAGTGGTTATTCAACATGAGGCCCGATCCAAATGACATTTTGAATCATTTTTGGTAGAGTCCAAAAAATCAATTTTCTGATGAAAAACGATGACCCCGGACCAGTCGAACGTTGAAAAAATGGTCAATATTGATGAAATTTTAACATTTAATCTTTTGACTTTAAATGACGGTTGGATGTGAGTTATTACTTTTTCAACTAAAATAAGTGTGTTTAAAGTCATTTTTGTGCCTGAAATTGGTCAAAATTTGAAGATTTTGAGTAAGCAAAACTCTGTAAAAATGGCAATTTTGGTCACTGTGAGGGTTTAAAAAGTTTTTATTCAACATGAAGCTCGATCCAAATGACATTTTGAATCATTTTTGGTAGAGTCCAAAAAATCAATTTTCTGATGAAAAACGATGACCCCGGACCAGTCGTACGTTGAAAAAATGGTCAATATTGATGAAATTTTAACATTTAATCTTTTGACTTTAAATGACGGTTGGATGTGAGTTATTACTTTTTCAACTAAAATAAGTGTGTTTAAAGTCATTTCTGTGCCTGAAATTGGTCAAAATTGAAGATTTTGAGTAAGCAAAACTCTGTAAAAATGGCAATTTTGGTAACTGTGAGGGTTTAAAAAGTGGTTATTCAACATGAGGCCCGATCCATATGACATTTTGAATCATTTTTGGTAGAGTCCAAAAAATCAATTTTCTGATGAAAAACTATGACCCCGGACCAGTCGAACGTTGAAAAAATAGTCAATATTGATGAAATTTTAACATTTAATCTTTTGACTTTAAATGACGGTTGGATGTGAGTTATTACTTTTTCAACTAAAATAAGTGTGTTTAAAGTCATTTTTGTGCCTGAAATTGGTCAAAATTTGAAGATTTTGAGTAAGCAAAACTCTGTAAAAATGGCAATTTTGGTCACTGTGAGGGTTTAAAAAGTTGTTATTCAACATGAGGCTCGATCCAAATGACATTTTGAATCATTTTTGGTAGAGTCCAAAAAATCAATTATCTGATGAAAAACGATGACCCCGGACCAGTCGAACGTTGAAAAAATGGTCAATATTGATGACATTTTAACATTTAATCTTTTGACTTTAAATGACAGTTGGATGTGAGTTATTACTTTTTCAACTAAAATAAGTGTGTTTAAAGTCATTTCTGTGCCTGAAATTGGTCAAAATTGAAGATTTTGAGTAAGCAAAACTCTGTAAAAATGGCAATTTTGGTCACTGTGAGGGTTTAAAAAGTGGTTATTCAACATGAGGCCCGATCCAAATGACATTTTGAACCATTTTTGGTAGAGTCCAAAAAATCAATTTTCTGATGAAAAACGATGACCCCGGACCAGTCGAACCTTGAAAAAATGGTCAATATTGATGAAATTTTAACATTTAATCTTTTGACTTTAAATGACGGTTGTATGTGAGTTATTACTTTTTCAACTAAAATAAGTGTGTTTAAAGTCATTTCTGTGCCTGAAATTGGTCAAAATTGAAGATTTTGAGTAAGCAAAACTCTGTAAAAATGGCAATTTTGGTCACTGTGAGGGTTTAAAAAGTGGTTATTCAACATGAGGCCCGATCCAAATGACATTTTGAATCATTTTTGGTAGAGTCCAAAAAATCCATTTTCTGATGAAAAACGATGACCCCGGACCAGTCGAACGTTGAAAAAATGGTCAATATTGATGAAATTTTAACATTTAATCTTTTGACTTTAAATGACGGTTGGATGTGAGTTATTACTTTTTCAACTAAAATAAGTGTGTTTAAAGTCATTTTTGTGCCTGAAATTGGTCAAAATTTGAAGATTTTGAGTAAGCAAAACTCTGTAAAAATGGCAATTTTGGTCACTGTGAGGGTTTAAAAAGTTGTTATTCAACATGAAGCTCGATCCAAATGACATTTTGAATCATTTTTGGTAGAGTCCAAAAAATCAATTTTCTGATGAAAAACGATGACCCCGGACCAGTCGAACGTTGAAAAAATGGTCAATATTGATGAAATTTTAACATTTAATCTTTTGACTTTAAATGACATTTGGATGTGAGTTATTACTTTTTCAACTAAAATAAGTGTGTTTAAAGTCATTTCTGTGCCTGAAATTGGTCAAAATTGAAGATTTTGAGTAAGCAAAACTCTGTAAAAATGGCAATTTTGGTAACTGTGAGGGTTTAAAAAGTGGTTATTCAACATGAGGCCCGATCCATATGACATTTTGAATCCTTTTTGGTAGAGTCCAAAAAATCAATTTTCTGATGAAAAACTATGACCCCGGACCAGTCGAACGTTGAAAAAATAGTCAATATTGATGAAATTTTAACATTTAATCTTTTGACTTTAAATGACGGTTGGATGTGAGTTATTACTTTTTCAACTAAAATAAGTGTGTTTAAAGTCATTTTTGTGCCTGAAATTGGTCAAAATTTGAAGATTTTGAGTAAGCAAAACTCTGTAAAAATGGCAATTTTGGTCACTGTGAGGGTTTAAAAAGTTGTTATTCAACATGAGGCTCGATCCAAATGACATTTTGAATCATTTTTGGTAGAGTCCAAAAAATCAATTTTCTGATGAAAAACGATAACCCCGGACCAGTCGAACGTTGAAAAAATGGTCAATATTGATGAAATTTTAACATTTAATCTTTTGACTTTAAATGACGGTTGTATGTGAGTTATTACTTTTTCAACTAAAATAAGTGTGTTTAAAGTCATTTCTGTGCCTGAAATTGGTCAAAATTGAAGATTTTGAGTAAGCAAAACTCTGTAAAAATGGCAATTTTGGTCACTGTGAGGGTTTAAAAAGTGGTTATTCAACATGAGGCCCGATCCAAATGACATTTTGAATCATTTTTGGTAGAGTCCAAAAAATCAATTTTCTGATGAAAAACGATGACCCCGGACCAGTCGAACGTTGAAAAAATGGTCAATATTGATGAAATTTTAACATTTAATCTTTTGACTTTAAATGACGGTTGGATGTGAGTTATTACTTTTTCAACTAAAATAAGTGTGTTTAAAGTCATTTTTGTGCCTGAAATTGGTCAAAATTTGAAGATTTTGAGTAAGCAAAACTCTGTAAAAATGGCAATTTTGGTCACTGTGAGGGTTTAAAAAGTTTTTATTCAACATGAAGCTCGATCCAAATGACATTTTGAATCATTTTTGGTAGAGTCCAAAAAATCAATTTTCTGATGAAAAACGATGACCCCGGACCAGTCGAACGTTGAAAAAATGGTCAATATTGATGAAATTTTAACATTTAATCTTTTGACTTTAAATGACGGTTGGATGTGAGTTATTACTTTTTCAACTAAAATAAGTGTGTTTAAAGTCATTTCTGTGCCTGAAATTGGTCAAAATTGAAGATTTTGAGTAAGCAAAACTCTGTAAAAATGGCAATTTTGGTAACTGTGAGGGTTTAAAAAGTGGTTATTCAACATGAGGCCCGATCCATATGACATTTTGAATCATTTTTGGTAGAGTCCAAAAAATCAATTTTCTGATGAAAAACTATGACCCCGGACCAGTCGAACGTTGAAAAAATAGTCAATATTGATGAAATTTTAACATTTAATCTTTTGACTTTAAATGACGGTTGGATGTGAGTTATTACTTTTTCAACTAAAATAAGTGTGTTTAAAGTCATTTTTGTGCCTGAAATTGGTCAAAATTTGAAGATTTTGAGTAAGCAAAACTCTGTAAAAATGGCAATTTTGGTCACTGTGAGGGTTTAAAAAGTTGTTATTCAACATGAGGCTCGATCCAAATGACATTTTGAATCATTTTTGGTAGAGTCCAAAAAATCAATTTTCTGATGAAAAACGATGACCCCGGACCAGTCGAACGTTGAAAAAATGGTCAATATTGATGACATTTTAACATTTAATCTTTTGACTTTAAATGACAGTTGGATGTGAGTTATTACTTTTTCAACTACAATAAGTGTGTTTAAAGTCATTTCTGTGCCTGAAATTGGTCAAAATTGAAGATTTTGAGTAAGCAAAACTCTGTAAAAATGGCAATTTTGGTCACTGTGAGGGTTTAAAAAGTGGTTATTCAACATGAGGCCCGATCCAAATGACATTTTGAACCATTTTTGGTAGAGTCCAAAAAATCAATTTTCTGATGAAAAACGATGACCCCGGACCAGTCGAACCTTGAAAAAATGGTCAATATTGATGAAATTTTAACATTTAATCTTTTGACTTTAAATGACGGTTGTATGTGAGTTATTACTTTTTCAACTAAAATAAGTGTGTTTAAAGTCATTTCTGTGCCTGAAATTGGTCAAAATTGAAGATTTTGAGTAAGCAAAACTCTGTAAAAATGGCAATTTTGGTCACTGTGAGGGTTTAAAAAGTGGTTATTCAACATGAGGCCCGATCCAAATGACATTTTGAATCATTTTTGGTAGAGTCCAAAAAATCAATTTTCTGATGAAAAACGATGACCCCGGACCAGTCGAACGTTGAAAAAATGGTCAATATTGATGAAATTTTAACATTTAATCTTTTGACTTTAAATGACGGTTGGATGTGAGTTATTACTTTTTCAACTAAAATAAGTGTGTTTAAAGTCATTTTTGTGCCTGAAATTGGTCAAAATTTGAAGATTTTGAGTAAGCAAAACTCTGTAAAAATGGCAATTTTGGTCACTGTGAGGGTTTAAAAAGTTTTTATTCAACATGAAGCTCGATCCAAATGACATTTTGAATCATTTTTGGTAGAGTCCAAAAAATCAATTTTCTGATGAAAAACGATGACCAGTCGAACGTTGAAAAAATGGTCAATATTGATGAAATTTTAACATTTAATCTTTTGACTTTAAATGACGGCTGGATGTGAGTTATTACTTTTTCAACTAAAATAAGTGTGTTTAAAGTCATTTCTGTGCCTGAAATTGGTCAAAATTGAAGATTTTGAGTAAGCAAAACTCTATAAAAATGGCAATTTTGGTCACTGTGAGGGTTTAAAAAGTGGTTATTCAACATGAGGCCCGATCCAAATGACATTTTGAATCATTTTTGGTAGAGTCCAAAAAATCAATTTTCTGATGAAAAACGATGACCCCGGACCAGTCGAACGTTGAAAAAATGGTCAATATTGATGAAATTTTAACATTTAATCTTTTGACTTTAAATGACGGTTGGATGTGAGTTATTACTTTTTCAACTAAAATAAGTGTGTTTAAAGTCATTTTTGTGCCTGAAATTGGTCAAAATTTGAAGATTTTGAGTAAGCAAAACTCTGTAAAAATGGCAATTTTGGTCACTGTGAGGGTTTAAAAAGTTTTTATTCAACATGAAGCTCGATCCAAATGACATTTTGAATCATTTTTGGTAGAGTCCAAAAAATCAATTTTCTGATGAAAAACGATGACCCCGGACCAGTCGAACGTTGAAAAAATGGTCAATATTGATGAAATTTTAACATTTAATCTTTTGACTTTAAATGACGGTTGGATGTGAGTTATTACTTTTTCAACTACAATAAGTGTGTTTAAAGTCATTTCTGTGCCTGAAATTGGTCAAAATTGAAGATTTTGAGTAAGCAAAACTCTGTAAAAATGGCAATTTTGGTAACTGTGAGGGTTTAAAAAGTGGTTATTCAACATGAGGCCCGATCCATATGACATTTTGAATCATTTTTGGTAGAGTCCAAAAAATCAATTTTCTGATGAAAAACTATGACCCCGGACCAGTCGAACGTTGAAAAAATAGTCAATATTGATGAAATTTTAACATTTAATCTTTTGACTTTAAATGACGGTTGGATGTGAGTTATTACTTTTTCAACTAAAATAAGTGTGTTTAAAGTCATTTTTGTGCCTGAAATTGGTCAAAATTTGAAGATTTTGAGTAAGCAAAACTCTGTAAAAATGGCAATTTTGGTCACTGTGAGGGTTTAAAAAGTTGTTATTCAACATGAGGCTCGATCCAAATGACATTTTGAATCATTTTTGGTAGAGTCCAAAAAATCAATTTTCTGATGAAAAACGATGACCCCGGACCAGTCGAACGTTGAAAAAATGGTCAATATTGATGACATTTTAACATTTAATCTTTTGACTTTAAATGACAGTTGGATGTGAGTTATTACTTTTTCAACTACAATAAGTGTGTTTAAAGTCATTTCTGTGCCTGAAATTGGTCAAAATTGAAGATTTTGAGTAAGCAAAACTCTGTAAAAATGGCAATTTTGGTCACTGTGAGGGTTTAAAAAGTGGTTATTCAACATGAGGCCTGATCCAAATGACATTTTGAACCATTTTTGGTAGAGTCCAAAAAATCAATTTTCTGATGAAAAACGATGACCCCGGACCAGTCGAACCTTGAAAAAATGGTCAATATTGATGAAATTTTAACATTTAATCTTTTGACTTTAAATGACGGTTGTATGTGAGTTATTACTTTTTCAACTAAAATAAGTGTGTTTAAAGTCATTTCTGTGCCTGAAATTGGTCAAAATTGAAGATTTTGAGTAAGCAAAACTCTGTAAAAATGGCAATTTTGGTCACTGTGAGGGTTTAAAAAGTGGTTATTCAACATGAGGCCCGATCCAAATGACATTTTGAATCATTTTTGGTAGAGTCCAAAAAATCAATTTTCTGATGAAAAACGATGACCCCGGACCAGTCGAACGTTGAAAAAATGGTCAATATTGATGAAATTTTAACATTTAATCTTTTGACTTTAAATGACGGTTGGATGTGAGTTATTACTTTTTCAACTAAAATAAGTGTGTTTAAAGTCATTTTTGTGCCTGAAATTGGTCAAAATTTGAAGATTTTGAGTAAGCAAAACTCTGTAAAAATGGCAATTTTGGTCACTGTGAGGGTTTAAAAAGTTTTTATTCAACATGAAGCTCGATCCAAATGACATTTTGAATCATTTTTGGTAGAGTCCAAAAAATCAATTTTCTGATGAAAAACGATGACCAGTCGAACGTTGAAAAAATGGTCAATATTGATGAAATTTTAACATTTAATCTTTTGACTTTAAATGACGGTTGGATGTGAGTTATTACTTTTTCAACTAAAATAAGTGTGTTTAAAGTCATTTCTGTGCCTGAAATTGGTCAAAATTGAAGATTTTGAGTAAGCAAAACTCTGTAAAAATGGCAATTTTGGTAACTGTGAGGGTTTAAAAAGTGGTTATTCAACATGAGGCCCGATCCATATGACATTTTGAATCATTTTTGGTAGAGTCCAAAAAATCAATTTTCTGATGAAAAACTATGACCCCGGACCAGTCAAACGTTGAAAAAATAGTCAATATTGATGAAATTTTAACATTTAATCTTTTGACTTTAAATGACGGTTGGATGTGAGTTATTACTTTTTCAACTAAAATAAGTGTGTTTAAAGTCATTTTTGTGCCTGAAATTGGTCAAAATTTGAAGATTTTGAGTAAGCAAAACTCTGTAAAAATGGCAATTTTGGTCACTGTGAGGGTTTAAAAAGTTGTTATTCAACATGAGGCTCGATCCAAATGACATTTTGAATCATTTTTGGTAGAGTCCAAAAAATCAATTTTCTGATGAAAAACGATGACCCCGGACCAGTCAAACGTTGAAAAAATGGTCAATATTGATGACATTTTAACATTTAATCTTTTGACTTTAAATGACGGTTGGATGTGAGTTATTACTTTTTCAACTAAAATAAGTGTGTTTAAAGTCATTTCTGTGCCTGAAATTGGTCAAAATTGAAGATTTTGAGTAAGCAAAACTCTGTAAAAATGGCAATTTTGGTAACTGTGAGGGTTTAAAAAGTGGTTATTCAACATGAGGCCCGATCCATATGACATTTTGAATCATTTTTGGTAGAGTCCAAAAAATCAATTTTCTGATGAAAAACTATGACCCCGGACCAGTCGAACGTTGAAAAAATAGTCAATATTGATGAAATTTTAACATTTAATCTTTTGACTTTAAATGACGGTTGGATGTGAGTTATTACTTTTTCAACTAAAATAAGTGTGTTTAAAGTCATTTCTGTGCCTGAAATTGGTCAAAATTTGAAGATTTTGAGTAAGCAAAACTCTGTAAAAATGGCAATTTTGGTCACTGTGAGGGTTTAAAAAGTTGTTATTCAACATGAGGCTCGATCCAAATGACATTTTGAATCATTTTTGGTAGAGTCCAAAAAATCAATTTTCTGATGAAAAACGATAACCCCGGACTAGTCGAACGTTGAAAAAATGGTCAATATTGATGAAATTTTAACATTTAATCTTTTGACTTTAAATGACGGTTGTATGTGAGTTATTACTTTTTCAACTAAAATAAGTGTGTTTAAAGTCATTTCTGTGCCTGAAATTGGTCAAAATTGAAGCTTTTGAGTAAGCAAAACTCTGTAAAAATGGCAATTTTGGTCACTGTGAGGGTTTAAAAAGTGGTTATTCAACATGAGGCCCGATCCAAATGACATTTTGAATCATTTTTGGTAGAGTCCAAAAAATCAATTTTCTGATGAAAAACGATGACCCCGGACCAGTCGAACGTTGAAAAAATGGTCAATATTGATGAAATTTTAACATTTAATCTTTTGACTTTAAATGACGGTTGGATGTGAGTTATTACTTTTTCAACTAAAATAAGTGTGTTTAAAGTCATTTTTGTGCCTGAAATTGGTCAAAATTTGAAGATTTTGAGTAAGCAAAACTCTGTAAAAATGGCAATTTTGGTCACTGTGAGGGTTTAAAAAGTTTTTATTCAACATGAAGCTCGATCCAAATGACATTTTGAATCATTTTTGGTAGAGTCCAAAAAATCAATTTTCTGATGAAAAACGATGACCCCGGACCAGTCGAACGTTGAAAAAATGGTCAATATTGATGAAATTTTAACATTTAATCTTTTGACTTTAAATGACGGTTGGATGTGAGTTATTACTTTTTCAACTAAAATAAGTGTGTTTAAAGTCATTTCTGTGCCTGAAATTGGTCAAAATTGAAGATTTTGAGTAAGCAAAACTCTGTAAAAATGGCAATTTTGGTAACTGTGAGGGTTTAAAAAGTGGTTATTCAACATGAGGCCCGATCCATATGACATTTTGAATCATTTTTGGTAGAGTCCAAAAAATCAATTTTCTGATGGAAAACTATGACCCCGGACCAGTCGAACGTTGAAAAAATAGTCAATATTGATGAAATTTTAACATTTAATCTTTTGACTTTAAATGACGGTTGGATGTGAGTTATTACTTTTTCAACTAAAATAAGTGTGTTTAAAGTCATTTTTGTGCCTGAAATTGGTCAAAATTTGAAGATTTTGAGTAAGCAAAACTCTGTAAAAATGGCAATTTTGGTCACTGTGAGGGTTTAAAAAGTTGTTATTCAACATGAGGCTCGATCCAAATGACATTTTGAATCATTTTTGGTAGAGTCCAAAAAATCAATTATCTGATGAAAAACGATGACCCCGGACCAGTCGAACGTTGAAAAAATGGTCAATATTGATGACATTTTAACATTTAATCTTTTGACTTTAAATGACAGTTGGATGTGAGTTATTACTTTTTCAACTAAAATAAGTGTGTTTAAAGTCATTTCTGTGCCTGAAATTGGTCAAAATTGAAGATTTTGAGTAAGCAAAACTCTGTAAAAATGGCAATTTTGGTCACTGTGAGGGTTTAAAAAGTGGTTATTCAACATGAGGCCCGATCCAAATGACATTTTGAACCATTTTTGGTAGAGTCCAAAAAATCAATTTTCTGATGAAAAACGATGACCCCGGACCAGTCGAACCTTGAAAAAATGGTCAATATTGATGAAATTTTAACATTTAATCTTTTGACTTTAAATGACGGTTGTATGTGAGTTATTACTTTTTCAACTAAAATAAGTGTGTTTAAAGTCATTTCTGTGCCTGAAATTGGTCAAAATTGAAGATTTTGAGTAAGCAAAACTCTGTAAAAATGGCAATTTTGGTCACTGTGAGGGTTTAAAAAGTGGTTATTCAACATGAGGCCCGATCCAAATGACATTTTGAATCATTTTTGGTAGAGTCCAAAAAATCCATTTTCTGATGAAAAACGATGACCCCGGACCAGTCGAACGTTGAAAAAATGGTCAATATTGATGAAATTTTAACATTTAATCTTTTGACTTTAAATGACGGTTGGATGTGAGTTATTACTTTTTCAACTAAAATAAGTGTGTTTAAAGTCATTTTTGTGCCTGAAATTGGTCAAAATTTGAAGATTTTGAGTAAGCAAAACTCTGTAAAAATGGCAATTTTGGTCACTGTGAGGGTTTAAAAAGTTGTTATTCAACATGAAGCTCGATCCAAATGACATTTTGAATCATTTTTGGTAGAGTCCAAAAAATCAATTTTCTGATGAAAAACGATGACCCCGGACCAGTCGAACGTTGAAAAAATGGTCAATATTGATGAAATTTTAACATTTAATCTTTTGACTTTAAATGACATTTGGATGTGAGTTATTACTTTTTCAACTAAAATAAGTGTGTTTAAAGTCATTTCTGTGCCTGAAATTGGTCAAAATTGAAGATTTTGAGTAAGCAAAACTCTGTAAAAATGGCAATTTTGGTAACTGTGAGGGTTTAAAAAGTGGTTATTCAACATGAGGCCCGATCCATATGACATTTTGAATCATTTTTGGTAGAGTCCAAAAAATCAATTTTCTGATGAAAAACTATGACCCCGGACCAGTCGAACGTTGAAAAAATAGTCAATATTGATGAAATTTTAACATTTAATCTTTTGACTTTAAATGACGGTTGGATGTGAGTTATTACTTTTTCAACTAAAATAAGTGTGTTTAAAGTCATTTTTGTGCCTGAAATTGGTCAAAATTTGAAGATTTTGAGTAAGCAAAACTCTGTAAAAATGGCAATTTTGGTCACTGTGAGGGTTTAAAAAGTTGTTATTCAACATGAGGCTCGATCCAAATGACATTTTGAATCATTTTTGGTAGAGTCCAAAAAATCAATTTTCTGATGAAAAACGATAACCCCGGACCAGTCGAACGTTGAAAAAATGGTCAATATTGATGAAATTTTAACATTTAATCTTTTGACTTTAAATGACGGTTGTATGTGAGTTATTACTTTTTCAACTAAAATAAGTGTGTTTAAAGTCATTTCTGTGCCTGAAATTGGTCAAAATTGAAGATTTTGAGTAAGCAAAACTCTGTAAAAATGGCAATTTTGGTCACTGTGAGGGTTTAAAAAGTGGTTATTCAACATGAGGCCCGATCCAAATGACATTTTGAATCATTTTTGGTAGAGTCCAAAAAATCAATTTTCTGATGAAAAACGATGACCCCGGACCAGTCGAACGTTGAAAAAATGGTCAATATTGATGAAATTTTAACATTTAATCTTTTGACTTTAAATGACGGTTGGATGTGAGTTATTACTTTTTCAACTAAAATAAGTGTGTTTAAAGTCATTTTTGTGCCTGAAATTGGTCAAAATTTGAAGATTTTGAGTAAGCAAAACTCTGTAAAAATGGCAATTTTGGTCACTGTGAGGGTTTAAAAAGTTTTTATTCAACATGAAGCTCGATCCAAATGACATTTTGAATCATTTTTGGTAGAGTCCAAAAAATCAATTTTCTGATGAAAAACGATGACCCCGGACCAGTCGAACGTTGAAAAAATGGTCAATATTGATGAAATTTTAACATTTAATCTTTTGACTTTAAATGACGGTTGGATGTGAGTTATTACTTTTTCAACTAAAATAAGTGTGTTTAAAGTCATTTCTGTGCCTGAAATTGGTCAAAATTGAAGATTTTGAGTAAGCAAAACTCTGTAAAAATGGCAATTTTGGTAACTGTGAGGGTTTAAAAAGTGGTTATTCAACATGAGGCCCGATCCATATGACATTTTGAATCATTTTTGGTAGAGTCCAAAAAATCAATTTTCTGATGAAAAACTATGACCCCGGACCAGTCGAACGTTGAAAAAATAGTCAATATTGATGAAATTTTAACATTTAATCTTTTGACTTTAAATGACGGTTGGATGTGAGTTATTACTTTTTCAACTAAAATAAGTGTGTTTAAAGTCATTTCTGTGCCTGAAATTGGTCAAAATTGAAGATTTTGAGTAAGCAAAACTCTGTAAAAATGGCAATTTTGGTCACTGTGAGGGTTTAAAAAGTGGTTATTCAACATGAGGCCCGATCCAAATGACATTTTGAATCATTTTTGGTAGAGTCCAAAAAATCAATTTTCTGATGAAAAACGATGACCCCGGACCAGTCGAACGTTGAAAAAATGGTCAATATTGATGAAATTTTAACATTTAATCTTTTGACTTTAAATGACGGTTGGATGTGAGTTATTACTTTTTCAACTAAAATAAGTGTGTTTAAAGTCATTTTTGTGCCTGAAATTGGTCAAAATTTGAAGATTTTGAGTAAGCAAAACTCTGTAAAAATGGCAATTTTGGTCACTGTGAGGGTTTAAAAAGTTTTTATTCAACATGAAGCTCGATCCAAATGACATTTTGAATCATTTTTGGTAGAGTCCAAAAAATCAATTTTCTGATGAAAAACGATGACCAGTCGAACGTTGAAAAAATGGTCAATATTGATGAAATTTTAACATTTAATCTTTTGACTTTAAATGACGGTTGGATGTGAGTTATTACTTTTTCAACTAAAATAAGTGTGTTTAAAGTCATTTCTGTGCCTGAAATTGGTCAAAATTGAAGATTTTGAGTAAGCAAAACTCTGTAAAAATGGCAATTTTGGTAACTGTGAGGGTTTAAAAAGTGGTTATTCAACATGAGGCCCGATCCATATGACATTTTGAATCATTTTTGGTAGAGTCCAAAAAATCAATTTTCTGATGAAAAACTATGACCCCGGACCAGTCAAACGTTGAAAAAATAGTCAATATTGATGAAATTTTAACATTTAATCTTTTGACTTTAAATGACGGTTGGATGTGAGTTATTACTTTTTCAACTAAAATAAGTGTGTTTAAAGTCATTTTTGTGCCTGAAATTGGTCAAAATTTGAAGATTTTGAGTAAGCAAAACTCTGTAAAAATGGCAATTTTTGTCACTGTGAGGGTTTAAAAAGTTGTTATTCAACATGAGGCTCGATCCAAATGACATTTTGAATCATTTTTGGTAGAGTCCAAAAAATCAATTTTCTGATGAAAAACGATGACCCCGGACCAGTCGAACGTTGAAAAAATGGTCAATATTGATGACATTTTAACATTTAATCTTTTGACTTTAAATGACGGTTGGATGTGAGTTATTACTTTTTCAACTAAAATAAGTGTGTTTAAAGTCATTTCTGTGCCTGAAATTGGTCAAAATTGAAGATTTTGAGTAAGCAAAACTCTGTAAAAATGGCAATTTTGGTCACTGTGAGGGTTTAAAAAGTGGTTATTCAACATGAGGCTCGATCCAAATGACATTTTGAATCATTTTTGGTAGAGTCCAAAAAATCAATTTTCTGATGAAAAACGATGACCCCGGACCAGTCGAACGTTGAAAAAATGGTCAATATTGATGAAATTTTAACATTTAATCTTTTGACTTTAAATGACGGTTGGATGTGAGTTATTACTTTTTCAACTAAAATAAGTGTGTTTAAAGTCATTTCTGTGCCTGAAATTGGTCAAAATTGAAGATTTTGACTAAGCAAAACTCTGTAAAAATGGCAATTTTGGTAACTGTGAGGGTTTAAAAAGTGGTTATTCAACATGAGGCCCGATCCATATGACATTTTGAATCATTTTTGGTAGAGTCCAAAAAATCAATTTTCTGATGAAAAACTATGACCCCGGACCAGTCGAACGTTGAAAAAATGGTCAATATTGATGAAATTTTAACATTTAATCTTTTGACTTTAAATGACGGTTGGATGTGAGTTATTACTTTTTCAACTAAAATAAGTGTGTTTAAAGTCATTTTTGTGCCTGAAATTGGTCAAAATTTGAAGATTTTGAGTAAGCAAAACTCTGTAAAAATGGCAATTTTGGTCACTGTGAGGGTTTAAAAAGTTGTTATTCAACATGAGGCTCGATCCAAATGACATTTTGAATCATTTTTGGTAGAGTCGAAAAAATCAATTTTCTGATGAAAAACGATAACCCCGGACCAGTCGAACGTTGAAAAAATGGTCAATATTGATGAAATTTTAACATTTAATCTTTTGACTTTAAATGACGGTTGGATGTGAGTTATTACTTTTTCAACTAAAATAAGTGTGTTTAAAGTCATTTCTGTGCCTGAAATTGGTCAAAATTGAAGATTTTGAGTAAGCAAAACTCTGTAAAAATGGCAATTTTGGTAACTGTGAGGGTTTAAAAAGTGGTTATTCAATATGAGGCCCGATCCATATGACATTTTGAATCATTTTTGGTAGAGTCCAAAAAATCAATTTTCTGATGAAAAACTATGACCCCGGACCAGTCGAACGTTGAAAAAATAGTCAATATTGATGAAATTTTAACATTTAATCTTTTGACTTTAAATGACGGTTGGATGTGAGTTATTACTTTTTCAACTAAAATAAGTGTGTTTAAAGTCATTTTTGTGCCTGAAATTGGTCAAAATTTGAAGATTTTGAGTAAGAAAAACTCTGTAAAAATTGCAATTTTGGTCACTGTGAGGGTTTAAAAAGTTGTTATTCAACATGAGGCTCGATCCAAATGACATTTTGAATCATTTTTGGTAGAGTCCAAAAAATCAATTTTCTGATGAAAAACGATGACCCCGGACCAGTCGAACGTTGAAAAAATGGTCAATATTGATGACATTTTAACATTTAATCTTTTGACTTTAAATGACGGTTGGATGTGAGTTATTACTTTTTCAACTAAAATAAGTGTGTTTAAAGTCATTTCTGTGCCTGAAATTGGTCAAAATTGAAGATTTTGAGTAAGCAAAACTCTGTAAAAATTGCAATTTTGGTCACTGTGAGGGTTTAAAAAGTGGTTATTCAACATGAGGCCCGATCCAAATGACATTTTGAACCATTTTTGGTAGAGTCCAAAAAATCAATTTTCTGATGAAAAACGATGACCCCGGACCAGTCGAACGTTGAAAAAATGGTCAATATTGATGAAATTTTAACATTTAATCTTTTGACTTTAAATGACGGTTGGATGTGAGTTATTACTTTTTCAACTAAAATAAGTGTGTTTAAAGTCATTTTTGTGCCTGAAATTGGTCAAAATTTGAAGATTTTGAGTAAGCAAAACTCTGTAAAAATGGCAATTTTGGTCACTGTGAGGGTTTAAAAAGTTTTTATTCAACATGAAGCTCGATCCAAATGACATTTTGAATCATTTTTGGTAGAGTCCAAAAAATCAATTTTCTGATGAAAAACGATGACCCCGGACCAGTCGAACGTTGAAAAAATGGTCAATATTGATGAAATTTTAACATTTAATCTTTTGACTTTATATGACGGTTGGATGTGAGTTATTACTTTTTCAACTAAAATAAGTGTGTTTAAAGTAATTTCTGTGCCTGAAATTGGTCAAAATTGAAGATTTTGAGTAAGCAAAACTCTGTAAAAATGGCAATTTTGGTAACTGTGAGGGTTTAAAAAGTGGTTATTCAACATGAGGCCCGATCCATATGACATTTTGAATCATTTTTGGTAGAGTCCAAAAAATCAATTTTCTGATGAAAAACGATGACCCCGGACCAGTCGAACGTTGAAAAAATGGTCAATATTGATGAAATTTTAACATTTAATCTTTTGACTTTAAATGACGGTTGGATGTGAGTTATTACTTTTTCAACTAAAATAAGTGTGTTTAAAGTCATTTCTGTGCCTGAAATTGGTCAAAATTGAAGATTTTGAGTAAGCAAAACTCTGTAAAAATGGCAATTTTGGTCACTGTGAGGGTTTAAAAAGTGGTTATTCAACATGAGGCCCAATCCAAATGACATTTTGAATCATTTTTGGTAGAGTCCAAAAAATCAATTTTCTGATGAAAAACGATGACCCCGGACCAGTCGAACCTTGAAAAAATGGTCAATATTGATGAAATTTTAACATTTAATCTTTTGACTTTAAATGACGGTTGGATGTGAGTTATTACTTTTTCAACTAAAATAAGTGTGTTTAAAGTCATTTCTGTGCCTGAAATTGGTCAAAATTGAAGATTTTGACTAAGCAAAACTCTGTAAAAATGGCAATTTTGGTAACTGTGAGGGTTTAAAAAGTGGTTATTCAACATGAGGCCCGATCCATATGACATTTTGAATCATTTTTGGTAGAGTCCAAAAAATCAATTTTCTGATGAAAAACTATGACCCCGGACCAGTCGAACGTTGAAAAAATGGTCAATATTGATGAAATTTTAACATTTAATCTTTTGACTTTAAATGACGGTTGGATGTGAGTTATTACTTTTTCAACTAAAATAAGTGTGTTTAAAGTCATTTTTGTGCCTGAAATTGGTCAAAATTTGAAGATTTTGAGTAAGCAAAACTCTGTAAAAATGGCAATTTTGGTCACTGTGAGGGTTTAAAAAGTTGTTATTCAACATGAGGCTCGATCCAAATGACATTTTGAATCATTTTTGGTAGAGTCCAAAAAATCAATTTTCTGATGAAAAACGATAACCCCGGACCAGTCGAACGTTGAAAAAATGGTCAATATTGATTACATTTTAACATTTAATCTTTTGACTTTAAATGACGGTTGGATGTGAGTTATTACTTTTTCAACTAAAATAAGTGTGTTTAAAGTCATTTCTGTGCCTGAAATTGGTCAAAATTGAAGATTTTGAGTAAGCAAAACTCTGTAAAAATGGCAATTTTGGTCACTGTGAGGGTTTAAAAAGTGGTTATTCAACATGAGGCCCGATCCAAATGACATTTTGAACCATTTTTGGTAGAGTCCAAAAAATCCATTTTCTGATGAAAAACGATGACCCCGGACCAGTCGAACGTTGAAAAAATGGTCAATATTGATGAAATTTTAACATTTAATCTTTTGACTTTAAATGACGGTTGTATGTGAGTTATTACTTTTTCAACTAAAATAAGTGTGTTTAAAGTCATTTCTGTGCCTGAAATTGGTCAAAATTGAAGATTTTGAGTAAGCAAAACTCTGTAAAAATGGCAATTTTGGTCACTGTGAGGGTGTAAAAAGTGGTTATTCAACATGAGGCCCGATCCAAATGACATTTTGAATCATTTTTGGTAGAGTCCAAAAAATCAATTTTCTGATGAAAAACGATGACCCCGGACCAGTCGAACGTTGAAAAAATGGTCAATATTGATGAAATTTTAACATTTAATCTTTTGACTTTAAATGACGGTTGGATGTGAGTTATTACTTTTTCAACTAAAATAAGTGTGTTTAAAGTCATTTCTGTGCCTGAAATTGGTCAAAATTGAAGATTTTGAGTAAGCAAAACTCTGTAAAAATGGCAATTTTGGTAACTGTGAGGGTTTAAAAAGTGGTTATTCAACATGAGGCCCGATCCATATGACATTTTGAATCATTTTTGGTAGAGTCCAAAAAATCAATTTTCTGATGAAAAACTATGACCCCGGACCAGTCGAACGTTGAAAAAATAGTCAATATTGATGAAATTTTAACATTTAATCTTTTGACTTTAAATGACGGTTGGATGTGAGTTATTACTTTTTCAACTAAAATAAGTGTGTTTAAAGTCATTTCTGTGCCTGAAATTGGTCAAAATTGAAGATTTTGAGTAAGCAAAACTCTGTAAAAATGGCAATTTTTGTCACTGTGAGGGTTTAAAAAGTGGTTATTCAACATGAGGCCCGATCCAAATGACATTTTGAATCATTTTTGGTAGAGTCCAAAAAATCAATTTTCTGATGAAAAACGATGACCCCGGACCAGTCGAACGTTGAAAAAATGGTCAATATTGATGAAATTTTAACATTTAATCTTTTGACTTTAAATGACGGTTGGATGTGAGTTATTACTTTTTCAACTAAAATAAGTGTGTTTAAAGTCATTTCTGTGCCTGAAATTGGTCAAAATTGAAGATTTTGACTAAGCAAACTCTGTAAAAATGGCAATTTTGGTAACTGTGAGGGTTTAAAAAGTGGTTATTCAACATGAGGCCCGATCCATATGACATTTTGAATCATTTTTGGTAGAGTCCAAAAAATCAATTTTCTGATGAAAAACTATGACCCCGGACCAGTCGAACGTTGAAAAAATTGTCAATATTGATGAAATTTTACCATTTAATCTTTTGACTTTAAATGACGGTTGGATGTGAGTTATTACTTTTTCAACTAAAATAAGTGTGTTTAAAGTCATTTTTGTGCCTGAAATTGGTCAAAATTTGAAGATTTTGAGTAAGCAAAACTCTGTAAAAATGGCAATTTTGGTCACTGTGAGGGTTTAAAAAGTTGTTATTCAACATGAGGCTCGATCCAAATGACATTTTGAATCATTTTTGGTAGAGTCCAAAAAATCAATTTTCTGATGAAAAACGATAACCCCGGACCAGTCGAACGTTGAAAAAATGGTCAATATTGATGACATTTTAACATTTAATCTTTTGACTTTAAATGACGGTTGGATGTGAGTTATTACTTTTTCAACTAAAATAAGTGTGTTTAAAGTCATTTTTGTGCCTGAAATTGGTCAAAATTTGAAGATTTTGAGTAAGCAAAACTCTGTAAAAATGGCAATTTTGGTCACTGTGAGGGTTTAAAAAGTTGTTATTCAACATGAGGCTCGATCCAAATGACATTTTGAATCATTTTTGGTAGAGTCCAAAAAATCAATTTTCTGATGAAAAACGATAACCCCGGACCAGTCGAACGTTGAAAAAATGGTCAATATTGATGACATTTTAACATTTAATCTTTTGACTTTAAATGACGGTTGGATGTGAGTTATTACTTTTTCAACTAAAATAAGTGTGTTTAAAGTCATTTCTGTGCCTGAAATTGGTCAAAATTGAAGATTTTGAGTAAGCAAAACTCTGTAAAAATGGCAATTTTGGTCACTGTGAGGGTTTAAAAAGTGGTTATTCAACATGAGGCCCGATCCAAATGACATTTTGAACCATTTTTGGTAAAGTCCAAAAAATCCATTTTCTGATGAAAAACGATGACCCCGGACCAGTCGAACGTTGAAAAAATGGTCAATATTGATGAAATTTTAACATTTAATCTTTTGACTTTAAATGACGGTTGGATGTGAGTTATTACTTTTTCAACTAAAATAAGTGTGTTTAAAGTCATTTTTGTGCCTGAAATTGGTCAAAATTTGAAGATTTTGAGTAAGCAAAACTCTGTAAAAATGGCAATTTTGGTCACTGTGAGGGTTTAAAAAGTTGTTATTCAACATGAGGCTCGATCCAAATGACATTTTGAATCATTTTTGGTAGAGTCCAAAAAATCAATTTTCTGATGAAAAACGATAACCCCGGACCAGTCGAACGTTGAAAAAATGGTCAATATTGATGACATTTTAACATTTAATCTTTTGACTTTAAATGACGGTTGGATGTGAGTTATTACTTTTTCAACTAAAATAAGTGTGTTTAAAGTCATTTTTGTGCCTGAAATTGGTCAAAATTTGAAGATTTTGAGTAAGCAAAACTCTGTAAAAATGGCAATTTTGGTCACTGTGAGGGTTTAAAAAGTTGTTATTCAACATGAGGCTCGATCCAAATGACATTTTGAATCATTTTTGGTAGAGTCCAAAAAATCAATTTTCTGATGAAAAACGATGACCCCGGACCAGTCGAACGTTGAAAAAATGGTCAATATTGATGACATTTTAACATTTAATCTTTTGACTTTAAATGACGGTTGGATGTGAGTTATTACTTTTTCAACTAAAATAAGTGTGTTTAAAGTCATTTCTGTGCCTGAAATTGGTCAAAATTGAAGATTTTGAGTAAGCAAAACTCTGTAAAAATGGCAATTTTGGTCACTGTGAGGGTTTAAAAAGTGGTTATTCAACATGAGGCTCGATCCAAATGACATTTTGAATCATTTTTGGTAAAGTCCAAAAAATCAATTTTCTGATGAAAAACGATGACCCCGGACCAGTCGAACGTTGAAAAAATGGTCAATATTGATGAAATTTTAACATTTAATCTTTTGACTTTAAATGACGGTTGGATGTGAGTTATTACTTTTTCAACTAAAATAAGTGTGTTTAAAGTCATTTCTGTGCCTGAAATTGGTCAAAATTGAAGATTTTGACTAAGCAAAACTCTGTAAAAATGGCAATTTTGGTAACTGTGAGGGTTTAAAAAGTGGTTATTCAACATGAGGCCCGATCCATATGACATTTTGAATCATTTATGGTAGAGTCCAAAAAATCAATTTTCTGATGAAAAACTATGACCCCGGACCAGTCGAACGTTGAAAAAATGGTCAATATTGATGAAATTTTAACATTTAATCTTTTGACTTTAAATGACGGTTGGATGTGAGTTATTACTTTTTCAACTAAAATAAGTGTGTTTAAAGTCATTTTTGTGCCTGAAATTGGTCAAAATTTGAAGATTTTGAGTAAGCAAAACTCTGTAAAAATGGCAATTTTTGTCACTGTGAGGGTTTAAAAAGTTGTTATTCAACATGAGGCTCGATCCAAATGACATTTTGAATCATTTTTGGTAGAGTCGAAAAAATCAATTTTCTGATGAAAAACGATAACCCCGGACCAGTCGAACGTTGAAAAAATGGTCAATATTGATTACATTTTAACATTTAATCTTTTGACTTTAAATGACGGTTGGATGTGAGTTATTACTTTTTCAACTAAAATAAGTGTGTTTAAAGTCATTTCTGTGCCTGAAATTGGTCAAAATTGAAGATTTTGAGTAAGCAAAACTCTGTAAAAATGGCAATTTTGGTAACTGTGAGGGTTTAAAAAGTGGTTATTCAACATGAGGCCCGATCCATATGACATTTTGAATCATTTTTGGTAGAGTCCAAAAAATCTATTTTCTGATGAAAAACTATGACCCCGGACCAGTCGAACGTTGAAAAAATAGTCAATATTGATGAAATTTTAACATTTAATCTTTTGACTTTAAATGACGGTTGGATGTGAGTTATTACTTTTTCAACTAAAATAAGTGTGTTTAAAGTCATTTCTGTGCCTGAAATTGGTCAAAATTGAAGATTTTGAGTAAGCAAAACTCTGTAAAAATGGCAATTTTTGTCACTGTGAGGGTTTAAAAAGTGGTTATTCAACATGAGGCCCGATCCAAATGACATTTTGAATCATTTTTGGTAGAGTCCAAAAAATCAATTTTCTGATGAAAAACGATGACCCCGGACCAGTCGAACGTTGAAAAAATGGTCAATATTGATGAAATTTTAACATTTAATCTTTTGACTTTAAATGACGGTTGGATGTGAGTTATTACTTTTTCAACTAAAATAAGTGTGTTTAAAGTCATTTCTGTGCCTGAAATTGGTCAAAATTGAAGATTTTGACTAAGCAAACTCTGTAAAAATGGCAATTTTGGTAACTGTGAGGGTTTAAAAAGTGGTTATTCAACATGAGGCCCGATCCATATGACATTTTGAATCATTTTTGGTAGAGTCCAAAAAATCAATTTTCTGATGAAAAACTATGACCCCGGACCAGTCGAACGTTGAAAAAATGGTCAATATTGATGAAATTTTAACATTTAATCTTTTGACTTTAAATGACGGTTGGATGTGAGTTATTACTTTTTCAACTAAAATAAGTGTGTTTAAAGTCATTTTTGTGCCTGAAATTGGTCAAAATTTGAAGATTTTGAGTAAGCAAAACTCTGTAAAAATGGCAATTTTGGTCACTGTGAGGGTTTAAAAAGTTGTTATTCAACATGAGGCTCGATCCAAATGACATTTTGAATCATTTTTGGTAGAGTCCAAAAAATCAATTTTCTGATGAAAAACGATAACCCCGGACCAGTCGAACGTTGAAAAAATGGTCAATATTGATGACATTTTAACATTTAATCTTTTGACTTTAAATGACGGTTGGATGTGAGTTATTACTTTTTCAACTAAAATAAGTGTGTTTAAAGTCATTTTTGTGCCTGAAATTGGTCAAAATTTGAAGATTTTGAGTAAGCAAAACTCTGTAAAAATGGCAATTTTGGTCACTGTGAGGGTTTAAAAAGTTGTTATTCAACATGAGGCTCGATCCAAATGACATTTTGAATCATTTTTGGTAGAGTCCAAAAAATCAATTTTCTGATGAAAAACGATAACCCCGGACCAGTCGAACGTTGAAAAAATGGTCAATATTGATGACATTTTAACATTTAATCTTTTGACTTTAAATGACGGTTGGATGTGAGTTATTACTTTTTCAACTAAAATAAGTGTGTTTAAAGTCATTTCTGTGCCTGAAATTGGTCAAAATTGAAGATTTTGAGTAGGCAAAACTCTGTAAAAATGGCAATTTTGGTCACTGTGAGGGTTTAAAAAGTGGTTATTCAACATGAGGCCCGATCCAAATGACATTTTGAACCATTTTTGGTAGAGTCCAAAAAATCAATTTTCTGATAAAAAACGATGACCCCGGACCAGTCGAACGTTGAAAAAATGGTCAATATTGATGAAATTTTAACATTTAATCTTTTGACTTTAAATGACGGTTGGATGTGAGTTATTACTTTTTCAACTAAAATAAGTGTGTTTAAAGTCATTTTTGTGCCTGAAATTGGTCAAAATTTGAAGATTTTGAGTAAGCAAAACTCTGTAAAAATGGCAATTTTGGTCACTGTGAGGGTTTAAAAAGTTGTTATTCAACATGAGGCTCGATCCAAATGACATTTTGAATCATTTTTGGTAGAGTCCAAAAAATCAATTTTCTGATGAAAAACGATAACCCCGGACCAGTCGAACGTAGAAAAAATGGTCAATATTGATGACATTTTAACATTTAATCTTTTGACTTTAAATGACGGTTGGATGTGAGTTATTACTTTTTCAACTAAAATAAGTGTGTTTAAAGTCATTTCTGTGCCTGAAATTGGTCAAAATTGAAGATTTTGAGTAAGCAAAACTCTGTAAAAATGGCAATTTTGGTCACTGTGAGGGTTTAAAAAGTGGTTATTCAACATGAGGCCCGATCCAAATGACATTTTGAACCATTTTTGGTAGAGTCCAAAAAATCAATTTTCTGATGAAAAACGATGACCCCGGACCAGTCGAACGTTGAAAAAATGGTCAATATTGATGAAATTTTAACATTTAATCTTTTGACTTTAAATGACGGTTGTATGTGAGTTATTACTTTTTCAACTAAAATAAGTGTGTTTAAAGTCATTTCTGTGCCTGAAATTGGTCAAAATTGAAGATTTTGAGTAAGCAAAACTCTGTAAAAATGGCAATTTTGGTAACTGTGAGGGTTTAAAAAGTGGTTATTCAACATGAGGCCCGATCCATATGACATTTTGAATCATTTTTGGTAGAGTCCAAAAAATCAATTTTCTGATGAAAAACTATGACCCCGGACCAGTCGAACGTTGAAAAAATAGTCAATATTGATGAAATTTTAACATTTAATCTTTTGACTTTAAATGACGGTTGGATGTGAGTTATTACTTTTTCAACTAAAATAAGTGTGTTTAAAGTCATTTTTGTGCCTGAAATTGGTCAAAATTTGAAGATTTTGAGTAAGCAAAACTCTGTAAAAATGGCAATTTTGGTCACTGTGAGGGTTTAAAAAGTTGTTATTCAACATGAGGCTCGATCCAAATGACATTTTGAATCATTTTTGGTAGAGTCCAAAAAATCAATTTTCTGATGAAAAACGATGACCCCGGACCAGTCGAACGTTGAAAAAATGGTCAATATTGATGAAATTTTAACATTTAATCTTTTGACTTTAAATGACGGTTGGATGTGAGTTATTACTTTTTCAACTAAAATAAGTGTGTTTAAAGTAATTTCTGTGCCTGAAATTGGTCAAAATTGAAGATTTTGAGTAAGCAAAACTCTGTAAAAATGGCAATTTTGGTAACTGTGAGGGTTTAAAAAGTGGTTATTCAACATGAGGCCCGATCCATATGACATTTTGAATCATTTTTGGTAGAGTCCAAAAAATCAATTTTCTGATGAAAAACTATGACCCCGGACCAGTCGAACGTTGAAAAAATAGTCAATATTGATGAAATTTAAACATTTAATCTTTTGACTTTAAATGACGGTTGGATGTGAGTTATTACTTTTTCAACTAAAATAAGTGTGTTTAAAGTCATTTTTGTGCCTGAAATTGGTCAAAATTTGAAGATTTTGAGTAAGCAAAACTCTGTAAAAATGGCAATTTTGGTCACTGTGAGGGTTTAAAAAGTTGTTATTCAACATGAGGCTCGATCCAAATGACATTTTGAATCATTTTTGGTAGAGTCCAAAAAATCAATTTTCTGATGAAAAACGATGACCCCGGACCAGTCGAACGTTGAAAAAATGGTCAATATTGATGAAATTTTAACATTTAATCTTTTGACTTTAAATGACGGTTGGATGTGAGTTATTACTTTTTCAACTAAAATAAGTGTGTTTAAAGTCATTTCTGTGCCTGAAATTGGTCAAAATTGAAGATTTTGAGTAAGCAAAACTCTGTAAAAATGGCAATTTTGGTCACTGTGAGGGTTTAAAAAGTGGTTATTCAACATGAGGCCCAATCCAAATGACATTTTGAATCATTTTTGGTAGAGTCCAAAAAATCAATTTTCTGATGAAAAACGATGACCCCGGACCAGTCGAACCTTGAAAAAATGGTCAATATTGATGAAATTTTAACATTTAATCTTTTGACTTTAAATGACGGTTGGATGTGAGTTATTACTTTTTCAACTAAAATAAGTGTGTTTAAAGTCATTTCTGTGCCTGAAATTGGTCAAAATTGAAGATTTTGACTAAGCAAAACTCTGTAAAAATGGCAATTTTGGTAACTGTGAGGGTTTAAAAAGTGGTTATTCAACATGAGGCCCGATCCATATGACATTTTGAATCATTTTTGGTAGAGTCCAAAAAATCAATTTTCTGATGAAAAACTATGACCCCGGACCAGTCGAACGTTGAAAAAATGGTCAATATTGATGAAATTTTAACATTTAATCTTTTGACTTTAAATGACGGTTGGATGTGAGTTATTACTTTTTCAACTAAAATAAGTGTGTTTAAAGTCATTTTTGTGCCTGAAATTGGTCAAAATTTGAAGATTTTGAGTAAGCAAAACTCTGTAAAAATGGCAATTTTGGTCACTGTGAGGGTTTAAAAAGTTGTTATTCAACATGAGGCTCGATCCAAATGACATTTTGAATCATTTTTGGTAGAGTCCAAAAAATCAATTTTCTGATGAATAACGATAACCCCGGACCAGTCGAACGTTGAAAAAATGGTCAATATTGATTACATTTTAACATTTAATCTTTTGACTTTAAATGACGGTTGGATGTGAGTTATTACTTTTTCAACTAAAATAAGTGTGTTTAAAGTCATTTCTGTGCCTGAAATTGGTCAAAATTGAAGATTTTGAGTAAGCAAAACTCTGTAAAAATGGCAATTTTGGTCACTGTGAGGGTTTAAAAAGTGGTTATTCAACATGAGGCCCGATCCAAATGACATTTTGAACCATTTTTGGTAGAGTCCAAAAAATCCATTTTTTGATGAAAAACGATGACCCCGGACCAGTCGAACGTTGAAAAAATGGTCAATATTGATGAAATTTTAACATTTAATCTTTTGACTTTAAATGACGGTTGTATGTGAGTTATTACTTTTTCAACTAAAATAAGTGTGTTTAAAGTCATTTCTGTGCCTGAAATTGGTCAAAATTGAAGATTTTGAGTAAGCAAAACTCTGTAAAAATGGCAATTTTGGTCACTGTGAGGGTGTAAAAAGTGGTTATTCAACATGAGGCCCGATCCAAATGACATTTTGAATCATTTTTGGTAGAGTCCAAAAAATCAATTTTCTGATGAAAAACTATGACCCCGGACCAGTCGAACGTTGAAAAAATAGTCAATATTGATGAAATTTTAACATTTAATCTTTTGACTTTAAATGACGGTTGGATGTGAGTTATTACTTTTTCAACTAAAATAAGTGTGTTTAAAGTCATTTTTGTGCCTGAAATTGGTCAAAATTTGAAGATTTTGAGTAAGCAAAACTCTGTAAAAATGGCAATTTTGGTCACTGTGAGGGTTTAAAAAGTTGTTATTCAACATGAGGCTCGATCCAAATGACATTTTGAATCATTTTTGGTAGAGTCCAAAAAATCAATTTTCTGATGAAAAACGATGACCCCGGACCAGTCGAACGTTGAAAAAATGGTCAATATTGATGACATTTTAACATTTAATCTTTTGACTTTAAATGACGGTTGGATGTGAGTTATTACTTTTTCAACTAAAATAAGTGTGTTTAAAGTCATTTCTGTGCCTGAAATTGGTCAAAATTGAAGATTTTGAGTAAGCAAAACTCTGTAAAAATGGCAATTTTGGTCACTGTGAGGGTTTAAAAAGTGGTTATTCAACATGAGGCTCGATCCAAATGACATTTTGAATCATTTTTGGTAGAGTCCAAAAAATCAATTTTCTGATGAAAAACGATGACCCCGGACCAGTCGAACGTTGAAAAAATGGTCAATATTGATGAAATTTTAACATTTAATCTTTTGACTTTAAATGACGGTTGTATGTGAGTTATTACTTTTTCAACTAAAATAAGTGTGTTTAAAGTCATTTCTGTGCCTGAAATTGGTCAAAATTGAAGATTTTGAGTAAGCAAAACTCTGTAAAAATGGCAATTTTTGTCACTGTGAGGGTTTAAAAAGTGGTTATTCAACATGAGGCCCGATCCAAATGACATTTTGAATCATTTTTGGTAGAGTCCAAAAAATCAATTTTCTGATGAAAAACGATGACCCCGG
This sequence comes from Lissotriton vulgaris, assembly GCF_964263255.1. Classification (NCBI taxonomy): domain Eukaryota; kingdom Metazoa; phylum Chordata; class Amphibia; order Caudata; family Salamandridae; genus Lissotriton; species Lissotriton vulgaris. The sequence goes on from NW_028244503.1 coordinate 153,228, forward strand.
ACCAGTCGAACGTTGAAAAAATGGTCAATATTGATGAAATTTTAACATTTAATCTTTTGACTTTAAATGACGGTTGGATGTGAGTTATTACTTTTTCAACTAAAATAAGTGTGTTTAAAGTCATTTCTGTGCCTGAAATTGGTCAAAATTGAAGATTTTGACTAAGCAAACTCTGTAAAAATGGCAATTTTGGTAACTGTGAGGGTTTAAAAAGTGGTTATTCAACATGAGGCCCGATCCATATGACATTTTGAATCATTTTTGGTAGAGTCCAAAAAATCAATTTTCTGATGAAAAACTATGACCCCGGACCAGTCGAACGTTGAAAAAATGGTCAATATTGATGAAATTTTAACATTTAATCTTTTGACTTTAAATGACGGTTGGATGTGAGTTATTACTTTTTCAACTAAAATAAGTGTGTTTAAAGTCATTTTTGTGCCTGAAATTGGTCAAAATTTGAAGATTTTGAGTAAGCAAAACTCTGTAAAAATGGCAATTTTGGTCACTGTGAGGGTTTAAAAAGTTGTTATTCAACATGAGGCTCGATCCAAATGACATTTTGAATCATTTTTGGTAGAGTCCAAAAAATCAATTTTCTGATGAAAAACGATAACCCCGGACCAGTCGAACGTTGAAAAAATGGTCAATATTGATGACATTTTAACATTTAATCTTTTGACTTTAAATGACGGTTGGATGTGAGTTATTACTTTTTCAACTAAAATAAGTGTGTTTAAAGTCATTTTTGTGCCTGAAATTGGTCAAAATTTGAAGATTTTGAGTAAGCAAAACTCTGTAAAAATGGCAATTTTGGTCACTGTGAGGGTTTAAAAAGTTGTTATTCAACATGAGGCTCGATCCAAATGACATTTTGAATCATTTTTGGTAGAGTCCAAAAAATCAATTTTCTGATGAAAAACGATAACCCCGGACCAGTCGAACGTTGAAAAAATGGTCAATATTGATGACATTTTAACATTTAATCTTTTGACTTTAAATGACGGTTGGATGTGAGTTATTACTTTTTCAACTAAAATAAGTGTGTTTAAAGTCATTTCTGTGCCTGAAATTGGTCAAAATTGAAGATTTTGAGTAAGCAAAACTCTGTAAAAATGGCAATTTTGGTCACTGTGAGGGTTTAAAAAGTGGTTATTCAACATGAGGCCCGATCCAAATGACATTTTGAACCATTTTTGGTAGAGTCCAAAAAATCCATTTTCTGATGAAAAACGATGACCCCGGACCAGTCGAACGTTGAAAAAATGGTCAATATTGATGAAATTTTAACATTTAATCTTTTGACTTTAAATGACGGTTGGATGTGAGTTATTACTTTTTCAACTAAAATAAGTGTGTTTAAAGTCATTTTTGTGCCGGAAATTGGTCAAAATTTGAAGATTTTGAGTAAGCAAAACTCTGTAAAAATGGCAATTTTGGTCACTGTGAGGGTTTAAAAAGTTGTTATTCAACATGAGGCTCGATCCAAATGACATTTTGAATCCTTTTTGGTAGAGTCCAAAAAATCAATTTTCTGATGAAAAACTATGACCCGGACCAGTCGAACGTTGAAAAAATGGTCAATATTGATGAAATTTTAACATTTAATCTTTTGACTTTAAATGACGGTTGTATGTGAGTTATTACTTTTTCAACTAAAATAAGTGTGTTTAAAGTCATTTCTGTGCCTGAAATTGGTCAAAATTGAAGATTTTGAGTAAGCAAAACTCTGTAAAAATGGCAATTTTGGTCACTGTGAGGGTGTAAAAAGTGGTTATTCAACATGAGGCCCGATCCAAATGACATTTTGAATCATTTTTGGTAGAGTCCAAAAAATCAATTTTCTGATGAAAAACGATGACCCCGGACCAGTCGAACGTTGAAAAAATGGTCAATATTGATGAAATTTTAACATTTAATCTTTTGACTTTAAATGACGGTTGGATGTGAGTTATTACTTTTTCAACTAAAATAAGTGTGTTTAAAGTCATTTCTGTGCCTGAAATTGGTCAAAATTGAAGATTTTGAGTAAGCAAAACTCTGTAAAAATGGCAATTTTGGTAACTGTGAGGGTTTAAAAAGTGGTTATTCAACATGAGGCCCGATCCATATGACATTTTGAATCATTTTTGGTAGAGTCCAAAAAATCAATTTTCTGATGAAAAACTATGACCCCGGACCAGTCGAACGTTGAAAAAATAGTCAATATTGATGAAATTTTAACATTTAATCTTTTGACTTTAAATGACGGTTGGATGTGAGTTATTACTTTTTCAACTAAAATAAGTGTGTTTAAAGTCATTTTTGTGCCTGAAATTGGTCAAAATTTGAAGATTTTGAGTAAGCAAAACTCTGTAAAAATGGCAATTTTGGTCACTGTGAGGGTTTAAAAAGTTGTTATTCAACATGAGGCTCGATCCAAATGACATTTTGAATCATTTTTGGTAGAGTCCAAAAAATCAATTTTCTGATGAAAAACGATGACCCCGGACCAGTCGAACGTTGAAAAAATGGTCAATATTGATGACATTTTAACATTTAATCTTTTGACTTTAAATGACGGTTGGATGTGAGTTATTACTTTTTCAACTAAAATAAGTGTGTTTAAAGTCATTTCTGTGCCTGAAATTGGTCAAAATTGAAGATTTTGAGTAAGCAAAACTCTGTAAAAATGGCAATTTTGGTCACTGTGAGGGTTTAAAAAGTGGTTATTCAACATGAGGCTCGATCCAAATGACATTTTGAATCATTTTTGGTAGAGTCCAAAAAATCAATTTTCTGATGAAAAACGATGACCCCGGACCAGTCGAACGTTGAAAAAATGGTCAATATTGATGAAATTTTAACATTTAATCTTTTGACTTTAAATGACGGTTGGATGTGAGTTATTACTTTTTCAACTAAAATAAGTGTGTTTAAAGTCATTTCTGTGCCTGAAATTGGTCAAAATTGAAGATTTTGAGTAAGCAAAACTCTGTAAAAATGGCAATTTTTGTCACTGTGAGGGTTTAAAAAGTGGTTATTCAACATGAGGCCCGATCCAAATGACATTTTTAATCATTTTTGGTAGAGTCCAAAAAATCAATTTTCTGATGAAAAACGATGACCCCGGACCAGTCGAACGTTGAAAAAATGGTCAATATTGATGAAATTTTAACATTTAATCTTTTGACTTTAAATGACGGTTGGATGTGAGTTATTACTTTTTCAACTAAAATAAGTGTGTTTAAAGTCATTTCTGTGCCTGAAATTGGTCAAAATTGAAGATTTTGACTAAGCAAACTCTGTAAAAATGGCAATTTTGGTAACTGTGAGGGTTTAAAAAGTGGTTATTCAACATGAGGCCCGATCCATATGACATTTTGAATCATTTTTGGTAGAGTCCAAAAAATCAATTTTCTGATGAAAAACTATGACCCCGGACCAGTCGAACGTTGAAAAAATGGTCAATATTGATGAAATTTTAACATTTAATCTTTTGACTTTAAATGACGGTTGGATGTGAGTTATTACTTTTTCAACTAAAATAAGTGTGTTTAAAGTCATTTTTGTGCCTGAAATTGGTCAAAATTTGAAGATTTTGAGTAAGCAAAACTCTGTAAAAATGGCAATTTTGGTCACTGTGAGGGTTTAAAAAGTTGTTATTCAACATGAGGCTCGATCCAAATGACATTTTGAATCATTTTTGGTAGAGTCCAAAAAATCAATTTTCTGATGAAAAACGATAACCCCGGACCAGTCGAACGTTGAAAAAATGGTCAATATTGATGACATTTTAACATTTAATCTTTTGACTTTAAATGACGGTTGGATGTGAGTTATTACTTTTTCAACTAAAATAAGTGTGTTTAAAGTCATTTTTGTGCCTGAAATTGGTCAAAATTTGAAGATTTTGAGTAAGCAAAACTCTGTAAAAATGGCAATTTTGGTCACTGTGAGGGTTTAAAAAGTTGTTATTCAACATGAGGCTCGATCCAAATGACATTTTGAATCATTTTTGGTAGAGTCCAAAAAATCAATTTTCTGATGAAAAACGATAACCCCGGACCAGTCGAACGTTGAAAAAATGGTCAATATTGATGACATTTTAACATTTAATCTTTTGACTTTAAATGACGGTTGGATGTGAGTTATTACTTTTTCAACTAAAATAAGTGTGTTTAAAGTCATTTCTGTGCCTGAAATTGGTCAAAATTGAAGATTTTGAGTAAGCAAAACTCTGTAAAAATGGCAATTTTGGTCACTGTGAGGGTTTAAAAAGTGGTTATTCAACATGAGGCCCGATCCAAATGACATTTTGAACCATTTTTGGTAGAGTCCAAAAAATCCATTTTCTGATGAAAAACGATGACCCCGGACCAGTCGAACGTTGAAAAAATGGTCAATATTGATGAAATTTTAACATTTAATCTTTTGACTTTAAATGACGGTTGGATGTGAGTTATTACTTTTTCAACTAAAATAAGTGTGTTTAAAGTCATTTTTGTGCCGGAAATTGGTCAAAATTTGAAGATTTTGAGTAAGCAAAACTCTGTAAAAATGGCAATTTTGGTCACTGTGAGGGTTTAAAAAGTTGTTATTCAACATGAGGCTCGATCCAAATGACATTTTGAATCATTTTTGGTAGAGTCCAAAAAATCAATTTTCTGATGAAAAACGATAACCCCGGACCAGTCGAACGTTGAAAAAATGGTCAATATTGATGACATTTTAACATTTAATCTTTTGACTTTAAATGAAGGTTGGATGTGAGTTATTACTTTTTCAACTAAAATAAGTGTGTTTAAAGTCATTTTTGTGCCTGAAATTGGTCAAAATTTGAAGATTTTGAGTAAGCAAAACTCTGTAAAAATGGCAATTTTGGTCACTGTGAGGGTTTAAAAAGTTGTTATTCAACATGAGGCCCGATCCAAATGACATTTTTAATCATTTTTGGTAGAGTCCAAAAAATCAATTTTCTGATGAAAAACGATGACCCCGGACCAGTCGAACGTTGAAAAAATGGTCAATATTGATGAAATTTTAACATTTAATCTTTTGACTTTAAATGACGGTTGGATGTGAGTTATTACTTTTTCAACTAAAATAAGTGTGTTTAAAGTCATTTCTGTGCCTGAAATTGGTCAAAATTGAAGATTTTGACTAAGCAAACTCTGTAAAAATGGCAATTTTGGTAACTGTGAGGGTTTAAAAAGTGGTTATTCAACATGAGGCCCGATCCATATGACATTTTGAATCATTTTTGGTAGAGTCCAAAAAATCAATTTTCTGATGAAAAACTATGACCCCGGACCAGTCGAACGTTGAAAAAATGGTCAATATTGATGAAATTTTAACATTTAATCTTTTGACTTTAAATGACGGTTGGATGTGAGTTATTACTTTTTCAACTAAAATAAGTGTGTTTAAAGTCATTTTTGTGCCTGAAATTGGTCAAAATTTGAAGATTTTGAGTAAGCAAAACTCTGTAAAAATGGCAATTTTGGTCACTGTGAGGGTTTAAAAAGTTGTTATTCAACATGAGGCTCGATCCAAATGACATTTTGAATCATTTTTGGTAGAGTCCAAAAAATCAATTTTCTGATGAAAAACGATAACCCCGGACCAGTCGAACGTTGAAAAAATGGTCAATATTGATGACATTTTAACATTTAATCTTTTGACTTTAAATGACGGTTGGATGTGAGTTATTACTTTTTCAACTAAAATAAGTGTGTTTAAAGTCATTTTTGTGCCTGAAATTGGTCAAAATTTGAAGATTTTGAGTAAGCAAAACTCTGTAAAAATGGCAATTTTGGTCACTGTGAGGGTTTAAAAAGTTGTTATTCAACATGAGGCTCGATCCAAATGACATTTTGAATCATTTTTGGTAGAGTCCAAAAAATCAATTTTCTGATGAAAAACGATAACCCCGGACCAGTCGAACGTTGAAAAAATGGTCAATATTGATGACATTTTAACATTTAATCTTTTGACTTTAAATGACGGTTGGATGTGAGTTATTACTTTTTCAACTAAAATAAGTGTGTTTAAAGTCATTTCTGTGCCTGAAATTGGTCAAAATTGAAGATTTTGAGTAAGCAAAACTCTGTAAAAATGGCAATTTTGGTCACTGTGAGGGTTTAAAAAGTGGTTATTCAACATGAGGCCCGATCCAAATGACATTTTGAACCATTTTTGGTAGAGTCCAAAAAATCCATTTTCTGATGAAAAACGATGACCCCGGACCAGTCGAACGTTGAAAAAATGGTCAATATTGATGAAATTTTAACATTTAATCTTTTGACTTTAAATGACGGTTGTATGTGAGTTATTACTTTTTCAACTAAAATAAGTGTGTTTAAAGTCATTTCTGTGCCTGAAATTGGTCAAAATTGAAGATTTTGAGTAAGCAAAACTCTGTAAAAATGGCAATTTTGGTAACTGTGAGGGTTTAAAAAGTGGTTATTCAACATGAGGCCCGATCCATATGACATTTTGAATCATTTTTGGTAGAGTCCAAAAAATCAATTTTCTGATGAAAAACTATGACCCCGGACCAGTCGAACGTTGAAAAAATAGTCAATATTGATGAAATTTTAACATTTAATCTTTTGACTTTAAATGACGGTTGGATGTGAGTTATTACTTTTTCAACTAAAATAAGTGTGTTTAAAGTCATTTTTGTGCCTGAAATTGGTCAAAATTTGAAGATTTTGAGTAAGCAAAACTCTGTAAAAATGGCAATTTTGGTCACTGTGAGGGTTTAAAAAGTTGTTATTCAACATGAGGCTCGATCCAAATGACATTTTGAATCATTTTTGGTAGAGTCCAAAAAATCAATTTTCTGATGAAAAACGATGACCCCGGACCAGTCGAACGTTGAAAAAATGGTCAATATTGATGACATTTTAACATTTAATCTTTTGACTTTAAATGACGGTTGGATGTGAGTTATTACTTTTTCAACTAAAATAAGTGTGTTTAAAGTCATTTCTGTGCCTGAAATTGGTCAAAATTGAAGATTTTGAGTAAGCAAAACTCTGTAAAAATGGCAATTTTGGTCACTGTGAGGGTTTAAAAAGTGGTTATTCAACATGAGGCTCGATCCAAATGACATTTTGAATCATTTTTGGTAGAGTCCAAAAAATCAATTTTCTGATGAAAAACGATGACCCCGGACCAGTCGAACGTTGAAAAAATGGTCAATATTGATGAAATTTTAACATTTAATCTTTTGACTTTAAATGACGGTTGGATGTGAGTTATTACTTTTTCAACTAAAATAAGTGTGTTTAAAGTCATTTCTGTGCCTGAAATTGGTCAAAATTGAAGATTTTGAGTAAGCAAAACTCTGTAAAAATGGCAATTTTTGTCACTGTGAGGGTTTAAAAAGTGGTTATTCAACATGAGGCCCGATCCAAATGACATTTTTAATCATTTTTGGTAGAGTCCAAAAAATCAATTTTCTGATGAAAAACGATGACCCCGGACCAGTCGAACGTTGAAAAAATGGTCAATATTGATGAAATTTTAACATTTAATCTTTTGACTTTAAATGACGGTTGGATGTGAGTTATTACTTTTTCAACTAAAATAAGTGTGTTTAAAGTCATTTCTGTGCCTGAAATTGGTCAAAATTGAAGATTTTGACTAAGCAAACTCTGTAAAAATGGCAATTTTGGTAACTGTGAGGGTTTAAAAAGTGGTTATTCAACATGAGGCCCGATCCATATGACATTTTGAATCATTTTTGGTAGAGTCCAAAAAATCAATTTTCTGATGAAAAACTATGACCCCGGACCAGTCGAACGTTGAAAAAATGGTCAATATTGATGAAATTTTAACATTTAATCTTTTGACTTTAAATGACGGTTGGATGTGAGTTATTACTTTTTCAACTAAAATAAGTGTGTTTAAAGTCATTTTTGTGCCTGAAATTGGTCAAAATTTGAAGATTTTGAGTAAGCAAAACTCTGTAAAAATGGCAATTTTGGTCACTGTGAGGGTTTAAAAAGTTGTTATTCAACATGAGGCTCGATCCAAATGACATTTTGAATCATTTTTGGTAGAGTCCAAAAAATCAATTTTCTGATGAAAAACGATAACCCCGGACCAGTCGAACGTTGAAAAAATGGTCAATATTGATGACATTTTAACATTTAATCTTTTGACTTTAAATGACGGTTGGATGTGAGTTATTACTTTTTCAACTAAAATAAGTGTGTTTAAAGTCATTTTTGTGCCTGAAATTGGTCAAAATTTGAAGATTTTGAGTAAGCAAAACTCTGTAAAAATGGCAATTTTGGTCACTGTGAGGGTTTAAAAAGTTGTTATTCAACATGAGGCTCGATCCAAATGACATTTTGAATCATTTTTGGTAGAGTCCAAAAAATCAATTTTCTGATGAAAAACGATAACCCCGGACCAGTCGAACGTTGAAAAAATGGTCAATATTGATGACATTTTAACATTTAATCTTTTGACTTTAAATGACGGTTGGATGTGAGTTATTACTTTTTCAACTAAAATAAGTGTGTTTAAAGTCATTTCTGTGCCTGAAATTGGTCAAAATTGAAGATTTTGAGTAAGCAAAACTCTGTAAAAATGGCAATTTTGGTCACTGTGAGGGTTTAAAAAGTGGTTATTCAACATGAGGCCCGATCCAAATGACATTTTGAACCATTTTTGGTAGAGTCCAAAAAATCCATTTTCTGATGAAAAACGATGACCCCGGACCAGTCGAACGTTGAAAAAATGGTCAATATTGATGAAATTTTAACATTTAATCTTTTGACTTTAAATGACGGTTGGATGTGAGTTATTACTTTTTCAACTAAAATAAGTGTGTTTAAAGTCATTTTTGTGCCGGAAATTGGTCAAAATTTGAAGATTTTGAGTAAGCAAAACTCTGTAAAAATGGCAATTTTGGTCACTGTGAGGGTTTAAAAAGTTGTTATTCAACATGAGGCTCGATCCAAATGACATTTTGAATCATTTTTGGTAGAGTCCAAAAAATCAATTTTCTGATGAAAAACGATAACCCCGGACCAGTCGAACGTTGAAAAAATGGTCAATATTGATGACATTTTAACATTTAATCTTTTGACTTTAAATGAAGGTTGGATGTGAGTTATTACTTTTTCAACTAAAATAAGTGTGTTTAAAGTCATTTTTGTGCCTGAAATTGGTCAAAATTTGAAGATTTTGAGTAAGCAAAACTCTGTAAAAATGGCAATTTTGGTCACTGTGAGGGTTTAAAAAGTTGTTATTCAACATGAGGCTCGATCCAAATGACATTTTGAATCATTTTTGGTAGAGTCCAAAAAATCAATTTTCTGATGAAAAACGATAACCCCGGACCAGTCGAACGTTGAAAAAATGGTCAATATTGATGAAATTTTAACATTTAATCTTTTGACTTTAAATGACGGTTGGATGTGAGTTATTACTTTTTCAACTAAAATAAGTGTGTTTAAAGTCATTTCTGTGCCTGAAATTGGTCAAAATTGAAGATTTTGAGTAAGCAAAACTCTGTAAAAATGGCAATTTTGGTCACTGTGAGGGTTTAAAAAGTGGTTATTCAACATGAGGCCCGATCCAAATGACATTTTGAACCATTTTTGGTAGAGTCCAAAAAATCCATTTTCTGATGAAAAACGATGACCCCGGACCAGTCGAACGTTGAAAAAATGGTCAATATTGATGAAATTTTAACATTTAATCTTTTGACTTTAAATGACGGTTGTATGTGAGTTATTACTTTTTCAACTAAAATAAGTGTGTTTAAAGTCATTTCTGTGCCTGAAATTGGTCAAAATTGAAGATTTTGAGTAAGCAAAACTCTGTAAAAATGGCAATTTTGGTAACTGTGAGGGTTTAAAAAGTGGTTATTCAACATGAGGCCCGATCCATATGACATTTTGAATCATTTTTGGTAGAGTCCAAAAAATCAATTTTCTGATGAAAAACTATGACCCCGGACCAGTCGAACGTTGAAAAAATAGTCAATATTGATGAAATTTTAACATTTAATCTTTTGACTTTAAATGACGGTTGGATGTGAGTTATTACTTTTTCAACTAAAATAAGTGTGTTTAAAGTCATTTTTGTGCCTGAAATTGGTCAAAATTTGAAGATTTTGAGTAAGCAAAACTCTGTAAAAATGGCAATTTTGGTCACTGTGAGGGTTTAAAAAGTTGTTATTCAACATGAGGCTCGATCCAAATGACATTTTGAATCATTTTTGGTAGAGTCCAAAAAATCAATTTTCTGATGAAAAACGATGACCCCGGACCAGTCGAACGTTGAAAAAATGGTCAATATTGATGACATTTTAACATTTAATCTTTTGACTTTAAATGACGGTTGGATGTGAGTTATTACTTTTTCAACTAAAATAAGTGTGTTTAAAGTCATTTCTGTGCCTGAAATTGGTCAAAATTGAAGATTTTGAGTAAGCAAAACTCTGTAAAAATGGCAATTTTGGTCACTGTGAGGGTTTAAAAAGTGGTTATTCAACATGAGGCTCGATCCAAATGACATTTTGAATCATTTTTGGTAGAGTCCAAAAAATCAATTTTCTGATGAAAAACGATGACCCCGGACCAGTCGAACGTTGAAAAAATGGTCAATATTGATGAAATGTTAACATTTAATCTTTTGACTTTAAATGACGGTTGGATGTGAGTTATTACTTTTTCAACTAAAATAAGTGTGTTTAAAGTCATTTCTGTGCCTGAAATTGGTCAAAATTGAAGATTTTGACTAAGCAAAACTCTGTAAAAATGGCAATTTTGGTAACTGTGAGGGTTTAAAAAGTGGTTATTCAACATGAGGCCCGATCCATATGACATTTTGAATCATTTTTGGTAGAGTCCAAAAAATCAATTTTCTGATGAAAAACGATAACCCCGGACCAGTCGAACGTTGAAAAAATGGTCAATATTGATGACATTTTAACATTTAATCTTTTGACTTTAAATGACGGTTGGATGTGAGTTATTACTTTTTCAACTAAAATAAGTGTGTTTAAAGTCATTTTTGTGCCTGAAATTGGTCAAAATTTGAAGATTTTGAGTAAGCAAAACTCTGTAAAAATGGCAATTTCGGTCACTGTGAGGGTTTAAAAAGTTGTTATTCAACATGAGGCTCGATCCAAATGACATTTTGAATCATTTTTGGTAGAGTCCAAAAAATCAATTTTCTGATGAAAAACGATAACCCCGGACCAGTCGAACGTTGAAAAAATGGTCAATATTGATGAAATTTTAACATTTAATCTTTTGACTTTAAATGACGGTTGGATGTGAGTTATTACTTTTTCAACTAAAATAAGTGTGTTTAAAGTCATTTCTGTGCCTGAAATTGGTCAAAATTGAAGATTTTGAGTAAGCAAAACTCTGTAAAAATGGCAATTTTGGTCACTGTGAGGGTTTAAAAAGTGGTTATTCAACATGAGGCCCGATCCAAATGACATTTTGAACCATTTTTGGTAGAGTCCAAAAAATCCATTTTCTGATGAAAAACGATGACCCCGGACCAGTCGAACGTTGAAAAAATGGTCAATATTGATGAAATTTTAACATTTAATCTTTTGACTTTAAATGACGGTTGTATGTGAGTTATTACTTTTTCAACTAAAATAAGTGTGTTTAAAGTCATTTCTGTGCCTGAAATTGGTCAAAATTGAAGATTTTGAGTAAGCAAAACTCTGTAAAAATGGCAATTTTGGTAACTGTGAGGGTTTAAAAAGTGGTTATTCAACATGAGGCCCGATCCATATGACATTTTGAATCATTTTTGGTAGAGTCCAAAAAATCAATTTTCTGATGAAAAACTATGACCCCGGACCAGTCGAACGTTGAAAAAATAGTCAATATTGATGAAATTTTAACATTTAATCTTTTGACTTTAAATGACGGTTGGATGTGAGTTATTACTTTTTCAACTAAAATAAGTGTGTTTAAAGTCATTTTTGTGCCTGAAATTGGTCAAAATTTGAAGATTTTGAGTAAGCAAAACTCTGTAAAAATGGCAATTTTGGTCACTGTGAGGGTTTAAAAAGTTGTTATTCAACATGAGGCTCGATCCAAATGACATTTTGAATCATTTTTGGTAGAGTCCAAAAAATCAATTTTCTGATGAAAAACGATGACCCCGGACCAGTCGAACGTTGAAAAAATGGTCAATATTGATGACATTTTAACATTTAATCTTTTGACTTTAAATGACGGTTGGATGTGAGTTATTACTTTTTCAACTAAAATAAGTGTGTTTAAAGTCATTTCTGTGCCTGAAATTGGTCAAAATTGAAGATTTTGAGTAAGCAAAACTCTGTAAAAATGGCAATTTTGGTCACTGTGAGGGTTTAAAAAGTGGTTATTCAACATGAGGCTCGATCCAAATGACATTTTGAATCATTTTTGGTAGAGTCCAAAAAATCAATTTTCTGATGAAAAACGATGACCCCGGACCAGTCGAACGTTGAAAAAATGGTCAATATTGATGAAATGTTAACATTTAATCTTTTGACTTTAAATGACGGTTGGATGTGAGTTATTACTTTTTCAACTAAAATAAGTGTGTTTAAAGTCATTTCTGTGCCTGAAATTGGTCAAAATTGAAGATTTTGACTAAGCAAAACTCTGTAAAAATTGCAATTTTGGTAACTGTGAGGGTTTAAAAAGTGGTTATTCAACATGAGGCCCGATCCATATGACATTTTGAATCATTTTTGGTAGAGTCCAAAAAATCAATTTTCTGATGAAAAACTATGACCCCGGACCAGTCGAACGTTGAAAAAATGGTCAATATTGATGAAATTTTAACATTTAATCTTTTGACTTTAAATGACGGTTGGATGTGAGTTATTACTTTTTCAACTAAAATAAGTGTGTTTAAAGTCATTTTTGTGCCTGAAATTGGTCAAAATTTGAAGATTTTGAGTAAGCAAAACTCTGTAAAAATGGCAATTTTGGTCACTGTGAGGGTTTAAAAAGTTGTTATTCAACATGAGGCTCGATCCAAATGACATTTTGAATCATTTTTGGTAGAGTCGAAAAAATCAATTTTCTGATGAAAAACGATAACCCAGGACCAGTCGAACGTTGAAAAAATGGTCAATATTGATTACATTTTAACATTTAATCTTTTGACTTTAAATGACGGTTGGATGTGAGTTATTACTTTTTCAACTAAAATAAGTGTGTTTAAAGTCATTTCTGTGCCTGAAATTGGTCAAAATTGAAGATTTTGAGTAAGCAAAACTCTGTAAAAATGGCAATTTTGGTAACTGTGAGGGTTTAAAAAGTGGTTATTCAACATGAGGCCCGATCCATATGACATTTTGAATCATTTTTGGTAGAGTCCAAAAAATCAATTTTCTGATGAAAAACTATGACCCCGGACCAGTCGAACGTTGAAAAAATAGTCAATATTGATGAAATTTTAACATTTAATCTTTTGACTTTAAATGACGGTTGGATGTGAGTTATTACTTTTTCAACTAAAATAAGTGTGTTTAAAGTCATTTCTGTGCCTGAAATTGGTCAAAATTGAAGATTTTGAGTAAGCAAACTCTGTAAAAATGGCAATTTTGGTAACTGTGAGGGTTTAAAAAGTGGTTATTCAACATGAGGCCCGATCCATATGACATTTTGAATCATTTTTGGTAGAGTCCAAAAAATCAATTTTCTGATGAAAAACTATGACCCCGGACCAGTCGAACGTTGAAAAAATGGTCAATATTGATGAAATTTTAACATTTAATCTTTTGACTTTAAATGACGGTTGGATGTGAGTTATTACTTTTTCAACTAAAATAAGTGTGTTTAAAGTCATTTTTGTGCCTGAAATTGGTCAAAATTTGAAGATTTTGAGTAAGCAAAACTCTGTAAAAATGGCAATTTTGGTCACTGTGAGGGTTTAAAAAGTGGTTATTCAACATGAGGCCCGATCCAAATGACATTTTGAACCATTTTTGGTAGAGTCCAAAAAATCAATTTTCTGATGAAAAACGATGACCCCGGACCAGTCGAACGTTGAAAAAATGGTCAATATTGATGAAATTTTAACATTTAATCTTTTGACTTTAAATGACGGTTGGATGTGAGTTATTACTTTTTCAACTAAAATAAGTGTGTTTAAAGTCATTTTTGTGCCTGAAATTGGTCAAAATTTGAAGATTTTGAGTAAGCAAAACTCTGTAAAAATGGCAATTTTGGTCACTGTGAGGGTTTAAAAAGTTGTTATTCAACATGAGGCTCGATCCAAATGACATTTTGAATCATTTTTGGTAGAGTCCAAAAAATCAATTTTCTGATGAAAAACGATAACCCCGGATCAGTCGAACGTTGAAAAAATGGTCAATATTGATGACATTTTAACATTTAATCTTTTGACTTTAAATGACGGTTGGATGTGAGTTATTACTTTTTCAACTAAAATAAGTGTGTTTAAAGTCATTTTTGTGCCTGAAATTGGTCAAAATTTGAAGATTTTGAGTAAGCAAAACTCTGTAAAAATGGCAATTTTGGTCACTGTGAGGGTTTAAAAAGTTGTTATTCAACATGAGGCTCGATCCAAATGACATTTTGAATCATTTTTGGTAGAGTCCAAAAAATCAATTTTCTGATGAAAAACGATAACCCCGGACCAGTCGAACGTTGAAAAAATGGTCAATATTGATGACATTTTAACATTTAATCTTTTGACTTTAAATGACGGTTGTATGTGAGTTATTACTTTTTCAACTAAAATAAGTGTGTTTAAAGTCATATCTGTGCCTGAAATTGGTCAAAATTGAAGATTTTGAGTAAGCAAAACTCTGTAAAAATGGCAATTTTGGTAACTGTGAGGGTTTAAAAAGTGGTTATTCAACATGAGGCCCGATCCATATGACATTTTGAATCATTTTTGGTAGAGTCCAAAAAATCAATTTTCTGATGAAAAACTATGACCCCGGACCAGTCGAATGTTGAAAAAATAGTCAATATTGATGAAATTTTAACATTTAATCTTTTGACTTTAAATGACGGTTGGATGTGAGTTATTACTTTTTCAACTAAAATAAGTGTGTTTAAAGTCATTTTTGTGCCTGAAATTGGTCAAAATTTGAAGATTTTGAGTAAGCAAAACTCTGTAAAAATGGCAATTTTGGTCACTGTGAGGGTTTAAAAAGTTGTTATTCAACATGAGGCTCGATCCAAATGACATTTTGAATCATTTTTGGTAGAGTCCAAAAAATCAATTTTCTGATGAAAAACGATGACCCCGGACCAGTCGAACGTTGAAAAAATGGTCAATATTGATGACATTTTAACATTTAATCTTTTGACTTTAAATGACGGTTGGATGTGAGTTATTACTTTTTCAACTAAAATAAGTGTGTTTAAAGTCATTTCTGTGCCTGAAATTGGTCAAAATTGAAGATTTTGAGTAAGCAAAACTCTGTAAAAATGGCAATTTTAGTCACTGTGAGGGTTTAAAAAGTGGTTATTCAACATGAGGCTCGATCCAAATGACATTTTGAATCATTTTTGGTAGAGTCCAAAAAATCAATTTTCTGATGAAAAACGATGACCCCGGACCAGTCGAACGTTGAAAAAATGGTCAATATTGATGAAATTTTAACATTTAATCTTTTGACTTTAAATGACGGTTGGATGTGAGTTATTACTTTTTCAACTAAAATAAGTGTGTTTAAAGTCATTTCTGTGCCTGAAATTGGTCAAAATTGAAGATTTTGACTAAGCAAAACTCTGTAAAAATGGCAATTTTGGTAACTGTGAGGGTTTAAAAAGTGGTTATTCAACATGAGGCCCGATCCATATGACATTTTGAATCATTTTTGGTAGAGTCCAAAAAATCAATTTTCTGATGAAAAACTATGACCCCGGACCAGTCGAACGTTGAAAAAATGGTCAATATTGATGAAATTTTAACATTTAATCTTTTGACTTTAAATGACGGTTGGATGTGAGTTATTACTTTTTCAACTAAAATAAGTGTGTTTAAAGTCATTTTTGTGCCTGAAATTGGTCAAAATTTGAAGATTTTGAGTAAGCAAAACTCTGTAAAAATGGCAATTTTGGTCACTGTGAGGGTTTAAAAAGTTGTTATTCAACATGAGGCTCGATCCAAATGACATTTTGAATCATTTTTGGTAGAGTCGAAAAAATCAATTTTCTGATGAAAAACGATAACCCCGGACCAGTCGAACGTTGAAAAAATGGTCAATATTGATTACATTTTAACATTTAATCTTTTGACTTTAAATGACGGTTGGATGTGAGTTATTACTTTTTCAACTAAAATAAGTGTGTTTAAAGTCATTTCTGTGCCTGAAATTGGTCAAAATTGAAGATTTTGAGTAAGCAAAACTCTGTAAAAATGGCAATTTTGGTAACTGTGAGGGTTTAAAAAGTGGTTATTCAACATGAGGCCCGATCCATATGACATTTTGAATCATTTTTGGTAGAGTCCAAAAAATCAATTTTCTGATGAAAAACTATGACCCCGGACCAGTCGAACGTTGAAAAAATAGTCAATATTGATGAAATTTTAACATTTAATCTTTTGACTTTAAATGACGGTTGGATGTGAGTTATTACTTTTTCAACTAAAATAAGTGTGTTTAAAGTCATTTTTGTGCCTGAAATTGGTCAAAATTTGAAGATTTTGAGTAAGAAAAACTCTGTAAAAATTGCAATTTTGGTCACTGTGAGGGTTTAAAAAGTTGTTATTCAACATGAGGCTCGATCCAAATGACATTTTGAATCATTTTTGGTAGAGTCCAAAAAATCAATTTTCTGATGAAAAACGATGACCCCGGACCAGTCGAACGTTGAAAAAATGGTCAATATTGATGAAATTTTAACACTTAATCTTTTGACTTTAAATGACAGTTGGATGTGAGTTATTACTTTTTCAACTAAAATAAGTGTGTTTAAAGTCATTTCTGTGCCTGAAATTGGTCAAAATTGAAGATTTTGAGTAAGCAAAACTCTGTAAAAATGGCAATTTTGGTAACTGTGAGGGTTTAAAAAGTGGTTATTCAACATGAGGCCCGATCCATATGACATTTTGAATCATTTTTGGTAGAGTCCAAAAAATCAATTTTCTGATGAAAAAGGATGACCCCGGACCAGTCGAACGTTGAAAAAATGGTGAATATTGATGAAATTTTAACATTTAATCTTTTGACTTTAAATGACGGTTGGATGTGAGTTATTACTTTTTCAACTAAAATAAGTGTGTTTAAAGTCATTTTTGTGCCTGAAATTGGTCAAAATTTGAAGATTTTGAGTAAGCAAAACTCTGTAAAAATGGCAATTTTGGTCACTGTGAGGGTTTAAAAAGTTGTTATTCAACATGAGGCTCGATCCAAATGACATTTTGAATCATTTTTGGTAGAGTCCAAAAAATCAATTTTCTGATGAAAAACGATAACCCCGGACCAGTCGAACGTTGAAAAAATGGTCAATATTGATGACATTTTAACATTTAATCTTTTGACTTTAAATGACGGTTGGATGTGAGTTATTACTTTTTCAACTAAAATAAGTGTGTTTAAAGTCATTTTTGTGCCTGAAATTGGTCAAAATTTGAAGATTTTGAGTAAGCAAAACTCTGTAAAAATGGCAATTTTGGTCACTGTGAGGGTTTAAAAAGTTGTTATTCAACATGAGGCTCGATCCAAATGACATTTTGAATCATTTTTGGTAGAGTCCAAAAAATCAATTTTCTGATGAAAAACGATAACCCCGGACCAGTCGAACGTTGAAAAAATGGTCAATATTGATGACATTTTAACATTTAATCTTTTGACTTTAAATGACGGTTGGATGTGAGTTATTACTTTTTCAACTAAAATAAGTGTGTTTAAAGTCATTTCTGTGCCTGAAATTGGTCAAAATTGAAGATTTTGAGTAAGCAAAACTCTGTAAAAATGGCAATTTTGGTCACTGTGAGGGTTTAAAAAGTGGTTATTCAACATGAGGCTCGATCCAAATGACATTTTGAATCATTTTTGGTAGAGTCCAAAAAATCAATTTTCTGATGAAAAACGATGACCCCGGACCAGTCGAACGTTGAAAAAATGGTCAATATTGATGAAATTTTAACATTTAATCTTTTGACTTTAAATGACGGTTGGATGTGAGTTATTACTTTTTCAACTAAAATAAGTGTGTTTAAAGTCATTTCTGTGCCTGAAATTGGTCAAAATTGAAGATTTTGAGTAAGCAAAACTCTGTAAAAATGGCAATTTTTGTCACTGTGAGGGTTTAAAAAGTGGTTATTCAACATGAGGCCCGATCCAAATGACATTTTGAATCATTTTTGGTAGAGTCCAAAAAATCAATTTTCTGATGAAAAACGATGACCCCGGACCAGTCAAACGTTGAAAAAATGGTCAATATTGATGAAATTTTAACATTTAATCTTTTGACTTTAAATGACGGTTGGATGTGAGTTATTACTTTTTCAACTAAAATAAGTGTGTTTAAAGTCATTTTTGTGCCTGAAATTGGTCAAAATTTGAAGATTTTGAGTAAGAAAAACTCTGTAAAAATTGCAATTTTGGTCACTGTGAGGGTTTAAAAAGTTGTTATTCAACATGAGGCTCGATCCAAATGACATTTTGAATCATTTTTGGTAGAGTCCAAAAAATCAATTTTCTGATGAAAAACGATGACCCCGGACCAGTCGAACGTTGAAAAAATGGTCAATATTGATGAAATTTTAACACTTAATCTTTTGACTTTAAATGACAGTTGGATGTGAGTTATTACTTTTTCAACTAAAATAAGTGTGTTTAAAGTCATTTCTGGCCTGAAATTGGTCAAAATTGAAGATTTTGAGTAAGCAAAACTCTGTAAAAATGGCAATTTTGGTAACTGTGAGGGTTTAAAAAGTGGTTATTCAACATGAGGCCCGATCCATATGACATTTTGAATCATTTTTGGTAGAGTCCAAAAAATCAATTTTCTGATGAAAAAGGATGACCCCGGACCAGTCGAACGTTGAAAAAATGGTCAATATTGATGAAATTTTAACATTTAATCTTTTGACTTTAAATGACGGTTGGATGTGAGTTATTACTTTTTCAACTAAAATAAGTGTGTTTAAAGTCATTTTTGTGCCTGAAATTGGTCAAAATTTGAAGATTTTGAGTAAGCAAAACTCTGTAAAAATGGCAATTTTGGTCACTGTGAGGGTTTAAAAAGTTGTTATTCAACATGAGGCTCGATCCAAATGACATTTTGAATCATTTTTGGTAGAGTCCAAAAAATCAATTTTCTGATGAAAAACGATAACCCCGGACCAGTCGAACGTTGAAAAAATGGTCAATATTGATGACATTTTAACATTTAATCTTTTGACTTTAAATGACGGTTGGATGTGAGTTATTACTTTTTCAACTAAAATAAGTGTGTTTAAAGTCATTTTTGTGCCTGAAATTGGTCAAAATTTGAAGATTTTGAGTAAGCAAAACTCTGTAAAAATGGCAATTTTGGTCACTGTGAGGGTTTAAAAAGTTGTTATTCAACATGAGGCTCGATCCAAATGACATTTTGAATCATTTTTGGTAGAGTCCAAAAAATCAATTTTCTGATGAAAAACGATAACCCCGGACCAGTCGAACGTTGAAAAAATGGTCAATATTGATGACATTTTAACATTTAATCTTTTGACTTTAAATGACGGTTGGATGTGAGTTATTACTTTTTCAACTAAAATAAGTGTGTTTAAAGTCATTTCTGTGCCTGAAATTGGTCAAAATTGAAGATTTTGAGTAAGCAAAACTCTGTAAAAATGGCAATTTTGGTCACTGTGAGGGTTTAAAAAGTGGTTATTCAACATGAGGCCCGATCCAAATGACATTTTGAACCATTTTTGGTAGAGTCCAAAAAATCCATTTTCTGATGAAAAACGATGACCCCGGACCAGTCGAACGTTGAAAAAATGGTCAATATTGATGAAATTTTAACATTTAATCTTTTGACTTTAAATGACGGTTGGATGTGAGTTATTACTTTTTCAACTAAAATAAGTGTGTTTAAAGTCATTTTTGTGCCTGAAATTGGTCAAAATTTGAAGATTTTGAGTAAGCAAAACTCTGTAAAAATGGCAATTTTGGTCACTGTGAGGGTTTAAAAAGTTGTTATTCAACATGAGGCTCGATCCAAATGACATTTTGAATCATTTTTGGTAGAGTCCAAAAAATCAATTTTCTGATGAAAAACGATAACCCCGGACCAGTCGAACGTTGAAAAAATGGTCAATATTGATGACATTTTAACATTTAATCTTTTGACTTTAAATGACGGTTGGATGTGAGTTATTACTTTTTCAACTAAAATAAGTGTGTTTAAAGTCATTTCTGTGCCTGAAATTGGTCAAAATTGAAGATTTTGAGTAAGCAAAACTCTGTAAAAATGGCAATTTTGGTCACTGTGAGGGTTTAAAAAGTGGTTATTCAACATGAGGCCCGATCCAAATGACATTTTGAATCATTTTTGGTAGAGTCCAAAAAATCAATTTTCTGATGAAAAACGATGACCCCGGACCAGTCGAACGTTGAAAAAATGGTCAATATTGATGAAATTTTAACATTTAATCTTTTGACTTTAAATGACATTTGGATGTGAGTTATTACTTTTTCAACTAAAATAAGTGTGTTTAAAGTCATTTCTGTGCCTGAAATTGGTCAAAATTTGAAGATTTTGAGTAAGAAAAACTCTGTAAAAATTGCAATTTTGGTCACTGTGAGGGTTTAAAAAGTTGTTATTCAACATGAGGCTCGATCCAAATGACATTTTGAATCATTTTTGGTAGAGTCCAAAAAATCAATTTTCTGATGAAAAACGATGACCCCGGACCAGTCGAACGTTGAAAAAATGGTCAATATTGATGAAATTTTAACACTTAATCTTTTGACTTTAAATGACAGTTGGATGTGAGTTATTACTTTTTCAACTAAAATAAGTGTGTTTAAAGTCATTTCTGTGCCTGAAATTGGTCAAAATTGAAGATTTTGAGTAAGCAAAACTCTGTAAAAATGGCAATTTTGGTAACTGTGAGGGTTTAAAAAGTGGTTATTCAACATGAGGCCCGATCCATATGACATTTTGAATCATTTTTGGTAGAGTCCAAAAAATCAATTTTCTGATGAAAAAGGATGACCCCGGACCAGTCGAACGTTGAAAAAATGGTCAATATTGATGAAATTTTAACATTTAATCTTTTGACTTTAAATGACGGTTGGATGTGAGTTATTACTTTTTCAACTAAAATAAGTGTGTTTAAAGTCATTTTTGTGCCTGAAATTGGTCAAAATTTGAAGATTTTGAGTAAGCAAAACTCTGTAAAAATGGCAATTTTGGTCACTGTGAGGGTTTAAAAAGTTGTTATTCAACATGAGGCTCGATCCAAATGACATTTTGAATCATTTTTGGTAGAGTCCAAAAAATCAATTTTCTGATGAAAAACGATAACCCCGGACCAGTCGAACGTTGAAAAAATGGTCAATATTGATGACATTTTAACATTTAATCTTTTGACTTTAAATGACGGTTGGATGTGAGTTATTACTTTTTCAACTAAAATAAGTGTGTTTAAAGTCATTTTTGTGCCTGAAATTGGTCAAAATTTGAAGATTTTGAGTAAGCAAAACTCTGTAAAAATGGCAATTTTGGTCACTGTGAGGGTTTAAAAAGTTGTTATTCAACATGAGGCTCGATCCAAATGACATTTTGAATCATTTTTGGTAGAGTCCAAAAAATCAATTTTCTGATGAAAAACGATAACCCCGGACCAGTCGAACGTTGAAAAAATGGTCAATATTGATGACATTTTAACATTTAATCTTTTGACTTTAAATGACGGTTGGATGTGAGTTATTACTTTTTCAACTAAAATAAGTGTGTTTAAAGTCATTTCTGTGCCTGAAATTGGTCAAAATTGAAGATTTTGAGTAAGCAAAACTCTGTAAAAATGGCAATTTTGGTCACTGTGAGGGTTTAAAAAGTGGTTATTCAACATGAGGCTCGATCCAAATGACATTTTGAATCATTTTTGGTAGAGTCCAAAAAATCAATTTTCTGATGAAAAACGATGACCCCGGACCAGTCGAACGTTGAAAAAATGGTCAATATTGATGAAATTTTAACATTTAATCTTTTGACTTTAAATGACGGTTGGATGTGAGTTATTACTTTTTCAACTAAAATAAGTGTGTTTAAAGTCATTTCTGTGCCTGAAATTGGTCAAAATTGAAGATTTTGAGTAAGCAAAACTCTGTAAAAATGGCAATTTTTGTCACTGTGAGGGTTTAAAAAGTGGTTATTCAACATGAGGCCCGATCCAAATGACATTTTGAATCATTTTTGGTAGAGTCCAAAAAATCAATTTTCTGATGAAAAACGATGACCCCGGACCAGTCAAACGTTGAAAAAATGGTCAATATTGATGAAATTTTAACATTTAATCTTTTGACTTTAAATGACGGTTGGATGTGAGTTATTACTTTTTCAACTAAAATAAGTGTGTTTAAAGTCATTTTTGTGCCTGAAATTGGTCAAAATTTGAAGATTTTGAGTAAGAAAAACTCTGTAAAAATTGCAATTTTGGTCACTGTGAGGGTTTAAAAAGTTGTTATTCAACATGAGGCTCGATCCAAATGACATTTTGAATCATTTTTGGTAGAGTCCAAAAAATCAATTTTCTGATGAAAAACGATGACCCCGGACCAGTCGAACGTTGAAAAAATGGTCAATATTGATGAAATTTTAACACTTAATCTTTTGACTTTAAATGACAGTTGGATGTGAGTTATTACTTTTTCAACTAAAATAAGTGTGTTTAAAGTCATTTCTGGCCTGAAATTGGTCAAAATTGAAGATTTTGAGTAAGCAAAACTCTGTAAAAATGGCAATTTTGGTAACTGTGAGGGTTTAAAAAGTGGTTATTCAACATGAGGCCCGATCCATATGACATTTTGAATCATTTTTGGTAGAGTCCAAAAAATCAATTTTCTGATGAAAAAGGATGACCCCGGACCAGTCGAACGTTGAAAAAATGGTCAATATTGATGAAATTTTAACATTTAATCTTTTGACTTTAAATGACGGTTGGATGTGAGTTATTACTTTTTCAACTAAAATAAGTGTGTTTAAAGTCATTTTTGTGCCTGAAATTGGTCAAAATTTGAAGATTTTGAGTAAGCAAAACTCTGTAAAAATGGCAATTTTGGTCACTGTGAGGGTTTAAAAAGTTGTTATTCAACATGAGGCTCGATCCAAATGACATTTTGAATCATTTTTGGTAGAGTCCAAAAAATCAATTTTCTGATGAAAAACGATAACCCCGGACCAGTCGAACGTTGAAAAAATGGTCAATATTGATGACATTTTAACATTTAATCTTTTGACTTTAAATGACGGTTGGATGTGAGTTATTACTTTTTCAACTAAAATAAGTGTGTTTAAAGTCATTTTTGTGCCTGAAATTGGTCAAAATTTGAAGATTTTGAGTAAGCAAAACTCTGTAAAAATGGCAATTTTGGTCACTGTGAGGGTTTAAAAAGTTGTTATTCAACATGAGGCTCGATCCAAATGACATTTTGAATCATTTTTGGTAGAGTCCAAAAAATCAATTTTCTGATGAAAAACGATAACCCCGGACCAGTCGAACGTTGAAAAAATGGTCAATATTGATGACATTTTAACATTTAATCTTTTGACTTTAAATGACGGTTGGATGTGAGTTATTACTTTTTCAACTAAAATAAGTGTGTTTAAAGTCATTTCTGTGCCTGAAATTGGTCAAAATTGAAGATTTTGAGTAAGCAAAACTCTGTAAAAATGGCAATTTTGGTCACTGTGAGGGTTTAAAAAGTGGTTATTCAACATGAGGCCCGATCCAAATGACATTTTGAACCATTTTTGGTAGAGTCCAAAAAATCCATTTTCTGATGAAAAACGATGACCCCGGACCAGTCGAACGTTGAAAAAATGGTCAATATTGATGAAATTTTAACATTTAATCTTTTGACTTTAAATGACGGTTGGATGTGAGTTATTACTTTTTCAACTAAAATAAGTGTGTTTAAAGTCATTTTTGTGCCTGAAATTGGTCAAAATTTGAAGATTTTGAGTAAGCAAAACTCTGTAAAAATGGCAATTTTGGTCACTGTGAGGGTTTAAAAAGTTGTTATTCAACATGAGGCTCGATCCAAATGACATTTTGAATCATTTTTGGTAGAGTCCAAAAAATCAATTTTCTGATGAAAAACGATAACCCCGGACCAGTCGAACGTTGAAAAAATGGTCAATATTGATGACATTTTAACATTTAATCTTTTGACTTTAAATGACGGTTGGATGTGAGTTATTACTTTTTCAACTAAAATAAGTGTGTTTAAAGTCATTTCTGTGCCTGAAATTGGTCAAAATTGAAGATTTTGAGTAAGCAAAACTCTGTAAAAATGGCAATTTTGGTCACTGTGAGGGTTTAAAAAGTGGTTATTCAACATGAGGCCCGATCCAAATGACATTTTGAATCATTTTTGGTAGAGTCCAAAAAATCAATTTTCTGATGAAAAACGATGACCCCGGACCAGTCGAACGTTGAAAAAATGGTCAATATTGATGAAATTTTAACATTTAATCTTTTGACTTTAAATGACATTTGGATGTGAGTTATTACTTTTTCAACTAAAATAAGTGTGTTTAAAGTCATTTCTGTGCCTGAAATTGGTCAAAATTGAAGATTTTGAGTAAGCAAAACTCTGTAAAAATGGCAATTTTGGTCACTGTGAGGGTTTAAAAAGTGGTTATTCAACATGAGGCCCGATCCAAATGACATTTTGAACCATTTTTGGTAAAGTCCAAAAAATCCATTTTCTGATGAAAAACGATGACCCCGGACCAGTCGAACGTTGAAAAAATGGTCAATATTGATGAAATTTTAACATTTAATCTTTTGACTTTAAATGACGGTTGTATGTGAGTTATTACTTTTTCAACTAAAATAAGTGTGTTTAAAGTCATTTCTGTGCCTGAAATTGGTCAAAATTGAAGATTTTGAGTAAGCAAAACTCTGTAAAAATGGCAATTTTGGTCACTGTGAGGGTTTAAAAAGTGGTTATTCAACATGAGGCCCGATCCAAATGACATTTTGAACCATTTTTGGTAGAGTCCAAAAAATCCATTTTCTGATGAAAAACGATGACCCCGGACCAGTCGAACGTTGAAAAAATGGTCAATATTGATGAAATTTTAACATTTAATCTTTTGACTTTAAATGACGGTTGGATGTGAGTTATTACTTTTTCAACTAAAATAAGTGTGTTTAAAGTCATTTTTGTGCCTGAAATTGGTCAAAATTTGAAGATTTTGAGTAAGCAAAACTCTGTAAAAATGGCAATTTTGGTCACTGTGAGGGTTTAAAAAGTTGTTATTCAACATGAGGCTCGATCCAAATGACATTTTGAATCATTTTTGGTAGAGTCCAAAAAATCAATTTTCTGATGAAAAACGATAACCCCGGACCAGTCGAACGTTGAAAAAATGGTCAATATTGATGACATTTTAACATTTAATCTTTTGACTTTAAATGACGGTTGGATGTGAGTTATTACTTTTTCAACTAAAATAAGTGTGTTTAAAGTCATTTTTGTGCCTGAAATTGGTCAAAATTTGAAGATTTTGAGTAAGCAAAACTCTGTAAAAATGGCAATTTTGGTCACTGTGAGGGTTTAAAAAGTTGTTATTCAACATGAGGCTCGATCCAAATGACATTTTGAATCATTTTTGGTAGAGTCCAAAAAATCAATTTTCTGATGAAAAACGATAACCCCGGACCAGTCGAACGTTGAAAAAATGGTCAATATTGATGACATTTTAACATTTAATCTTTTGACTTTAAATGACGGTTGAATGTGAGTTATTACTTTTTCAACTAAAATAAGTGTGTTTAAAGTCATTTCTGTGCCTGAAATTGGTCAAAATTGAAGATTTTGAGTAAGCAAAACTCTGTAAAAATGGCAATTTTGGTCACTGTGAGGGTTTAAAAAGTGGTTATTCAACATGAGGCCCGATCCAAATGACATTTTGAACCATTTTTGGTAGAGTCCAAAAAATCCATTTTCTGATGAAAAACGATGACCCCGGACCAGTCGAACGTTGAAAAAATGGTCAATATTGATGAAATTTTAACATTTAATCTTTTGACTTTAAATGACGGTTGGATGTGAGTTATTACTTTTTCAACTAAAATAAGTGTGTTTAAAGTCATTTTTGTGCCTGAAATTGGTCAAAATTTGAAGATTTTGAGTAAGCAAAACTCTGTAAAAATGGCAATTTTGGTCACTGTGAGGGTTTAAAAAGTTGTTATTCAACATGAGGCTCGATCCAAATGACATTTTGAATCATTTTTGGTAGAGTCCAAAAAATCAATTTTCTGATGAAAAACGATAACCCCGGACCAGTCGAACGTTGAAAAAATGGTCAATATTGATGACATTTTAACATTTAATCTTTTGACTTTAAATGACGGTTGGATGTGAGTTATTACTTTTTCAACTAAAATAAGTGTGTTTAAAGTCATTTTTGTGCCTGAAATTGGTCAAAATTTGAAGATTTTGAGTAAGCAAAACTCTGTAAAAATGGCAATTTTGGTCACTGTGAGGGTTTAAAAAGTTGTTATTCAACATGAGGCTCGATCCAAATGACATTTTGAATCATTTTTGGTAGAGTCCAAAAAATCAATTTTCTGATGAAAAACGATAACCCCGGACCAGTCGAACGTTGAAAAAATGGTCAATATTGATGACATTTTAACATTTAATCTTTTGACTTTAAATGACGGTTGGATGTGAGTTATTACTTTTTCAACTAAAATAAGTGTGTTTAAAGTCATTTCTGTGCCTGAAATTGGTCAAAATTGAAGATTTTGAGTAAGCAAAACTCTGTAAAAATGGCAATTTTGGTCACTGTGAGGGTTTAAAAAGTGGTTATTCAACATGAGGCCCGATCCAAATGACATTTTGAACCATTTTTGGTAGAGTCCAAAAAATCCATTTTCTGATGAAAAACGATGACCCCGGACCAGTCGAACGTTGAAAAAATGGTCAATATTGATGAAATTTTAACATTTAATCTTTTGACTTTAAATGACGGTTGGATGTGAGTTATTACTTTTTCAACTAAAATAAGTGTGTTTAAAGTCATTTTTGTGCCTGAAATTGGTCAAAATTTGAAGATTTTGAGTAAGCAAAACTCTGTAAAAATGGCAATTTTGGTCACTGTGAGGGTTTAAAAAGTTGTTATTCAACATGAGGCTCGATCCAAATGACATTTTGAATCATTTTTGGTAGAGTCCAAAAAATCAATTTTCTGATGAAAAACGATAACCCCGGACCAGTCGAACGTTGAAAAAATGGTCAATATTGATGACATTTTAACATTTAATCTTTTGACTTTAAATGACGGTTGGATGTGAGTTATTACTTTTTCAACTAAAATAAGTGTGTTTAAAGTCATTTCTGTGCCTGAAATTGGTCAAAATTGAAGATTTTGAGTAAGCAAAACTCTGTAAAAATGGCAATTTTGGTCACTGTGAGGGTTTAAAAAGTGGTTATTCAACATGAGGCCCGATCCAAATGACATTTTGAATCATTTTTGGTAGAGTCCAAAAAATCAATTTTCTGATGAAAAACGATGACCCCGGACCAGTCGAACGTTGAAAAAATGGTCAATATTGATGAAATTTTAACATTTAATCTTTTGACTTTAAATGACATTTGGATGTGAGTTATTACTTTTTCAACTAAAATAAGTGTGTTTAAAGTCATTTCTGTGCCTGAAATTGGTCAAAATTGAAGATTTTGAGTAAGCAAAACTCTGTAAAAATGGCAATTTTGGTCACTGTGAGGGTTTAAAAAGTGGTTATTCAACATGAGGCCCGATCCAAATGACATTTTGAACCATTTTTGGTAAAGTCCAAAAAATCCATTTTCTGATGAAAAACGATGACCCCGGACCAGTCGAACGTTGAAAAAATGGTCAATATTGATGAAATTTTAACATTTAATCTTTTGACTTTAAATGACGGTTGTATGTGAGTTATTACTTTTTCAACTAAAATAAGTGTGTTTAAAGTCATTTCTGTGCCTGAAATTGGTCAAAATTGAAGATTTTGAGTAAGCAAAACTCTGTAAAAATGGCAATTTTGGTCACTGTGAGGGTTTAAAAAGTGGTTATTCAACATGAGGCCCGATCCAAATGACATTTTGAACCATTTTTGGTAGAGTCCAAAAAATCCATTTTCTGATGAAAAACGATGACCCCGGACCAGTCGAACGTTGAAAAAATGGTCAATATTGATGAAATTTTAACATTTAATCTTTTGACTTTAAATGACGGTTGGATGTGAGTTATTACTTTTTCAACTAAAATAAGTGTGTTTAAAGTCATTTTTGTGCCTGAAATTGGTCAAAATTTGAAGATTTTGAGTAAGCAAAACTCTGTAAAAATGGCAATTTTGGTCACTGTGAGGGTTTAAAAAGTTGTTATTCAACATGAGGCTCGATCCAAATGACATTTTGAATCATTTTTGGTAGAGTCCAAAAAATCAATTTTCTGATGAAAAACGATAACCCCGGACCAGTCGAACGTTGAAAAAATGGTCAATATTGATGACATTTTAACATTTAATCTTTTGACTTTAAATGACGGTTGGATGTGAGTTATTACTTTTTCAACTAAAATAAGTGTGTTTAAAGTCATTTTTGTGCCTGAAATTGGTCAAAATTTGAAGATTTTGAGTAAGCAAAACTCTGTAAAAATGGCAATTTTGGTCACTGTGAGGGTTTAAAAAGTTGTTATTCAACATGAGGCTCGATCCAAATGACATTTTGAATCATTTTTGGTAGAGTCCAAAAAATCAATTTTCTGATGAAAAACGATAACCCCGGACCAGTCGAACGTTGAAAAAATGGTCAATATTGATGACATTTTAACATTTAATCTTTTGACTTTAAATGACGGTTGTATGTGAGTTATTACTTTTTCAACTAAAATAAGTGTGTTTAAAGTCATTTCTGTGCCTGAAATTGGTCAAAATTGAAGATTTTGAGTAAGCAAAACTCTGTAAAAATGGCAATTTTGGTAATTGTGAGGGTTTAAAAAGTGGTTATTCAACATGAGGCCCGATCCATATGACATTTTGAATCATTTTTGGTAGAGTCCAAAAAATCAATTTTCTGATGAAAAACTATGACCCCGGACCAGTCGAATGTTGAAAAAATAGTCAATATTGATGAAATTTTAACATTTAATCTTTTGACTTTAAATGACGGTTGGATGTGAGTTATTACTTTTTCAACTAAAATATGTGTGTTTAAAGTCATTTTTGTGCCTGAAATTGGTCAAAATTTGAAGATTTTGAGTAAGCAAAACTCTGTAAAAATGGCAATTTTGGTCACTGTGAGGGTTTAAAAAGTTGTTATTCAACATGAGGCTCGATCCAAATGACATTTTGAATCATTTTTGGTAGAGTCCAAAAAATCAATTTTCTGATGAAAAACGATGAACCCGGACCAGTCGAACGTTGAAAAAATGGTCAATATTGATGACATTTTAACATTTAATCTTTTGACTTTAAATGACGGTTGGATGTGAGTTATTACTTTTTCAACTAAAATAAGTGTGTTTAAAGTCATTTCTGTGCCTGAAATTGGTCAAAATTGAAGATTTTGAGTAAGCAAAACTCTGTAAAAATGGCAATTTTGGTAACTGTGAGGGTTTAAAAAGTGGTTATTCAACATGAGGCCCGATCCATATGACATTTTGAATCATTTTTGGTAGAGTCCAAAAAATCAATTTTCTGATGAAAAAGGATGACCCCGGACCAGTCGAACGTTGAAAAAATGGTCAATATTGATGAAATTTTAACATTTAATCTTTTGACTTTAAATGACGGTTGGATGTGAGTTATTACTTTTTCAACTAAAATAAGTGTGTTTAAAGTCATTTTTGTGCCTGAAATTGGTCAAAATTTGAAGATTTTGAGTAAGCAAAACTCTGTAAAAATGGCAATTTTGGTCACTGTGAGGGTTTAAAAAGTTGTTATTCAACATGAGGCTCGATCCAAATGACATTTTGAATCATTTTTGGTAGAGTCCAAAAAATCAATTTTCTGATGAAAAACGATAACCCCGGACCAGTCGAACGTTGAAAAAATGGTCAATATTGATGACATTTTAACATTTAATCTTTTGACTTTAAATGACGGTTGGATGTGAGTTATTACTTTTTCAACTAAAATAAGTGTGTTTAAAGTCATTTTTGTGCCTGAAATTGGTCAAAATTTGAAGATTTTGAGTAAGCAAAACTCTGTAAAAATGGCAATTTTGGTCACTGTGAGGGTTTAAAAAGTTGTTATTCAACATGAGGCTCGATCCAAATGACATTTTGAATCATTTTTGGTAGAGTCCAAAAAATCAATTTTCTGATGAAAAACGATAACCCCGGACCAGTCGAACGTTGAAAAAATGGTCAATATTGATGACATTTTAACATTTAATCTTTTGACTTTAAATGACGGTTGAATGTGAGTTATTACTTTTTCAACTAAAATAAGTGTGTTTAAAGTCATTTCTGTGCCTGAAATTGGTCAAAATTGAAGATTTTGAGTAAGCAAAACTCTGTAAAAATGGCAATTTTGGTCACTGTGAGGGTTTAAAAAGTGGTTATTCAACATGAGGCCCGATCCAAATGACATTTTGAACCATTTTTGGTAGAGTCCAAAAAATCCATTTTCTGATGAAAAACGATGACCCCGGACCAGTCGAACGTTGAAAAAATGGTCAATATTGATGAAATTTTAACATTTAATCTTTTGACTTTAAATGACGGTTGGATGTGAGTTATTACTTTTTCAACTAAAATAAGTGTGTTTAAAGTCATTTTTGTGCCTGAAATTGGTCAAAATTTGAAGATTTTGAGTAAGCAAAACTCTGTAAAAATGGCAATTTTGGTCACTGTGAGGGTTTAAAAAGTTGTTATTCAACATGAGGCTCGATCCAAATGACATTTTGAATCATTTTTGGTAGAGTCCAAAAAATCAATTTTCTGATGAAAAACGATAACCCCGGACCAGTCGAACGTTGAAAAAATGGTCAATATTGATGACATTTTAACATTTAATCTTTTGACTTTAAATGACGGTTGGATGTGAGTTATTACTTTTTCAACTAAAATAAGTGTGTTTAAAGTCATTTTTGTGCCTGAAATTGGTCAAAATTTGAAGATTTTGAGTAAGCAAAACTCTGTAAAAATGGCAATTTTGGTCACTGTGAGGGTTTAAAAAGTTGTTATTCAACATGAGGCTCGATCCAAATGACATTTTGAATCATTTTTGGTAGAGTCCAAAAAATCAATTTTCTGATGAAAAACGATAACCCCGGACCAGTCGAACGTTGAAAAAATGGTCAATATTGATGACATTTTAACATTTAATCTTTTGACTTTAAATGACGGTTGTATGTGAGTTATTACTTTTTCAACTAAAATAAGTGTGTTTAAAGTCATTTCTGTGCCTGAAATTGGTCAAAATTGAAGATTTTGAGTAAGCAAAACTCTGTAAAAATGGCAATTTTGGTAACTGTGAGGGTTTAAAAAGTGGTTATTCAACATGAGGCCCGATCCATATGACATTTTGAATCATTTTTGGTAGAGTCCAAAAAATCAATTTTCTGATGAAAAACTATGACCCCGGACCAGTCGAACGTTGAAAAAATGGTCAATATTGATGAAATTTTAACATTTAATCTTTTGACTTTAAATGACGGTTGGATGTGAGTTATTACTTTTTCAACTAAAATAAGTGTGTTTAAAGTCATTTTTGTGCCTGAAATTGGTCAAAATTTGAAGATTTTGAGTAAGCAAAACTCTGTAAAAATGGCAATTTTGGTCACTGTGAGGGTTTAAAAAGTTGTTATTCAACATGAGGCTCGATCCAAATGACATTTTGAATCATTTTTGGTAGAGTCCAAAAAATCAATTTTCTGATGAAAAACGATAACCCCGGACCAGTCGAACGTTGAAAAAATGGTCAATATTGATTACATTTTAACATTTAATCTTTTGACTTTAAATGACGGTTGGATGTGAGTTATTACTTTTTCAACTAAAATAAGTGTGTTTAAAGTCATTTCTGTGCCTGAAATTGGTCAAAATTGAAGATTTTGAGTAAGCAAAACTCTGTAAAAATGGCAATTTTGGTCACCGTGAGGGTTTAAAAAGTGGTTATTCAACATGAGGCCCGATCCAAATGACATTTTGAACCATTTTTGGTAGAGTCCAAAAAATCCATTTTCTGATGAAAAACGATGACCCCGGACCAGTCGAACGTTGAAAAAATGGTCAATATTGATGAAATTTTAACATTTAATCTTTTGACTTTAAATGACGGTTGTATGTGAGTTATTACTTTTTCAACTAAAATAAGTGTGTTTAAAGTCATTTCTGTGCCTGAAATTGGTCAAAATTGAAGATTTTGAGTAAGCAAAACTCTGTAAAAATGGCAATTTTGGTCACTGTGA
This sequence comes from Lissotriton vulgaris, assembly GCF_964263255.1. Classification (NCBI taxonomy): domain Eukaryota; kingdom Metazoa; phylum Chordata; class Amphibia; order Caudata; family Salamandridae; genus Lissotriton; species Lissotriton vulgaris. The sequence continues at coordinate 185,818 of NW_028244503.1, forward strand.
GGGTGTAAAAAGTGGTTATTCAACATGAGGCCCGATCCAAATGACATTTTGAATCATTTTTGGTAGAGTCCAAAAAATCAATTTTCTGATGAAAAACGATGACCCCGGACCAGTCGAACGTTGAAAAAATGGTCAATATTGATGAAATTTTAACATTTAATCTTTTGACTTTAAATGACGGTTGGATGTGAGTTATTACTTTTTCAACTAAAATAAGTGTGTTTAAAGTCATTTTTGTGCCTGAAATTGGTCAAAATTTGAAGATTTTGAGTAAGCAAAACTCTGTAAAAATGGCAATTTTGGTCACTGTGAGGGTTTAAAAAGTTTTTATTCAACATGAAGCTCGATCCAAATGACATTTTGAATCATTTTTGGTAGAGTCCAAAAAATCAATTTTCTGATGAAAAACGATGACCCCGGACCAGTCGAACGTTGAAAAAATGGTCAATATTGATGAAATTTTAACATTTAATCTTTTGACTTTAAATGACGGTTGGATGTGAGTTATTACTTTTTCAACTAAAATAAGTGTGTTTAAAGTCATTTCTGTGCCTGAAATTGGTCAAAATTGAAGATTTTGAGTAAGCAAAACTCTGTAAAAATGGCAATTTTGGTAACTGTGAGGGTTTAAAAAGTGGTTATTCAACATGAGGCCCGATCCATATGACATTTTGAATCATTTTTGGTAGTGTCCAAAAAATCAATTTTCTGATGAAAAACTATGACCCCGGACCAGTCGAACGTTGAAAAAATAGTCAATATTGATGAAATTTTAACATTTAATCTTTTGACTTTAAATGACGGTTGGATGTGAGTTATTACTTTTTCAACTAAAATAAGTGTGTTTAAAGTCATTTTTGTGCCTGAAATTGGTTAAAATTTGAAGATTTTGAGTAAGCAAAACTCTGTAAAAATGGCAATTTTGGTCACTGTGAGGGTTTAAAAAGTTGTTATTCAACATGAGGCTCGATCCAAATGACATTTTGAATCATTTTTGGTAGAGTCCAAAAAATCAATTTTCTGATGAAAAACGATGACCCCGGACCAGTCGAACGTTGAAAAAATGGTCAATATTGATGACATTTTAACATTTAATCTTTTGACTTTAAATGACGGTTGGATGTGAGTTATTACTTTTTCAACTAAAATAAGTGTGTTTAAAGTCATTTCTGTGCCTGAAATTGGTCAAAATTGAAGATTTTGAGTAAGCAAAACTCTGTAAAAATGGCAATTTTGGTCACTGTGAGGGTTAAAAAGTGGTTATTCAACATGAGGCTCGATCCAAATGACATTTTGAATCATTTTTAGTAGAGTCCAAAAAATCAATTTTCTGATGAAAAACGATGACCCCGGACCAGTCGAACGTTGAAAAAATTGTCAATATTGATGAAATTTTAACATTTAATCTTTTGACTTTAAATGACGGTTGGATGTGAGTTATTACTTTTTCAACTAAAATAAGTGTGTTTAAAGTCATTTCTGTGCCTGAAATTGGTCAAAATTGAAGATTTTGAGTAAGCAAAACTCTGTAAAAATGGCAATTTTTGTCACTGTGAGGGTTTAAAAAGTGGTTATTCAACATGAGGCCCGATCCAAATGACATTTTGAATCATTTTTGGTAGAGTCCAAAAAATCAATTTTCTGATGAAAAACGATGACCCCGGACCAGTCGAACGTTGAAAAAATGGTCAATATTGATGACATTTTAACATTTAATCTTTTGACTTTAAATGACGGTTGGATGTGAGTTATTACTTTTTCAACTAAAATAAGTGTGTTTAAAGTCATTTCTGTGCCTGAAATTGGTCAAAATTGAAGATTTTGAGTAAGCAAAACTCTGTAAAAATGGCAATTTTGGTCACTGTGAGGGTTTAAAAAGTGGTTATTCAACATGAGGCTCGATCCAAATGACATTTTGAATCATTTTTGGTAGAGTCCAAAAAATCAATTTTCTGATGAAAAACGATGACCCCGGACCAGTCGAACGTTGAAAAAATGGTCAATATTGATGAAATTTTAACATTTAATCTTTTGACTTTAAATGACGGTTGGATGTGAGTTATTACTTTTTCAACTAAAATAAGTGTGTTTAAAGTCATTTCTGTGCCTGAAATTGGTCAAAATTGAAGATTTTGACTAAGCAAAACTCTGTAAAAATGGCAATTTTGGTAACTGTGAGGGTTTAAAAAGTGGTTATTCAACATGAGGCCCGATCCATATGACATTTTGAATCATTTTTGGTAGAGTCCAAAAAATCAATTTTCTGATGAAAAACTATGACCCCGGACCAGTCGAACGTTGAAAAAATGGTCAATATTGATGAAATTTTAACATTTAATCTTTTGACTTTAAATGACGGTTGGATGTGAGTTATTACTTTTTCAACTAAAATAAGTGTGTTTAAAGTCATTTCTGTGCCTGAAATTGGTCAAAATTGAAGATTTTGAGTAAGCAAAACTCTGTAAAAATGGCAATTTTTGTCACTGTGAGGGTTTAAAAAGTGGTTATTCAACATGAGGCCCGATCCAAATGACATTTTGAATCATTTTTGGTAGAGTCCAAAAAATCAATTTTCTGATGAAAAACGATGACCCCGGACCAGTCGAACGTTGAAAAAATGGTCAATATTGATGAAATTTTAACATTTAATCTTTTGACTTTAAATGACGGTTGGATGTGTTATTACTTTTTCAACTAAAATAAGTGTGTTTAAAGTCATTTCTGTGCCTGAAATTGGTCAAAATTGAAGATTTTGACTAAGCAAAACTCTGTAAAAATGGCAATTTTGGTAACTGTGAGGGTTTAAAAAGTGGTTATTCAACATGAGGCCCGATCCATATGACATTTTGAATCATTTTTGGTAGAGTCCAAAAAATCAATTTTCTGATGAAAAACTATGACCCCGGACCAGTCGAACGTTGAAAAAATGGTCAATATTGATGAAATTTTAACATTTAATCTTTTGACTTTAAATGACGGTTGGATGTGAGTTATTACTTTTTCAACTAAAATAAGTGTGTTTAAAGTCATTTTTGTGCCTGAAATTGGTCAAAATTTGAAGATTTTGAGTAAGCAAAACTCTGTAAAAATGGCAATTTTGGTCACTGTGAGGGTTTAAAAAGTTGTTATTCAACATGAGGCTCGATCCAAATGACATTTTGAATCATTTTTGGTAGAGTCCAAAAAATCAATTTTCTGATGAAAAACGATAACCCCGGACCAGTCGAACGTTGAAAAAATGGTCAATATTGATGACATTTTAACATTTAATCTTTTGACTTTAAATGACGGTTGGATGTGAGTTATTACTTTTTCAACTAAAATAAGTGTGTTTAAAGTCATTTTTGTGCCTGAAATTGGTCAAAATTTGAAGATTTTGAGTAAGCAAAACTCTGTAAAAATGGCAATTTTGGTCGCTGTGAGGGTTTAAAAAGTTGTTATTCAACATGAGGCTCGATCCAAATGACATTTTGAATCATTTTTGGTAGAGTCCAAAAAATCAATTTTCTGATGAAAAACGATAACCCCGGACCAGTCGAACGTTGAAAAAATGGTCAATATTGATGACATTTTAACATTTAATCTTTTGACTTTAAATGACGGTTGTATGTGAGTTATTACTTTTTCAACTAAAATAAGTGTGTTTAAAGTCATTTCTGTGCCTGAAATTGGTCAAAATTGAAGATTTTGAGTAAGCAAAACTCTGTAAAAATGGCAATTTTGGTAACTGTGAGGGTTTAAAAAGTGGTTATTCAACATGAGGCCCGATCCATATGACATTTTGAATCATTTTTGGTAGAGTCCAAAAAATCAATTTTCTGATGAAAAACTATGACCCCAGACCAGTCGAACGTTGAAAAAATGGTCAATATTGATGAAATTTTAACATTTAATCTTTTGACTTTAAATGACGGTTGGATGTGAGTTATTACTTTTTCAACTAAAATAAGTGTGTTTAAAGTCATTTTTGTGCCTGAAATTGGTCAAAATTTGAAGATTTTGAGTAAGCAAAACTCTGTAAAAATGGCAATTTTGGTCACTGTGAGGGTTTAAAAAGTTGTTATTCAACATGAGGCTCGATCCAAATGACATTTTGAATCATTTTTGGTAGAGTCCAAAAAATCAATTTTCTGATGAAAAACGATAACCCCGGACCAGTCGAACGTTGAAAAAATGGTCAATATTGATTACATTTTAACATTTAATCTTTTGACTTTAAATGACGGTTGGATGTGAGTTATTACTTTTTCAACTAAAATAAGTGTGTTTAAAGTCATTTCTGTGCCTGAAATTGGTCAAAATTGAAGATTTTGAGTAAGCAAAACTCTGTAAAAATGGCAATTTTGGTCACCGTGAGGGTTTAAAAAGTGGTTATTCAACATGAGGCCCGATCCAAATGACATTTTGAACCATTTTTGGTAGAGTCCAAAAAATCCATTTTCTGATGAAAAACGATGACCCCGGACCAGTCGAACGTTGAAAAAATGGTCAATATTGATGAAATTTTAACATTTAATCTTTTGACTTTAAATGACGGTTGTATGTGAGTTATTACTTTTTCAACTAAAATAAGTGTGTTTAAAGTCATTTCTGTGCCTGAAATTGGTCAAAATTGAAGATTTTGAGTAAGCAAAACTCTGTAAAAATGGCAATTTTGGTCACTGTGAGGGTGTAAAAAGTGGTTATTCAACATGAGGCCCGATCCAAATGACATTTTGAATCATTTTTGGTAGAGTCCAAAAAATCAATTTTCTGATGAAAAACGATGACCCCGGACCAGTCGAACGTTGAAAAAATGGTCAATATTGATGAAATTTTAACATTTAATCTTTTGACTTTAAATGACGGTTGGATGTGAGTTATTACTTTTTCAACTAAAATAAGTGTGTTTAAAGTCATTTTTGTGCCTGAAATTGGTCAAAATTTGAAGATTTTGAGTAAGCAAAACTCTGTAAAAATGGCAATTTTGGTCACTGTGAGGGTTTAAAAAGTTTTTATTCAACATGAAGCTCGATCCAAATGACATTTTGAATCATTTTTGGTAGAGTCCAAAAAATCAATTTTCTGATGAAAAACGATGACCCCGGACCAGTCGAACGTTGAAAAAATGGTCAATATTGATGAAATTTTAACATTTAATCTTTTGACTTTAAATGACGGTTGGATGTGAGTTATTACTTTTTCAACTAAAATAAGTGTGTTTAAAGTCATTTCTGTGCCTGAAATTGGTCAAAATTGAAGATTTTGAGTAAGCAAAACTCTGTAAAAATGGCAATTTTGGTAACTGTGAGGGTTTAAAAAGTGGTTATTCAACATGAGGCCCGATCCATATGACATTTTGAATCATTTTTGGTAGTGTCCAAAAAATCAATTTTCTGATGAAAAACTATGACCCCGGACCAGTCGAACGTTGAAAAAATAGTCAATATTGATGAAATTTTAACATTTAATCTTTTGACTTTAAATGACGGTTGGATGTGAGTTATTACTTTTTCAACTAAAATAAGTGTGTTTAAAGTCATTTTTGTGCCTGAAATTGGTCAAAATTTGAAGATTTTGAGTAAGCAAAACTCTGTAAAAATGGCAATTTTGGTCACTGTGAGGGTTTAAAAAGTTGTTATTCAACATGAGGCTCGATCCAAATGACATTTTGAATCATTTTTGGTAGAGTCCAAAAAATCAATTTTCTGATGAAAAACGATGACCCCGGACCAGTCGAACGTTGAAAAAATGGTCAATATTGATGACATTTTAACATTTAATCTTTTGACTTTAAATGACGGTTGGATGTGAGTTATTACTTTTTCAACTAAAATAAGTGTGTTTAAAGTCATTTCTGTGCCTGAAATTGGTCAAAATTGAAGATTTTGAGTAAGCAAAACTCTGTAAAAATGGCAATTTTGGTCACTGTGAGGGTTAAAAAGTGGTTATTCAACATGAGGCTCGATCCAAATGACATTTTGAATCATTTTTAGTAGAGTCCAAAAAATCAATTTTCTGATGAAAAACGATGACCCCGGACCAGTCGAACGTTGAAAAAATTGTCAATATTGATGAAATTTTAACATTTAATCTTTTGACTTTAAATGACGGTTGGATGTGAGTTATTACTTTTTCAACTAAAATAAGTGTGTTTAAAGTCATTTCTGTGCCTGAAATTGGTCAAAATTGAAGATTTTGAGTAAGCAAAACTCTGTAAAAATGGCAATTTTTGTCACTGTGAGGGTTTAAAAAGTGGTTATTCAACATGAGGCCCGATCCAAATGACATTTTGAATCATTTTTGGTAGAGTCCAAAAAATCAATTTTCTGATGAAAAACGATGACCCCGGACCAGTCGAACGTTGAAAAAATGGTCAATATTGATGACATTTTAACATTTAATCTTTTGACTTTAAATGACGGTTGGATGTGAGTTATTACTTTTTCAACTAAAATAAGTGTGTTTAAAGTCATTTCTGTGCTGAAATTGGTCAAAATTGAAGATTTTGAGTAAGCAAAACTCTGTAAAAATGGCAATTTTGGTCACTGTGAGGGTTTAAAAAGTGGTTATTCAACATGAGGCTCGATCCAAATGACATTTTGAATCATTTTTGGTAGAGTCCAAAAAATCAATTTTCTGATGAAAAACGATGACCCCGGACCAGTCGAACGTTGAAAAAATGGTCAATATTGATGAAATTTTAACATTTAATCTTTTGACTTTAAATGACGGTTGGATGTGAGTTATTACTTTTTCAACTAAAATAAGTGTGTTTAAAGTCATTTCTGTGCCTGAAATTGGTCAAAATTGAAGATTTTGACTAAGCAAAACTCTGTAAAAATGGCAATTTTGGTAACTGTGAGGGTTTAAAAAGTGGTTATTCAACATGAGGCCCGATCCATATGACATTTTGAATCATTTTTGGTAGAGTCCAAAAAATCAATTTTCTGATGAAAAACTATGACCCCGGACCAGTCGAACGTTGAAAAAATGGTCAATATTGATGAAATTTTAACATTTAATCTTTTGACTTTAAATGACGGTTGGATGTGAGTTATTACTTTTTCAACTAAAATAAGTGTGTTTAAAGTCATTTCTGTGCCTGAAATTGGTCAAAATTGAAGATTTTGAGTAAGCAAAACTCTGTAAAAATGGCAATTTTGGTCACTGTGAGGGTTTAAAAAGTGGTTATTCAACATGAGGCCCGATCCAAATGACATTTTGAATCATTTTTGGTAGAGTCCAAAAAATCAATTTTCTGATGAAAAAAGATGACCCCGGACCAGTCGAACGTTCAAAAAATGGTCAATATTGATGAAATTTTAACATTTAATCTTTTGACTTTAAATGACGGTTGGATGTGAGTTATTACTTTTTCAACTAAAATAAGTGTGTTTAAAGTCATTTCTGTGCCTGAAATTGGTCAAAATTGAAGATTTTGAGTAAGCAAAACTCTGTAAAAATGGCAATTTTTGTCACTGTGAGGGTTTAAAAAGTGGTTATTCAACATGAGGCCCGATCCAAATGACATTTTGAATCATTTTTGGTAGAGTCCAAAAAATCAATTTTCTGATGAAAAACGATGACCCCGGACCAGTCGAACGTTGAAAAAATGGTCAATATTGATGACATTTTAACATTTAATCTTTTGACTTTAAATGACGGTTGGATGTGAGTTATTACTTTTTCAACTAAAATAAGTGTGTTTAAAGTCATTTCTGTGCTGAAATTGGTCAAAATTGAAGATTTTGAGTAAGCAAAACTCTGTAAAAATGGCAATTTTGGTCACTGTGAGGGTTTAAAAAGTGGTTATTCAACATGAGGCTCGATCCAAATGACATTTTGAATCATTTTTGGTAGAGTCCAAAAAATCAATTTTCTGATGAAAAACGATGACCCCGGACCAGTCGAACGTTGAAAAAATGGTCAATATTGATGAAATTTTAACATTTAATCTTTTGACTTTAAATGACGGTTGGATGTGAGTTATTACTTTTTCAACTAAAATAAGTGTGTTTAAAGTCATTTCTGTGCCTGAAATTGGTCAAAATTGAAGATTTTGACTAAGCAAAACTCTGTAAAAATGGCAATTTTGGTAACTGTGAGGGTTTAAAAAGTGGTTATTCAACATGAGGCCCGATCCATATGACATTTTGAATCATTTTTGGTAGAGTCCAAAAAATCAATTTTCTGATGAAAAACTATGACCCCGGACCAGTCGAACGTTGAAAAAATGGTCAATATTGATGAAATTTTAACATTTAATCTTTTGACTTTAAATGACGGTTGGATGTGAGTTATTACTTTTTCAACTAAAATAAGTGTGTTTAAAGTCATTTCTGTGCCTGAAATTGGTCAAAATTGAAGATTTTGAGTAAGCAAAACTCTGTAAAAATGGCAATTTTTGTCACTGTGAGGGTTTAAAAAGTGGTTATTCAACATGAGGCCCGATCCAAATGACATTTTGAATCATTTTTGGTAGAGTCCAAAAAATCAATTTTCTGATGAAAAACGATGACCCCGGACCAGTCGAACGTTGAAAAAATGGTCAATATTGATGAAATTTTAACATTTAATCTTTTGACTTTAAATGACGGTTGGATGTGTTATTACTTTTTCAACTAAAATAAGTGTGTTTAAAGTCATTTCTGTGCCTGAAATTGGTCAAAATTGAAGATTTTGACTAAGCAAAACTCTGTAAAAATGGCAATTTTGGTCACTGTGAGGGTTTAAAAAGTTGTTATTCAACATGAGGCTCGATCCAAATGACATTTTGAATCATTTTTGGTAGAGTCCAAAAAATCAATTTTCTGATGAAAAACGATAACCCCGGACCAGTCGAACGTTGAAAAAATGGTCAATATTGATGAAATTTTAACATTTAATCTTTTGACTTTAAATGACGGTTGGATGTGAGTTATTACTTTTTCAACTAAAATACATGTGTTTAAAGTCATTTTTGTGCCTGAAATTGGTCAAAATTTGAAGATTTTGAGTAAGCAAAACTCTGTAAAAATGGCAATTTTGGTCACTGTGAGGGTTTAAAAAGTGGTTATTCAACATGAGGCTCGATCCAAATGACATTTTGAATCATTTTTAGTAGAGTAAAAAAAATCAATTTTCTGATGAAAAACGATGACCCCGGACCAGTCGAACGTTGAAAAAATGGTCAATATTGATGAAATTTTAACATTTAATCTTTTGACTTTAAATGACGGTTGGATGTGAGTTATTACTTTTTCAACTAAAATAAGTGTGTTTAAAGTCATTTCTGTGCCTGAAATTGGTCAAAATTGAAGATTTTGAGTAAGCAAAACTCTGTAAAAATGGCAATTTTTGTCACTGTGAGGGTTTAAAAAGTGGTTATTCAACATGAGGCCCGATCCAAATGACATTTTGAATCATTTTTGGTAGAGTCCAAAAAATCAATTTTCTGATGAAAAACGATGACCCCGGACCAGTCGAACGTTGAAAAAATGGTCAATATTGATGACATTTTAACATTTAATCTTTTGACTTTAAATGACGGTTGGATGTGAGTTATTACTTTTTCAACTAAAATAAGTGTGTTTAAAGTCATTTCTGTGCCTGAAATTGGTCAAAATTGAAGATTTTGAGTAAGCAAAACTCTGTAAAAATGGCAATTTTGGTCACTGTGAGGGTTTAAAAAGTGGTTATTCAACATGAGGCTCGATCCAAATGACATTTTGAATCATTTTTGGTAGAGTCCAAAAAATCAATTTTCTGATGAAAAACGATGACCCCGGACCAGTCGAACGTTGAAAAAATGGTCAATATTGATGAAATTTTAACATTTAATCTTTTGACTTTAAATGACGGTTGGATGTGAGTTATTACTTTTTCAACTAAAATAAGTGTGTTTAAAGTCATTTCTGTGCCTGAAATTGGTCAAAATTGAAGATTTTGACTAAGCAAAACTCTGTAAAAATGGCAATTTTGGTAACTGTGAGGGTTTAAAAAGTGGTTATTCAACATGAGGCCCGATCCATATGACATTTTGAATCATTTTTGGTAGAGTCCAAAAAATCAATTTTCTGATGAAAAACTATGACCCCGGACCAGTCGAACGTTGAAAAAATGGTCAATATTGATGAAATTTTAACATTTAATCTTTTGACTTTAAATGACGGTTGGATGTGAGTTATTACTTTTTCAACTAAAATAAGTGTGTTTAAAGTCATTTCTGTGCCTGAAATTGGTCAAAATTGAAGATTTTGACTAAGCAAAACTCTGTAAAAATGGCAATTTTGGTAACTGTGAGGGTTTAAAAAGTGGTTATTCAACATGAGGCCCGATCCATATGACATTTTGAATCATTTTTGGTAGAGTCCAAAAAATCAATTTTCTGATGAAAAACTATGACCCCGGACCAGTCGAACGTTGAAAAAATGGTCAATATTGATGAAATTTTAACATTTAATCTTTTGACTTTAAATGACGGTTGGATGTGAGTTATTACTTTTTCAACTAAAATAAGTGTGTTTAAAGTCATTTTTGTGCCTGAAATTGGTCAAAATTTGAAGATTTTGAGTAAGCAAAACTCTGTAAAAATGGCAATTTTGGTCACTGTGAGGGTTTAAAAAGTTGTTATTCAACATGAGGCTCGATCCAAATGACATTTTGAATCATTTTTGGTAGAGTCCAAAAAATCAATTTTCTGATGAAAAACGATAACCCCGGACCAGTCGAACGTTGAAAAAATGGTCAATATTGATGACATTTTAACATTTAATCTTTTGACTTTAAATGACGGTGGGATGTGAGTTATTACTTTTTCAACTAAAATAAGTGTGTTTAAAGTCATTTTTGTGCCTGAAATTGGTCAAAATTTGAAGATTTTGAGTAAGCAAAACTCTGTAAAAATGGCAATTTTGGTCACTGTGAGGGTTTAAAAAGTTGTTATTCAACATGAGGCTCGATCCAAATGACATTTTAAATCATTTTTGGTAGAGTCCAAAAAATCAATTTTCTGATGAAAAACGATAACCCCGGACCAGTCGAACGTTGAAAAAATGGTCAATATTAATGACATTTTAACATTTAATCTTTTGACTTTAAATGACGGTTGGATGTGAGTTATTACTTTTTCAACTAAAATAAGTGTGTTTAAAGTCATTTCTGTGCCTGAAATTGGTCAAAATTGAAGATTTTGAGTAAGCAAAACTCTGTAAAAATGGCAATTTTGGTAACTGTGAGGGTTTAAAAAGTGGTTATTCAACATGGGGCCCGATCCATATGACATTTTGAATCATTTTTGGTAGAGTCCAAAAAATCCTTTTTCTGATGAAAAACGATAACCCCGGACCAGTCGAACGTTGAAAAAATGGTCAATATTGATTACATTTTAACATTTAATCTTTTGACTTTAAATGACGGTTGGATGTGAGTTATTACTTTTTCAACTAAAATAAGTGTGTTTAAAGTCATTTTTGTGCCTGAAATTGGTCAAAATTGAAGATTTTGAGTAAGCAAAACTCTGTAAAAATGGCAATTTTGGTCACTGTGAGGGTTTAAAAAGTGGTTATTCAACATGAGGCCCGATCCATATGACATTTTGAATCATTTTTGGTAGAGTCCAAAAAATCAATTTTCTGATGAAAAACTATGACCCCGGACCAGTCGAACGTTGAAAAAATAGTCAATATTGATGAAATTTTAACATTTAATCTTTTGACTTTAAATGACGGTTGGATGTGAGTTATTACTTTTTCAACTAAAATAAGTGTGTTTAAAGTCATTTTTGTGCCTGAAATTGGTCAAAATTTGAAGATTTTGAGTAAGCAAAACTCTGTAAAAATGGCAATTTTGGTCACTGTGAGGGTTTAAAAAGTTGTTATTCAACATGAGGCTCGATCCAAATGACATTTTGAATCATTTTTGGTAGAGTCCAAAAAATCAATTTTCTGATGAAAAACGATGACCCCGGACCAGTCGAACGTTGAAAAAATGGTCAATATTGATGACATTTTAACATTTAATCTTTTGACTTTAAATGACGGTTGGATGTGAGTTATTACTTTTTCAACTAAAATAAGTGTGTTTAAAGTCATTTCTGTGCCTGAAATTGGTCAAAATTGAAGATTTTGACTAAGCAAAACTCTGTAAAAATGGCAATTTTGGTAACTGTGAGGGTTTAAAAAGTGGTTATTCAACATGAGGCCCGATCCATATGACATTTTTAATCATTTTTGGTAGAGTCCAAAAAATCAATTTTCTGATGAAAAACGATAACCCCGGACCAGTCGAACGTTGAAAAAATGGTCAATATTGATTACATTTTAACATTTAATCTTTTGACTTTAAATGACGGTTGGATGTGAGTTATTACTTTTTCAACTAAAATAAGTGTGTTTAAAGTCATTTCTGTGCCTGAAATTGGTCAAAATTGAAGATTTTGAGTAAGCAAAACTCTGTAAAAATGGCAATTTTGGTAACTGTGAGGGTTTAAAAAGTGGTTATTCAACATGAGGCCCGATCCATATGACATTTTGAATCATTTTTGGTAGAGTCCAAAAAATCAATTTTCTGATGAAAAACTATGACCCCGGACCAGTCGAACGTTGAAAAAATAGTCAATATTGATGAAATTTTAACATTTAATCTTTTGACTTTAAATGACGGTTGGATGTGAGTTATTACTTTTTCAACTAAAATAAGTGTGTTTAAAGTCATTTTTGTGCCTGAAATTGGTCAAAATTTGAAGATTTTGAGTAAGAAAAACTCTGTAAAAATTGCAATTTTGGTCACTGTGAGGGTTTAAAAAGTTGTTATTCAACATGAGGCTCGATCCAAATGACATTTTGAATCATTTTTGGTAGAGTCCAAAAAATCAATTTTCTGATGAAAAACGATGACCCCGGACCAGTCGAACGTTGAAAAAATGGTCAATATTGATGACATTTTAACATTTAATCTTTTGACTTTAAATGACGGTTGGATGTGAGTTATTACTTTTTCAACTAAAATAAGTGTGTTTAAAGTCATTTCTGTGCCTGAAATTGGTCAAAATTGAAGATTTTGAGTAAGCAAAACTCTGTAAAAATGGCAATTTTGGTCACTGTGAGGGTTTAAAAAGTGGTTATTCAACATGAGGCCCGATCCAAATGACATTTTGAACCATTTTTGGTAGAGTCCAAAAAATCCATTTTCTGATGAAAAACGATGACCCCGGACCAGTCGAACGTTGAAAAAATGGTCAATATTGATGAAATTTTAACATTTAATCTTTTGACTTTAAATGACGGTTGTATGTGAGTTATTACTTTTTCAACTAAAATAAGTGTGTTTAAAGTCATTTCTGTGCCTGAAATTGGTCAAAATTGAAGATTTTGAGTAAGCAAAACTCTGTAAAAATGGCAATTTTGGTCACTGTGAGGGTTTAAAAAGTGGTTATTCAACATGAGGCCCGATCCAAATGACATTTTGAATCATTTTTGGTAGAGTCCAAAAAATCAATTTTCTGATGAAAAACGATGACCCCGGACCAGTCGAACGTTGAAAAAATGGTCAATATTGATGAAATTTTAACATTTAATCTTTTGACTTTAAATGACGGTTGGATGTGAGTTATTACTTTTTCAACTAAAATAAGTGTGTTTAAAGTCATTTTTGTGCCTGAAATTGGTCAAAATTTGAAGATTTTGAGTAAGCAAAACTCTGTAAAAATGGCAATTTTGGTCACTGTGAGGGTTTAAAAAGTTTTTATTCAACATGAAGCTCGATCCAAATGACATTTTGAATCATTTTTGGTAGAGTCCAAAAAATCAATTTTCTGATGAAAAACGATGACCCCGGACCAGTCGAACGTTGAAAAAATGGTCAATATTGATGAAATTTTAACATTTAATCTTTTGACTTTAAATGACGGTTGGATGTGAGTTATTACTTTTTCAACTAAAATAAGTGTGTTTAAAGTCATTTCTGTGCCTGAAATTGGTCAAAATTGAAGATTTTGAGTAAGCAAAACTCTGTAAAAATGGCAATTTTGGTAACTGTGAGGGTTTAAAAAGTGGTTATTCAACATGAGGCCCGATCCATATGACATTTTGAATCATTTTTGGTAGAGTCCAAAAAATCAATTTTCTGATGAAAAACTATGACCCCAGACCAGTCGAACGTTGAAAAAATAGTCAATATTGATGAAATTTTAACATTTAATCTTTTGACTTTAAATGACGGTTGGATGTGAGTTATTACTTTTTCAACTAAAATAAGTGTGTTTAAAGTCATTTTTGTGCCTGAAATTGGTCAAAATTTGAAGATTTTGAGTAAGCAAAACTCTGTAAAAATGGCAATTTTGGTCACTGTGAGGGTTTAAAAAGTTGTTATTCAACATGAGGCTCGATCCAAATGACATTTTGAATCATTTTTGGTAGAGTCCAAAAAATCAATTTTCTGATGAAAAACGATGACCCCGGACCAGTCGAACGTTGAAAAAATGGTCAATATTGATGACATTTTAACATTTAATCTTTTGACTTTAAATGACGGTTGGATGTGAGTTATTACTTTTTCAACTAAAATAAGTGTGTTTAAAGTCATTTCTGTGCCTGAAATTGGTCAAAATTGAAGATTTTGAGTAAGCAAAACTCTGTAAAAATGGCAATTTTGGTCACTGTGAGGGTTTAAAAAGTGGTTATTCAACATGAGGCTCGATCCAAATGACATTTTGAATCATTTTTGGTAGAGTCCAAAAAATCAATTTTCTGATGAAAAACGATGACCCCGGACCAGTCGAACGTTGAAAAAATGGTCAATATTGATGACATTTTAACATTTAATCTTTTGACTTTAAATGACGGTTGGATGTGAGTTATTACTTTTTCAACTAAAATAAGTGTGTTTAAAGTCATTTCTGTGCCTGAAATTGGTCAAAATTGAAGATTTTGAGTAAGCAAAACTCTGTAAAAATGGCAATTTTGGTAACTGTGAGGGTTTAAAAAGTGGTTATTCAACATGAGGCCCGATCCATATGACATTTTGAATCATTTTTGGTAGAGTCCAAAAAATCAATTTTCTGATGAAAAACTATGACCCCGGACCAGTCGAACGTTGAAAAAATAGTCAATATTGATGAAATTTTAACATTTAATCTTTTGACTTTAAATGACGGTTGGATGTGAGTTATTACTTTTTCAACTAAAATAAGTGTGTTTAAAGTCATTTTTGTGCCTGAAATTGGTCAAAATTTGAAGATTTTGAGTAAGAAAAACTCTGTAAAAATTGCAATTTTGGTCACTGTGAGGGTTTAAAAAGTTGTTATTCAACATGAGGCTCGATCCAAATGACATTTTGAATCATTTTTGGTAGAGTCCAAAAAATCAATTTTCTGATGAAAAACGATGACCCCGGACCAGTCGAACGTTGAAAAAATGGTCAATATTGATGACATTTTAACATTTAATCTTTTGACTTTAAATGACGGTTGGATGTGAGTTATTACTTTTTCAACTAAAATAAGTGTGTTTAAAGTCATTTCTGTGCCTGAAATTGGTCAAAATTGAAGATTTTGAGTAAGCAAAACTCTGTAAAAATGGCAATTTTGGTCACTGTGAGGGTTTAAAAAGTGGTTATTCAACATGAGGCCCGATCCAAATGACATTTTGAACCATTTTTGGTAGAGTCCAAAAAATCCATTTTCTGATGAAAAACGATGACCCCGGACCAGTCGAACGTTGAAAAAATGGTCAATATTGATGAAATTTTAACATTTAATCTTTTGACTTTAAATGACGGTTGTATGTGAGTTATTACTTTTTCAACTAAAATAAGTGTGTTTAAAGTCATTTCTGTGCCTGAAATTGGTCAAAATTGAAGATTTTGAGTAAGCAAAACTCTGTAAAAATGGCAATTTTGGTCACTGTGAGGGTTTAAAAAGTGGTTATTCAACATGAGGCCCGATCCAAATGACATTTTGAATCATTTTTGGTAGAGTCCAAAAAATCAATTTTCTGATGAAAAACGATGACCCCGGACCAGTCGAACGTTGAAAAAATGGTCAATATTGATGAAATTTTAACATTTAATCTTTTGACTTTAAATGACGGTTGGATGTGAGTTATTACTTTTTCAACTAAAATAAGTGTGTTTAAAGTCATTTTTGTGCCTGAAATTGGTCAAAATTTGAAGATTTTGAGTAAGCAAAACTCTGTAAAAATGGCAATTTTGGTCACTGTGAGGGTTTAAAAAGTTTTTATTCAACATGAAGCTCGATCCAAATGACATTTTGAATCATTTTTGGTAGAGTCCAAAAAATCAATTTTCTGATGAAAAACGATGACCCCGGACCAGTCGAACGTTGAAAAAATGGTCAATATTGATGAAATTTTAACATTTAATCTTTTGACTTTAAATGACGGTTGGATGTGAGTTATTACTTTTTCAACTAAAATAAGTGTGTTTAAAGTCATTTCTGTGCCTGAAATTGGTCAAAATTGAAGATTTTGAGTAAGCAAAACTCTGTAAAAATGGCAATTTTGGTAACTGTGAGGGTTTAAAAAGTGGTTATTCAACATGAGGCCCGATCCATATGACATTTTGAATCATTTTTGGTAGAGTCCAAAAAATCAATTTTCTGATGAAAAACTATGACCCCAGACCAGTCGAACGTTGAAAAAATAGTCAATATTGATGAAATTTTAACATTTAATCTTTTGACTTTAAATGACGGTTGGATGTGAGTTATTACTTTTTCAACTAAAATAAGTGTGTTTAAAGTCATTTTTGTGCCTGAAAT
Organism: Lissotriton vulgaris; assembly: GCF_964263255.1. Classification (NCBI taxonomy): domain Eukaryota; kingdom Metazoa; phylum Chordata; class Amphibia; order Caudata; family Salamandridae; genus Lissotriton; species Lissotriton vulgaris. The sequence continues at coordinate 202,556 of NW_028244503.1, forward strand.
TGGTCAAAATTTGAAGATTTTGAGTAAGCAAAACTCTGTAAAAATGGCAATTTTGGTCACTGTGAGGGTTTAAAAAGTTGTTATTCAACATGAGGCTCGATCCAAATGACATTTTGAATCATTTTTGGTAGAGTCCAAAAAATCAATTTTCTGATGAAAAACGATGACCCCGGACCAGTCGAACGTTGAAAAAATGGTCAATATTGATGACATTTTAACATTTAATCTTTTGACTTTAAATGACGGTTGGATGTGAGTTATTACTTTTTCAACTAAAATAAGTGTGTTTAAAGTCATTTCTGTGCCTGAAATTGGTCAAAATTGAAGATTTTGAGTAAGCAAAACTCTGTAAAAATGGCAATTTTGGTCACTGTGAGGGTTTAAAAAGTGGTTATTCAACATGAGGCTCGATCCAAATGACATTTTGAATCATTTTTGGTAGAGTCCAAAAAATCAATTTTCTGATGAAAAACGATGACCCCGGACCAGTCGAACGTTGAAAAAATGGTCAATATTGATGAAATTTTAACATTTAATCTTTTGACTTTAAATGACGGTTGGATGTGAGTTATTACTTTTTCAACTAAAATAAGTGTGTTTAAAGTCATTTCTGTGCCTGAAATTGGTCAAAATTGAAGATTTTGAGTAAGCAAAACTCTGTAAAAATGGCAATTTTGGTCACTGTGAGGGTTTAAAAAGTGGTTATTCAACATGAGGCCCAATCCAAATGACATTTTGAATCATTTTTGGTAGAGTCCAAAAAATCAATTTTCTGATGAAAAACGATGACCCCGGACCAGTCGAACGTTGAAAAAATGGTCAATATTGATGAAATTTTAACATTTAATCTTTTGACTTTAAATGACGGTTGGATGTGAGTTATTACTTTTTCAACTAAAATAAGTGTGTTTAAAGTCATTTCTGTGCCTGAAATTGGTCAAAATTGAAGATTTTGACTAAGCAAAACTCTGTAAAAATGGCAATTTTGGTAACTGTGAGGGTTTAAAAAGTGGTTATTCAACATGAGGCCCGATCCATATGACATTTTGAATCATTTTTGGTAGAGTCCAAAAAATCAATTTTCTGATGAAAAACTATGACCCCGGACCAGTCGAACGTTGAAAAAATTGTCAATATTGATGAAATTTTAACATTTAATCTTTTGACTTTAAATGACGGTTGGATGTGAGTTATTACTTTTTCAACTAAAATAAGTGTGTTTAAAGTCATTTTTGTGCCTGAAATTGGTCAAAATTTGAAGATTTTGAGTAAGCAAAACTCTGTAAAAATGGCAATTTTGGTCACTGTGAGGGTTTAAAAAGTTGTTATTCAACATGAGGCTCGATCCAAATGACATTTTGAATCATTTTTGGTAGAGTCCAAAAAATCAATTTTCTGATGAAAAACGATAACCCCGGACCAGTCGAACGTTGAAAAAATGGTCAATATTGATTACATTTTAACATTTAATCTTTTGACTTTAAATGACGGTTGGATGTGAGTTATTACTTTTTCAACTAAAATAAGTGTGTTTAAAGTCATTTCTGTGCCTGAAATTGGTCAAAATTGAAGATTTTGAGTAAGCAAAACTCTGTAAAAATGGCAATTTTGGTCACTGTGAGGGTTTAAAAAGTGGTTATTCAACATGAGGCCCGATCCAAATGACATTTTGAACCATTTTTGGTAGAGTCCAAAAAATCCATTTTCTGATGAAAAACGATGACCCCGGACCAGTCGAACGTTGAAAAAATGGTCAATATTGATGAAATTTTAACATTTAATCTTTTGACTTTAAATGACGGTTGTATGTGAGTTATTACTTTTTCAAGTAAAATAAGTGTGTTTAAAGTCATTTCTGTGCCTGAAATTGGTCAAAATTGAAGATTTTGAGTAAGCAAAACTCTGTAAAAATGGCAATTTTGGTCACTGTGAGGGTGTAAAAAGTGGTTATTCAACATGAGGCCCGATCCAAATGACATTTTGAATCATTTTTGGTAGAGTCCAAAAAATCAATTTTCTGATGAAAAACTATGACCCCGGACCAGTCGAACGTTGAAAAAATGGTCAATATTGATGAAATTTTAACATTTAATCTTTTGACTTTAAATGATGGTTGGATGTGAGTTATTACTTTTTCAACTAAAATAAGTGTGTTTAAAGTCATTTTTGTGCCTGAAATTGGTCAAAATTTGAAGATTTTGAGTAAGCAAAACTCTGTAAAAATGGCAATTTTGGTCACTGTGAGGGTTTAAAAAGTTTTTATTCAACATGAAGCTCGATCCAAATGACATTTTGAATCATTTTTGGTAGAGTCCAAAAAATCAATTTTCTGATGAAAAACGATGACCCCGGACCAGTCGAACGTTGAAAAAATGGTCAATATTGCTGAAATTTTAACATTTAATCTTTTGACTTTAAATGACGGTTGGATGTGAGTTATTACTTTTTCAACTAAAATAAGTGTGTTTAAAGTCATTTCTGTGCCTGAAATTGGTCAAAATTGAAGATTTTGAGTAAGCAAAACTCTGTAAAAATGGCAATTTTGGTAACTGTGAGGGTTTAAAAAGTGGTTATTCAACATGAGGCCCGATCCATATGACATTTTGAATCATTTTTGGTAGAGTCCAAAAAATCAATTTTCTGATGAAAAACTATGACCCCGGACCAGTCGAACGTTGAAAAAATAGTCAATATTGATGAAATTTTAACATTTAATCTTTTGACTTTAAATGACGGTTGGATGTGAGTTATTACTTTTTCAACTAAAATAAGTGTGTTTAAAGTCATTTTTGTGCCTGAAATTGGTCAAAATTTGAAGATTTTGAGTAAGCAAAACTCTGTAAAAATGGCAATTTTGGTCACTGTGAGGGTTTAAAAAGTTGTTATTCAACATGAGGCTCGATCCAAATGACATTTTGAATCATTTTTGGTAGAGTCCAAAAAATCAATTTTCTGATGAAAAACGATGACCCCGGACCAGTCGAACTGTAGAAATATAGAAATATTGATGTACATAAGCAACGTTCATTTCCCTTTTCCCACTCCTCTCCCTGCGCGTACCCTGAATACCGTAAAGCATTTAACTACATCCTACTGCCAGCAAAGGCCTGTACCCATGTATACATGACAGCCATTTTAGGCACCCTGCCCCTTTTTGCCCGCCTAAGATTAGAATCACCGGCTCCCCTTCTGCGTGTACACGACCCTGCCCTGAAAGGCAGCCCCTTTTTGCTCGACCCACGCAAACCCCCCATTCCCTCTTGAAGAAGCATCCTTCGCCTTAGCAGGCATAGCCCTCCCCCAGCTGCACCTGACTGCCCCCGCTCTCTCATGTACGGGTCATAAGATCTCTCTCGCTCTCTGTGTGACTCTGTCCTTGTGTCCACCCTGGCTACCCCTCCCTTCTCCTCACGTAGGCAAGTCATAAACCTTCTTTTGCAAGACCCTGCCCTTGAGAGTCGCGGCCGCGCCTGACCAACACCTCCTTCCCTTCCATGAATGCCCCTCTGTTGACAAGTCTCCCCTCTGCGCCCGATTGTCCACGCGGCATGAATACCACTCCTTTGATGACCCTTTCCCCCGAGTCCGGCTGACCACACATGTCCGAGGCCATCGCCTGGGCCAGGAGATACCATTTACTGCCCTTATTGTATGAAGTCACTCCTCTTCAAAGGATCCTCTATTGGTCTTAGCCACCCCACCCCTTGGGCTATGATCAGGCGTACACATCCTACGAAACACTCAGCTGCGTGATTGCCCTCCCCTCTTATCAGCAGGTCAAGGGCCCCCATTGTAAATGTATATGGGTAGGATCACCACGAGGATTATAGGATCACCACGAGGATTATAGGGATGTCTTTCTTTTGCGTCATACATTCCTGATTGTGTTATCAAGTGTTCTGTAGAGTATAAAAACCAGAGTCTCAGCTCACTTGTTAGAGCACCTCCCGAAAGACACTGTGTTTCGTGTCCGAAATGACATGCTCTCCTCATGAGAAATAAACTCTGTTCTTGATTCCTGCTTCCAGCGCCCGTCTCTTTATTTTGGTAACTGATCAATATGGGAGCTAAGAGGCGGTTTGCGCCAGCGGCCTGGGCATCGATAGGATTATGGGCTCGTTTTCCACAATTGGCGTCCCAACGCGGGGTCCATCAGTGACATGGGGTTCGGTAAGAGAGATCCAAACGAAGAAGTGAACATCTAAATGATCGGAGCATGCCTGCCTTGAGAGGGCTCTCGCCCGGCGGCCGATCGACAGAGCTTCACCAATTCTGAACGGACCTCTCTTGCAGTGACCTATTGTCCTGACTGGAATCCCACAGGAATGCTACATGGAGTAAGAGAACGAACGGGCGCTGGAGGAGGAAGTCGAAGAACTGTCCGTATGGTCCGGTCCGGGTAAGATTAAGTAGGGCGTTCCTACGCCTGATTGGTAGGGTGGTTCTATCCACCTAATTGTTGATTGATTGTATTGAAAATCGGTATTTGTATACCGAAATTGCTAATTGTTGATTGATTGTATTGAAAATCGGTATTTGTATACCGAAATTATTGGTATTGGTTCATTTAGCTTTGAGGGCTACTTGACATATTGGTTCTCTTCTGAGAACGAGACATTCTCTGTTTTCAAACAGCGGCGAATAGGAACGTCGTCCCTCTTTGCAGATAGAAAAGGGTAGGTAATACAGACTTTTGTCCCCGGTATTAATCCGTCATGCCTACTTTTCTCCCCACTGAATTGTTTGAAGTCGATTGATAACCGATTGTTGTTCTTTAAGAATTGTTGAAGTCGATTAATAATCGATGTTGTTCTTTGAGAATTGTTTGAAGTCGGTTGATAGTCGATTGTTGTTCTTTGAGATCTTCCCTGTCTACAAACTGAGACGAGTAGAAATATTCTGTCTTCCTTTTTGGATAGCGAAGGGCAGGTAATGCAGACATTTGTCCCCGTTGTAATCCGTCATGCCTGTTTTTCTCCCCACTGATTGGTTGAAAACCTGGACCTTGTTGTTCCAGGAATTGTTTCGTTTGAGGTATTTTCTGCCTGCAAACAACGTGGAATAGAAATATTCTATCTAGTCTTTGCAAGTAGTAAAGGGTAGGTTATGCCCCTTTGTGAATTCGTCAGTCCTACCCACTCCCCACTGTTTGGGGGGTAGCTCGCATGGTCCGCCCAGGAGACTACCCTTATGGAGGACATATGCTCCCCGCTCATGGGCCATTTAGTGGAGGTAGACCATCTGGTCCGTCCAGGAGGCTACCCTAGTAGATGGAAGTACATCGCTCAGTCTGTCCAGGATGATACCCCAATAAAGGAATATATGTTCCCCTTTTGATCGATAATCTCGTTCCACCCCGGACCATTTATTGGAGGGAACTCGTCTGGTCCGCCCAGAAGTACCCCCCTAGTGAAAAGGACACATAAAAATATGAAGTGATCACCGTTCCCTACTAACAGAAAGCCTTGGCTCGAAACACGCTAAGGAAGAGAAAGAAAACTAAAAAGAAATCAGGCTAAGTCAGTAACCCCCTGATGAGCTTTTGACTTCACTAAAAATAAGAAACATTAGAAATAGTTCGTAACAAGAAATATAAAATGGCGAAAAGTTTGACAGCAAAAATAGCCACGAGGTAGCTAGGCTTCACTGCCTGTTCCTGCTCCCAACATGCCTGCCTCATTGCCCGCCACGCCCAAATAACGGTCACATGAAATAGAAACAATCAAATAGGTACCTACCCTCATTCCGGAAGCTCCCAAAGTGCAACAGGTCCGCGGTTACGCCCATCCGGAAGGCGAGGCCTCGAGGCACGAGGGGCCCGCCTGACCACGGTCGGGAGGAGATGATGTTGGGCAGGCGGTCCAAAGAATGGCAGAGTCCTCTCCTTCTCTCCTCTTCCGCTGCCCTGCAGGCCACGGGGGGGGGCTGTCTTGCCTCAGCCACCGACCACCCCCCCCCTTCTGTCTCTCGCCTGGCCCGACCCACGAAGAAGGCAGAAGCCGAAGGCGAGAATGGCGGCGAATCAAGTAGTCCCGCCACACGTCAAATTCCTGGATAGTTACAGGTAGTGCTGCCACATGTCGACGTCTGGACAGTTGCAGATAGTCCCGCCACATGTCAAGAGAAAGGGGGGGGCTGTCTTGCCTCAGCCGCCGACCACCCCCCCCATCTTCAATAGCCAGCACGGCCAATATCGAAACGACGGAGCCGAGTGGCGGCGCGGGGTCGCTGGAAGGGGGAGGTGACGCGAACGAGCCTCCCCCACCTCCCTCCAGGTGGAGGCTTCCAGTGACACCCCAATGCTCTTACTTAAAGAGGGTCAACATCATAAAGCGGTCCTCTGCCCAGGACGGGCACACGCTCCATGCCTTCTCCCCGCAACCTTGAAGATTCTATAAGAGCCGGGGGGCTCCGATCCCTCCACATGGGTGCCCCCGCCCCCTTCACTGGGAACCACGACACCGGTGCAACTCCTGCCGGCACCAGCCTCGGATTGGAAATGGCTAAAATGAAGCCACGGCACGGACTTGTTCAGTTCCGGAGGAACGCCAGGATGACCCGGTAGGAAAATTGTTGCCGCCCTTCCCACTCTTTGACTCATGGTCCATATTTGCTAAACTGTTTACCACATAGCACAAAACTTTTTGAACTACCAACGGAAAGTTCTGGGCCAACCACGAGACTAGAGACTTTCTGACTGTGCTGGAACTTGCCTGACCCCACCTAAAATGGCGCCGCCGAAAAATGAAACGTATTTGAATAAACTTTGTTGCACCCAGGTTGCGCAGCTTGTTGTCCCGAGATCTATGTGCAGTTTTTGGACAATGAAAGTAGATATGAAGGGCGTTGAGTATGTGCTTGGATAATGAATTGACTTGGGGTGGGTACTGATTATGATTTGGAAAATGAATTGGTGTAACTTAGATAACGAATGAGTATTGGATAAATGAATTTTTGAATTAATCAAAAATGAATTCTTGACATGCATCATGCTTGCTCTGTAAGGAAATTTTAATACGATTTTATTTGCACTGCTGCACCTTATGCAATGAACTGCCACCAATTTCGTTTATTAAAAGTATTTTTAAGAAGAAAGCATGGTCGTTGCAGTTGCATTAATGAGTTTTGGATGCCTTACTACTGTGAGCGAAGAGTAAAGTATGATGAAGGATGTAGATCAAAAGGGATCAGATATTTAGCAGCTACCTTATGTGCCACAAGCAGCCGGAAAAGTGTTTCAGATAACCCTTTAAATGACACCACAGAAAATGCAACCTGACCGTCACCCTTGCACCCGATAAAGAGGGTTACGACCAAGTAGCTCATGTAGATACTCAGATCGTCAATGATTATCTATCTGACACCACTGGTCCCTCTGGGCTGAAATGCCGAGATGGCAAGGGAATGCAGTACGAGGAGATAGAGCGAGTATATGGTAGGTAGAAACATTTTCGAACTACTGCATGATGATGTGCTTTGAATGCTGCCCCCCCCCACCCCTTCTTTTCCTCCCTTCTGCAGGTCACGTCAGAACGTCGGCTGAAGTGTGGAAGAGCGACGGTTGGACCACCGACGAAAAAGGGAAGGGGGGAATATGTGTTTAGTCACTATAACGACAAATTTTTAAAAGACGTAGGCTTAACATGACTGTTCCTCCTTAGGACATAGCGACTGAGAGGATGGACTGACATAGAAACTGGACAGGTACTGAAGGACGAAAAATTGACTAGAAATGACGTGTTAAATAATGTAACTGGACGTTTGACTAGGTAGGGAAAGGACAAAGAAAAATTATACAGGTAAGGGTTGCCACGGCACCACCCGTCTAGGAAGTTAGAAATATTGCTGATGTTCAAAATGCACTACCCCCTTTCTCACACTCTTATAGATATAGCCAAGCTGTCCGACTGTTCTCCCGATCAATACTTGCCGTTGCCTCAGCCTGGAGAACTTCCCACCACAGGAGGGAACAGAAAAATGGCTTAAGATCCAACCATGGGTAACTAGCACGACCAGGTTAATTACTGATCGACCAGCCGAGGTGTGAGTATTGGTAATTGGGAACGCTCGCAGGCGTGACAAGCGAGAAGGGAAAGGGGGGAAGGGTAGAAAGAGCAAGCACATAGATAAAACAGGATAGTAAAGATACGTAGGATATACATATAAAAACAGATGTTGTAGGCTAACAATTGTTTCCTGTCTTGTCGTGAATGTCTTGTATATGTGTAATACATGTGCCGTCTTCCCTGTCTGAGTTTGTGTGTGTATAAATGTACGAATTCATGTCTTCCCTCTGTCTGTATCTGTGCGTTACCTGACCTTTGCTGTTCCGTGTTGTGAGCGCACTAAATGACCTATTTTTGTACACGTCTCTCTCTCTCTCTCTCTCTCTCTCTCTCCCTCTCTCTCTCTCTCTCCCTACATGTCATACGTGTACCGAATGGCTCGTTTAGATTGCGGACGACTCTCACTCTCTATGAGAGTCTGCCTATTCTCTCTCCTTCATTGGTAAAATTGTGCCCCACCGGCACCAGTCTGATTTGATACATATTGAACGCGAAGGTGTTCAGCGAAATTGGCCGAAACTAAAATAATTGTATCTCGCCATATTACTGCCTCTCCTTTTTGCAAAAATGAATGAACTTGAATTGGCTGAGAAGGAAAGGACAGGTAAGACGACTAAAGTCTCCCCAAATCTGGCCATTTATAGGGGAACTGTATGTCAATGGCACCTTATGTCTGTTCTTCAGAGACGAACGCCAACGTCCAGATTGAACTCCCAACGCCCGGATTGCCCCACCCCCCTTTTTGCACCCAAGCGCAAGCGCCCGAAGCATCCCCGCCCCATTTGTCGGTAAACCCCAATTGCTGTCCCGAATATAAACTTGATGCACATGAGTAGCTGTTGACCCTCGAGAATACCCTGTTTTGCCTGACTCTCGATAATGACACCCCCGCCCTGTTCGAAAAGGTTAGCCAGTCCTGATGGGAAATGCTCTGTAAAATGCTGAATATGATGTAATGCACAGTTGATGGGAACCTCACTTGATTTATAAATAAGACGATGAATAGACCTGCCATGAACCCAGTAGGAATACTGACACGTGCACTGCTTGGTAATGAACCTCTGACTGTGACCAATGAGCGTATCTCCCAAATGCGTAGAATTGAGGGAGGAATTCACATGCATAGATATCTTCTTTTGCCATTTCACTGAAACCTTGTCTTGTACCTATTCAAAGATTCACGATCACCAAAGGAGATGGGTCAGAAGTGACGTACAGCCTGGCCGCGGATCTTGGGACTCGTGTGACCTCGACCAAAGGTGGAGCCGCAGAGCAACAGGATACGGGACGAGACCGCAACTTCAACGTGGAAAATGAAAAACGGCGAGCCACCTCGAAGCCACTCGCCTGCTAAACCCACGTGTGCCTGGAGTCTCCGTCCCCCTTCCTTGAGCCCGATGGATGGGCCTGCCTGCTTGTTATCCTTTGCTCCCCTGGTCCCTTTTGCGTGTCCCAGGAACTCTGACCCAACTCCACCCTCTCCCCTATCGACTATTTGAACCACACTCACCCTCTTTTCCACGTGACTTTTTGCCAAAGGAAAGAACAGCATTCCACTGGGAATAGGGTGCTGCCATAGAACTATGGGTGCCGAGCATAAGGCGCCACCAACCGCATTGTTTAGGAAACAGGACTGTGGTCTAACAGCAGAGGACTGACCGCACCCTGCAACGCGAAAGGATAGAACAGAGCTGGACCTATAGCTCCACCGCCGGTGCTCAACAGCGCCAATGAAAGTACTCGGACTAGAGCCTACCAGTGATGGCTCACTGACAAAAAAGACACTGGGACGAAGAAATATTGTATATTGAACTGAATTCCGCTCTCAACTACCTGGTCAAAACTGTTCATTGGTTACATTTTTAGTCAGAAACATTTATGCTATGTAGTGCTTTGAAATGGTAGGAACTCGACAAGTGCAATCTCCTATGTGCCGTATTCTGCCAAACACATCAACTGTCCATGATTATATACCATATGCTAATATTGACAATGCTAATTCTGCGACCGTGCCTGTTTATATGTACCATCATCGATCACGAAAATGAACTTTTGCTATGTAAAAGGGGCGACTGTAGAAATATAGAAATATTGATGTACATAAGCAACGTTCATTTCCCTTTTCCCACTCCTCTCCCTGCGCGTACCCTGAATACCGTAAAGCATTTAACTACATCCTACTGCCAGCAAAGGCCTGTACCCATGTATACATGACAGCCATTTTAGGCACCCTGCCCCTTTTTGCCCGCCTAAGATTAGAATCACCGGCTCCCCTTCTGCGTGTACACGACCCTGCCCTGAAAGGCAGCCCCTTTTTGCTCGACCCACGCAAACCCCCCATTCCCTCTTGAAGAAGCATCCTTCGCCTTAGCAGGCATAGCCCTCCCCCAGCTGCACCTGACTGCCCCCGCTCTCTCATGTACGGGTCATAAGATCTCTCTCGCTCTCTGTGTGACTCTGTCCTTGTGTCCACCCTGGCTACCCCTCCCTTCTCCTCACGTAGGCAAGTCATAAACCTTCTTTTGCAAGACCCTGCCCTTGAGAGTCGCGGCCGCGCCTGACCAACACCTCCTTCCCTTCCATGAATGCCCCTCTGTTGACAAGTCTCCCCTCTGCGCCCGATTGTCCACGCGGCATGAATACCACTCCTTTGATGACCCTTTCCCCCGAGTCCGGCTGACCACACATGTCCGAGGCCATCGCCTGGGCCAGGAGATACCATTTACTGCCCTTATTGTATGAAGTCACTCCTCTTCAAAGGATCCTCTATTGGTCTTAGCCACCCCACCCCTTGGGCTATGATCAGGCGTACACATCCTACGAAACACTCAGCTGCGTGATTGCCCTCCCCTCTTATCAGCAGGTCAAGGGCCCCCATTGTGAATGTATATGGGTAGGATCACCACGAGGATTATAGGATCACCACGAGGATTATAGGGATGTCTTTCTTTTGCGTCATACATTCCTGATTGTGTTATCAAGTGTTCTGTAGAGTATAAAAACCAGAGTCTCAGCTCACTTGTTAGAGCACCTCCCGAAAGACACTGTGTTTCGTGTCCGAAATGACATGCTCTCCTCATGAGAAATAAACTCTGTTCTTGATTCCTGCTTCCAGCGCCCGTCTCTTTATTTTGGTAACTGATCAATATGGGAGCTAAGAGGCGGTTTGCGCCAGCGGCCTGGGCATCGATAGGATTATGGGCTCGTTTTCCACACGAACGTTGAAAAAATGGTCAATATTGATGACATTTTAACATTTAATCTTTTGACTTTAAATGACGGTTGGATGTGAGTTATTACTTTTTCAACTAAAATAAGTGTGTTTAAAGTCATTTCTGTGCCTGAAATTGGTCAAAATTGAAGATTTTGAGTAAGCAAAACTCTGTAAAAATGGCAATTTTGGTCACTGTGAGGGTTTAAAAAGTGGTTATTCAACATGAGGCTCGATCCAAATGACATTTTGAATCATTTTTGGTAGAGTCCAAAAAATCAATTTTCTGATGAAAAACGATGACCCCGGACCAGTCGAACGTTGAAAAAATGGTCAATATTGATGAAATTTTAACATTTAATCTTTTGACTTTAAATGACGGTTGGATGTGAGTTATTACTTTTTCAACTAAAATAAGTGTGTTTAAAGTCATTTCTGTGCCTGAAATTGGTCAAAATTGAAGATTTTGAGTAAGCAAAACTCTGTAAAAATGGCAATTTTTGTCACTGTGAGGGTTTAAAAAGTGGTTATTCAACATGAGGCCCGATCCAAATGACATTTTGAATCATTTTTGGTAGAGTCCAAAAAATCAATTTTCTGATGAAAAACGATGACCCCGGACCAGTCGAACGTTGAAAAAATGGTCAATATTGATGAAATTTTAACATTTAATCTTTTGACTTTAAATGACGGTTGGATGTGAGTTATTACTTTTTCAACTAAAATAAGTGTGTTTAAAGTCATTTCTGTGCCTGAAATTGGTCAAAATTGAAGATTTTGACTAAGCAAAACTCTGTAAAAATGGCAATTTTGGTAACTGTGAGGGTTTAAAAAGTGGTTATTCAACATGAGGCCCGATCCATATGACATTTTGAATCATTTTTGGTAGAGTCCAAAAAATCAATTTTCTGATGAAAAACTATGACCCCGGACCAGTCGAACGTTGAAAAAATGGTCAATATTGATGAAATTTTAACATTTAATCTTTTGACTTTAAATGACGGTTGGATGTGAGTTATTACTTTTTCAACTAAAATAAGTGTGTTTAAAGTCATTTCTGTGCCTGAAATTGGTCAAAATTGAAGATTTTGAGTAAGCAAAACTCTGTTAAAATGGCAATTTTGGTCACTGTGAGGGTTTAAAAAGTGGTTATTCAACATGAGGCCCGATCCAAATGACATTTTGAACCATTTTTGGTAGAGTCCAAAAAATCCATTTTCTGATGAAAAACGATGACCCCGGACCAGTCGAACGTTGAAAAAATGGTCAATATTGATGAAATTTTAACATTTAATCTTTTGACTTTAAATGACGGTTGTATGTGAGTTATTACTTTTTCAACTAAAATAAGTGTGTTTAAAGTCATTTCTGTGCCTGAAATTGGTCAAAATTGAAGATTTTGAGTAAGCAAAACTCTGTAAAAATGGCAATTTTGGTCACTGTGAGGGTTTAAAAAGTGGTTATTCAACATGAGGCCCGATCCAAATGACATTTTGAATCATTTTTGGTAGATTCCAAAAAATCAATTTTCTGATGAAAAACGATGACCCCGGACCAGTCGAACGTTGAAAAAATGGTCAATATTGATGAAATTTTAACATTTAATCTTTTGACATTAAATGACGGTTGGATGTGAGTTATTACTTTTTCAACTAAAATAAGTGTGTTTAAAGTCATTTTTGTGCCTGAAATTGGTCAAAATTTGAAGATTTTGAGTAAGCAAAACTCTGTAAAAATGGCAATTTTGGTCACTGTGAGGGTTTAAAAAGTTTTTATTCAACATGAAGCTCGATCCAAATGACATTTTGAATCATTTTTGGTAGAGTCCAAAAAATCAATTTTCTGATGAAAAACGATGACCCCGGACCAGTCGAACGTTGAAAAAATGGTCAATATTGATGAAATTTTAACATTTAATCTTTTGACTTTAAATGACGGTTGGATGTGAGTTATTACTTTTTCAACTAAAATAAGTGTGTTTAAAGTCATTTTTGTGCCTGAAATTGGTCAAAATTGAAGATTTTGACTAAGCAAAACTCTGTAAAGATGGCAATTTTGGTAACTGTGAGGGTTTAAAAAGTGGTTATTCAACATGAGGCCCGATCCATATGACATTTTGAATCATTTTTGGTAGAGTCCAAAAAATCAATTTTCTGATGAAAAACTATGACCCCGGACCAGTCGAACGTTGAAAAAATGGTCAATATTGATGAAATTTTAACATTTAATCTTTTGACTTTAAATGACGGTTGGATGTGAGTTATTACTTTTTCAACTAAAATAAGTGTGTTTAAAGTCATTTTTGTGCCTGAAATTGGTCAAAATTTGAAGATTTTGAGTAAGCAAAACTCTGTAAAAATGGCAATTTTGGTCACTGTGAGGGTTTAAAAAGTTGTTATTCAACATGAGGCTCGATCCAAATGACATTTTGAATCATTTTTGGTAGAGTCCAAAAAATCAATTTTCTGATGAAAAACGATAACCCCGGACCAGTCGAACGTTGAAAAAATGGTCAATATTGATGACATTTTAACATTCAATCTTTTGACTTTAAATGACGGTTGGATGTGAGTTATTACTTTTTCAACTAAAATAAGTGTGTTTAAAGTCATTTCTGTGCCTGAAATTGGTCAAAATTGAAGATTTTGAGTAAGCAAAACTCTGTTAAAATGGCAATTTTGGTCACTGTGAGGGTTTAAAAAGTGGTTATTCAACATGAGGCCCGATCCAAATGACATTTTGAACCATTTTTGGTAGAGTCCAAAAAATCCATTTTCTGATGAAAAACGATGACCCCGGACCAGTCGAACGTTGAAAAAATGGTCAATATTGATGAAATTTTAACATTTAATCTTTTGACTTTAAATGACGGTTGTATGTGAGTTATTACTTTTTCAACTAAAATAAGTGTGTTTAAAGTCATTTCTGTGCCTGAAATTGGTCAAAATTGAAGATTTTGAGTAAGCAAAACTCTGTAAAAATGGCAATTTTGGTCACTGTGAGGGTTTAAAAAGTGGTTATTCAACATGAGGCCCGATCCAAATGACATTTTGAATCATTTTTGGTAGAGTCCAAAAAATCAATTTTCTGATGAAAAACGATGACCCCGGACCAGTCGAACGTTGAAAAAATGGTCAATATTGATGAAATTTTAACATTTAATCTTTTGACATTAAATGACGGTTGGATGTGAGTTATTACTTTTTCAACTAAAATAAGTGTGTTTAAAGTCATTTTTGTGCCTGAAATTGGTCAAAATTTGAAGATTTTGAGTAAGCAAAACTCTGTAAAAATGGCAATTTTGGTCACTGTGAGGGTTTAAAAAGTTTTTATTCAACATGAAGCTCGATCCAAATGACATTTTGAATCATTTTTGGTAGAGTCCAAAAAATCAATTTTCTGATGAAAAACGATGACCCCGGACCAGTCGAACGTTGAAAAAATGGTCAATATTGATGAAATTTTAACATTTAATCTTTTGACTTTAAATGACGGTTGGATGTGAGTTATTACTTTTTCAACTAAAATAAGTGTGTTTAAAGTCATTTTTGTGCCTGAAATTGGTCAAAATTGAAGATTTTGACTAAGCAAAACTCTGTAAAGATGGCAATTTTGGTAACTGTGAGGGTTTAAAAAGTGGTTATTCAACATGAGGCCCGATCCATATGACATTTTGAATCATTTTTGGTAGAGTCCAAAAAATCAATTTTCTGATGAAAAACTATGACCCCGGACGAGTCGAACGTTGAAAAAATGGTCAATATTGATGAAATTTTAACATTTAATCTTTTGACTTTAAATGACGGTTGGATGTGAGTTATTACTTTTTCAACTAAAATAAGTGTGTTTAAAGTCATTTTTGTGCCTGAAATTGGTCAAAATTTGAAGATTTTGAGTAAGCAAAACTCTGTAAAAATGGCAATTTTGGTCACTGTGAGGGTTTAAAAAGTTGTTATTCAACATGAGGCTCGATCCAAATGACATTTTGAATCATTTTTGGTAGAGTCCAAAAAATCAATTTTCTGATGAAAAACGATAACCCCGGACCAGTCGAACGTTGAAAAAATGGTCAATATTGATGACATTTTAACATTCAATCTTTTGACTTTAAATGACGGTTGGATGTGAGTTATTACTTTTTCAACTAAAATAAGTGTGTTTAAAGTCATTTCTGTGCCTGAAATTGGCCAAAATTGAAGATTTTGAGTAAGCAAAACTCTGTTAAAATGGCAATTTTGGTCACTGTGAGGGTTTAAAAAGTGGTTATTCAACATGAGGCCCGATCCAAATGACATTTTGAACCATTTTTGGTAGAGTCCAAAAAATCCATTTTCTGATGAAAAACGATGACCCCGGACCAGTCGAACGTTGAAAAAATGGTCAATATTGATGAAATTTTAACATTTAATCTTTTGACTTTAAATGACGGTTGTATGTGAGTTATTACTTTTTCAACTAAAATAAGTGTGTTTAAAGTCATTTCTGTGCCTGAAATTGGTCAAAATTGAAGATTTTGAGTAAGCAAAACTCTGTAAAAATGGCAATTTTGGTCACTGTGAGGGTTTAAAAAGTGGTTATTCAACATGAGGCCCGATCCAAATGACATTTTGAATCATTTTTGGTAGAGTCCAAAAAATCAATTTTCTGATGAAAAACGATGACCCCGGACCAGTCGAACGTTGAAAAAATAGTCAATATTGATGAAATTTTAACATTTAATCTTTTGACTTTAAATGACGGTTGGATGTGAGTTATTACTTTTTCAACTAAAATAAGTGTGTTAAAAGTCATTTTTGTGCCTGAAATTGGTCAAAATTTGAAGATTTTGAGTAAGCAAAACTCTGTAAAAATGGCAATTTTGGTCACTGTGAGGGTTTAAAAAGTTGTTATTCAACATGAGGCCCGATCCAAATGACATTTTGAATCATTTTTGGTAGAGTCCAAAAAATCAATTTTCTGATGAAAAACGATGACCCCGGACCAGTCGAACGTTGAAAAAATTGGTCAATATTGATGAAATTTTAACATTTAATCTTTTGACTTTAAATGACGGTTGGATGTGAGTTATTACTTTTTCAACTAAAATAAGTGTGTTTAAAGTCATTTCTGTGCCTGAAATCGGTCAAAATTGAAGATTTTGAGTAAGCAAAACTCTGTAAAAATGGCAATTTTGGTCACTGTGAGGGTTTAAAAAGTGGTAATTCAACATGAGGCTCGATCCAAATGACATTTTGAATCATTTTTGGTAGAGTCCAAAAAATCAATTTTCTGATGAAAAACGATGACCCCGGACCAGTCGAACGTTGAAAAAATGGTCAATATTGCTGAAATTTTAACATTTAATCTTTTGACTTTAAATGACGGTTGGATGTGAGTTATTACTTTTTCTACTACAATAAGTGTGTTTAAAGTCATTTCTGTGCCTGAAATTGGTCAAAATTGAAGATTTTGAGTAAGCAAAACTCTGTAAAAATGGCAATTTTGGTCACTGTGAGGGTTTAAAAAGTGGTTATTCAACATGAGGCCCGATCCAAATGACATTTTGAATCATTTTTGGTAGAGTCCAAAAAATCAATTTTCTGATGAAAAACGATGACCCCGGACCAGTCGAACGTTGAAAAAATGGTCAATATTGATGAAATTTTAACATTTAATCTTTTGACTTTAAATGACGGTTGGATGTGAGTTATTACTTTTTCAACTAAAATAAGTGTGTTTAAAGTCATTTCTGTGCCTGAAATTGGTCAAAATTGAAGATTTTGACTAAGCAAAACTCTGTAAAAATGGCAATTTTGGTAACTGTGAGGGTTTAAAAAGTGGTTATTCAACATGAGGCCCGATCCATATGACATTTTGAATCATTTTTGGTAGAGTCCAAAAAATCAATTTTCTGATGAAAAACTTTGACCCCGGACCAGTCGAACGTTGAAAAAATGGTCAATATTGATGAAATTTTAACATTTAATCTTTTGACTTTAAATGACGGTTGGATGTGAGTTATTACTTTTTCAACTAAAATAAGTGTGTTTAAAGTCATTTCTGTGCCTGAAATTGGTCAAAATTGAAGATTTTGAGTAAGCAAAACTCTGTAAAAATGGCAATTTTGGTCACTGTGAGGGTTTAAAAAGTGGTTATTCAACATGAGGCCCGATCCAAATGACATTTTGAATCATTTTTGGTAGAGTCCAAAAAATCAATTTTCTGATGAAAAACGATGACCCCGGACCAGTCGAACGTTGAAAAAATTGGTCAATATTGATGAAATTTTAACATTTAATCTTTTGACTTTAAATGACGGTTGGATGTGAGTTATTACTTTTTCAACTAAAATAAGTGTGTTTAAAGTCATTTCTGTGCCTGAAATTGGTCAAAATTGAAGATTTTGAGTAAGCAAAACTCTGTAAAAATGGCAATTTTGGTCACTGTGAGGGTTTAAAAAGTGGTTATTCAACATGAGGCCCGATCCAAATGACACTTTGAATCATTTTTGGTAGAGTCCAAAAAATCAATTTTCTGATGAAAAACGATGACCCCGGACCAGTCGAACGTTGAAAAAATAGTCAATATTGATGAAATTTTAACATTTAATCTTTTGACTTTAAATGACGGTTGGATGTGAGTTATTACTTTTTCAACTAAAATAAGTGTGTTAAAAGTCATTTTTGTGCCTGAAATTGGTCAAAATTTGAAGATTTTGAGTAAGCAAAACTCTGTAAAAATGGCAATTTTGGTCACTGTGAGGGTTTAAAAAGTTGTTATTCAACATGAGGCCCGATCCAAATGACATTTTGAATCATTTTTGGTAGAGTCCAAAAAATCAATTTTCTGATGAAAAACGATGACCCCGGACCAGTCGAACGTTGAAAAAATTGGTCAATATTGATGAAATTTTAACATTTAATCTTTTGACTTTAAATGACGGTTGGATGTGAGTTATTACTTTTTCAACTAAAATAAGTGTGTTTAAAGTCATTTCTGTGCCTGAAATCGGTCAAAATTGAAGATTTTGAGTAAGCAAAACTCTGTAAAAATGGCAATTTTGGTCACTGTGAGGGTTTAAAAAGTGGTAATTCAACATGAGGCTCGATCCAAATGACATTTTGAATCATTTTTGGTAGAGTCCAAAAAATCAATTTTCTGATGAAAAACGATGACCCCGGACCAGTCGAACGTTGAAAAAATGGTCAATATTGCTGAAATTTTAACATTTAATCTTTTGACTTTAAATGACGGTTGGATGTGAGTTATTACTTTTTCTACTACAATAAGTGTGTTTAAAGTCATTTCTGTGCCTGAAATTGGTCAAAATTGAAGATTTTGAGTAAGCAAAACTCTGTAAAAATGGCAATTTTGGTCACTGTGAGGGTTTAAAAAGTGGTTATTCAACATGAGGCCCGATCCAAATGACATTTTGAATCATTTTTGGTAGAGTCCAAAAAATCAATTTTCTGATGAAAAACGATGACCCCGGACCAGTCGAACGTTGAAAAAATTGGTCAATATTGATGAAATTTTAACATTTAATCTTTTGACTTTAAATGACGGTTGGATGTGAGTTATTACTTTTTCAACTAAAATAAGTGTGTTTAAAGTCATTTCTGTGCCTGAAATTGGTCAAAATTGAAGATTTTGAGTAAGCAAAACTCTGTAAAAATGGCAATTTTGGTCACTGTGAGGGTTTAAAAAGTGGTTATTCAACATGAGGCCCGATCCAAATGACATTTTGAATCATTTTTGGTAGAGTCCAAAAAATCAATTTTCTGATGAAAAACGATGACCCCGGACCAGTCGAACGTTGAAAAAATTGGTCAATATTGATGAAATTTTAACATTTAATCTTTTGACTTTAAATGACGGTTGGATGTGAGTTATTACTTTTTCAACTAAAATAAGTGTGTTTAAAGTCATTTCTGTGCCTGAAATTGGTCAAAATTGAAGATTTTGAGTAAGCAAATCTAAATGGCAATTTTGGTCACTGTGAGGGTTTAAAAAGTGGTTATTCAACATGAGGCTCGATCCAAATGACATTTTGAATCATTTTTGGTAGAGTCCAAAAAATCAATTTTCTGATGAAAAACGATGACCCCGGACCAGTCGAACGTTGAAAAAATGGTCAATATTGCTGAAATTTTAACATTTAATCTTTTGACTTTAAATGACGGTTGGATGTGAGTTATTACTTTTTCAACTAAAATAAGTGTGTTTAAAGTCATTTCTGTGCCTGAAATTGGTCAAAATTGAAGATTTTGAGTAAGCAAAACTCTGTAAAAATGGCAATTTTGGTCACTGTGAGGGTTTAAAAAGTGGTTATTCAACATGAGGCCCGATCCAAATGACATTTTTAATCATTTTTGGTAGAGTCCAAAAAATCTATTTTCTGATGAAAAACGATGACCCCGGACCAGTTGAACGTTGAAAAATGGTCAATATTGATGAAATTTTAACATTTAATCTTTTGACTTTAAATGACGGTTGGATGTGAGGTATTACTTTTTCAACTAAAATAAGTGTGTTTAAAGTCATTTCTGTGCCTGAAATTAGTCAAAATTGAAGATTTTGAGTAAGCAAAACTCTGTAAAAATGGCAATTTTGGTCACTGTGAGGGTTTAAAAAGTGGTTATTCAACATGAGGCACGATCCAAATGACATTTTGAATCATTTTTGGTAGAGTCCAAAAAATCAATTTTCTGATGAAAAACGATGACCCCGGACCAGTCGAACGTTGAAAAAATTGGTCAATATTGATGAAATTTTAACATTTAATCTTTTGACTTTAAATGACGGTTGGATGTGAGTTATTACTTTTTCAACTAAAATAAGTGTGTTTAAAGTCATTTCTGTGCCTGAAATTGGTCAAAATTGAAGATTTTGAGTAAGCAAAACTCTGTAAAAATGGCAATTTTGGTCACTGTGAGGGTTTAAAAAGTGGTTATTCAACATGAGGCCCGATCCAAATGACATTTTGAATCATTTTTGGTAGAGTCCAAAAAATCAATTTTCTGATGAAAAACGATGACCCCGGACCAGTCGAACGTTGAAAAAATTGGTCAATATTGATGAAATTTTAACATTTAATCTTTTGACTTTAAATGACGGTTGGATGTGAGTTATTACTTTTTCAACTAAAATAAGTGTGTTTAAAGTCATTTCTGTGCCTGAAATTGGTCAAAATTGAAGATTTTGAGTAAGCAAATCTAAATGGCAATTTTGGTCACTGTGAGGGTTTAAAAAGTGGTTATTCAACATGAGGCTCGATCCAAATGACATTTTGAATCATTTTTGGTAGAGTCCAAAAAATCAATTTTCTGATGAAAAACGATGACCCCGGACCAGTCGAACGTTGAAAAAATGGTCAATATTGCTGAAATTTTAACATTTAATCTTTTGACTTTAAATGACGGTTGGATGTGAGTTATTACTTTTTCAACTAAAATAAGTGTGTTTAAAGTCATTTCTGTGCCTGAAATTGGTCAAAATTGAAGATTTTGAGTAAGCAAAACTCTGTAAAAATGGCAATTTTGGTCACTGTGAGGGTTTAAAAAGTGGTTATTCAACATGAGGCCCGATCCAAATGACATTTTTAATCATTTTTGGTAGAGTCCAAAAAATCTATTTTCTGATGAAAAACGATGACCCCGGACCAGTTGAACGTTGAAAAATGGTCAATATTGATGAAATTTTAACATTTAATCTTTTGACTTTAAATGACGGTTGGATGTGAGGTATTACTTTTTCAACTAAAATAAGTGTGTTTAAAGTCATTTCTGTGCCTGAAATTAGTCAAAATTGAAGATTTTGAGTAAGCAAAACTCTGTAAAAATGGCAATTTTGGTCACTGTGAGGGTTTAAAAAGTGGTTATTCAACATGAGGCACGATCCAAATGACATTTTGAATCATTTTTGGTAGAGTCCAAAAAATCAATTTTCTGATGAAAAACGATGACCCCGGACCAGTCGAACGTTGAAAAAATGGTCAATATTGATGAAATTTTAACACTTAATCTTTTGACTTTAAATGACAGTTGGATGTGAGTTATTACTTTTTCAACTAAAATAAGTGTGTTTAAAGTCATTTCTGTGCCTGAAATTGGTCAAAATTGAAGATTTTGAGTAAGCAAAACTCTGTAAAAATGGCAATTTTGGTCACTGTGAGGGTTTAAAAAGTGGTTATTCAACATGAGGCCCGATCCAAATGACATTTTGAATCATTTTTGGTAGAGTCCAAAAAATCAATTTTCTGATGAAAAACGATGACCCCGGACCAGTCGAACGTTGAAAAAATTGGTCAATATTGATGAAATTTTAACATTTAATCTTTTGACTTTAAATGACGGTTGGATGTGAGTTATTACTTTTTCAACTAAAATAAGTGTGTTTAAAGTCATTTCTGTGCCTGAAATTGGTCAAAATTGAAGATTTTGAGTAAGCAAAACTCTGTAAAAATGGCAATTTTGGTCACTGTGAGGGTTTAAAAAGTGGTTATTCAACATGAGGCTCGATCCAAATGACATTTTGAATCATTTTTGGTAGAGTCCAAAAAATCAATTTTCTGATGAAAAACGATGACCCCGGACCAGTCGAACGTTGAAAAAATGGTCAATATTGCTGAAATTTTAACATTTAATCTTTTGACTTTAAATGACGGTTGGATGTGAGTTATTACTTTTTCAACTAAAATAAGTGTGTTTAAAGTCATTTCTGTGCCTGAAATTGGTCAAAATTGAAGATTTTGAGTAAGCAAAACTCTGTAAAAATGGCAATTTTGGTCACTGTGAGGGTTTAAAAAGTGGTTATTCAACATGAGGCCCGATCCAAATGACATTTTGAATCATTTTTGGTAGAGTCCAAAAAATCAATTTTCTGATGAAAAACGATGACCCCGGACCAGTCGAACGTTGAAAAAATGGTCAATATTGATGAAATTTTAACATTTAATCTTTTGACTTTAAATGACGGTTGGATGTGAGTTATTACTTTTTCAACTAAAATAAGTGTGTTTAAAGTCATTTCTGTGCCTGAAATTGGTCAAAATTGAAGATTTTGAGTAAGCAAAACTCTGTAAGAATGGCAATTTTGGTCACTGTGAGGGTTTAAAAAGTGGTTATTCAACATGAGGCCCGATCCAAATGACATTTTGAATCATTTTTGGTAGAGTCCAAAAAATCCATTTTCTGATGAAAAACGATGACCCCGGACCAGTCGAACGTTGAAAAAATGGTCAATATTGATGAAATTTTAACATTTAATCTTTTGACTTTAAATGACATTTGGATGTGAGTTATTACTTTTTCAACTAAAATAAGTGTGTTTAAAGTCATTTCTGTGCCTGAAATTGGTCAAAATTGAAGATTTTAAGTAAGCAAAACTCTGTAAAAATGGCAATTTTGGTCACTGTGAGGGTTTAAAAAGTGGTTATTCAACATGAGGCACGATCCAAATGACATTTTGAATCATTTTTGGTAGAGTCCAAAAAATCAATTTTCTGATGAAAAACGATGACCCCGGACCAGTCGAACGTTGAAAAAATTGGTCAATATTGATGAAATTTTAACATTTAATCTTTTGACTTTAAATGACGGTTGGATGTGAGTTATTACTTTTTCAACTAAAATAAGTGTGTTTAAAGTCATTTCTGTGCTTGAAATTGGTCAAATTTGAAGCTTTTGAGTAAGCAAAACTCTGTAAAAATGGCAATTTTGGTCACTGTGAGGGTTTAAAAAGTGGTTATTTAACATGAGGCCCGATCCTAATGACATTTTGAATCATTTTTGGTAGAGTCCAAAAAATCAATTTTCTGATGAAAAACGATGACCCCGGACCAGTCGAACGTTGAAAAAATGGTCAATATTGATGAAATTTTAACATTTAATCTTTTGACTTTAAATGACGGTTGGATGTGAGTTATTACTTTTTCAACTAAAATAAGTGTGTTTAAAGTCATTTCTGTGCCTGAAATTGGTCAAAATTGAAGATTTTGAGTAAGCAAAACTCTGTAAAAATGGCAATTTGGGTCACTGTGAGGGTTTAAAAAGTGGTTATTCAACATGAGGCCCGATCCAAATGACATTTTGAATCATTTTTGGTAGAGTCCAAAAAATCAATTTTCTGATGAAAAACGATGACCCCGGACCAGTCGAACGTTGAAAAAATTGGTCAATATTGATGAAATTTTAACATTTAATCTTTTGACTTTAAATGACGGTTGGATGTGAGTTATTACTTTTTCAACTAAAATAAGTGTGTTTAAAGTCATTTCTGTGCCTGAAATTGGTCAAAATTGAAGATTTTGAGTAAGCAAAACTCTGTAAAAATGGCAATTTTGGTCACTGTGAGGGTTTAAAAAGTGGTTATTCAACATGAGGCTCGATCCAAATGACATTTTGAATCATTTTTGGTAGAGTCCAAAAAATCAATTTTCTGATGAAAAACGATGACCCCGGACCAGTCGAACGTTGAAAAAATGGTCAATATTGCTGAAATTTTAACATTTAATCTTTTGACTTTAAATGACGGTTGGATGTGAGTTATTACTTTTTCAACTAAAATAAGTGTGTTTAAAGTCATTTCTGTGCCTGAAATTGGTCAAAATTGAAGATTTTGAGTAAGCAAAACTCTGTAAAAATGGCAATTTTGGTCACTGTGAGGGTTTAAAAAGTGGTTATTCAACATGAGGCCCGATCCAAATGACATTTTGAATCATTTTTGGTAGAGTCCAAAAAATCAATTTTCTGATGAAAAACGATGACCCCGGACCAGTCGAACGTTGAAAAAATGGTCAATATTGATGACATTTTAACATTTAATCTTTTGACTTTAAATGACGGTTGGATGTGAGTTATTACTTTTTCAACTAAAATAAGTGTGTTTAAAGTCATTTCTGTGCCTGAAATTGGTCAAAATTGAAGATTTTGAGTAAGCAAAACTCTGTAAAAATGGCAATTTTGGTCACTGTGAGGGTTTAAAAAGTGGTTATTCAACATGAGGCCCGATCCAAATGACATTTTGAATCATTTTTGGTAGAGTCCAAAAAATCAATTTTCTGATGAAAAACTTTGACCCCGGACCAGTCGAACGTTGAAAAAATGGTCAATATTGATGAAATTTTAACATTTAATCTTTTGACTTTAAATGACGGTTGGATGTGAGTTATTACTTTTTCAACTAAAATAAGTGTGTTTAAAGTCATTTCTGTGCCTGAAATTGGTCAAAATTGAAGATTTTGAGTAAGCAAAACTCTGTAAAAATGGCAATTTTGGTCACTGTGAGGGTTTAAAAAGTGGTTATTCAACATGAGGCCCGATCCAAATGACATTTTGAATCATTTTTGGTAGAGTCCAAAAAATCAATTTTCTGATGAAAAACGATGACCCCAGACCAGTCGAACGTTGAAAAAATTGGTCAATATTGATGAAATTTTAACATTTAATCTTTTGACTTTAAATGACGGTTGGATGTGAGTTATTACTTTTTCAACTAAAATAAGTGTGTTTAAAGTCATTTCTGTGCCTGAAATTGGTCAAAATTGAAGATTTTGAGTAAGCAAAACTCTGTAAAAATGGCAATTTTGGTCACTGTGAGGGTTTAAAAAGTGGTTATTCAACATGAGGCTCGATCCAAATGACATTTTGAATCATTTTTGGTAGAGTCCGAAAAATCAATTTTCTGATGAAAAACGATGACCCCGGACCAGTCGAACGTTGAAAAAATGGTCAATATTGCTGAAATTTTAACATTTAATCTTTTGACTTTAAATGACGGTTGGATGTGAGTTATTACTTTTTCAACTAAAATAAGTGTGTTTAAAGTCATTTCTGTGCCTGAAATTGGTCAAAATTGAAGATTTTGAGTAAGCAAAACTCTGTAAAAATGGCAATTTTGGTCACTGTGAGGGTTTAAAAAGTGGTTATTCAACATGAGGCCCGATCCAAATGACATTTTGAATCATTTTTGGTAGAGTCCAAAAAATCAATTTTCTGATGAAAAACGATGACCCCGGACCAGTCGAACGTTGAAAAAATGGTCAATATTGATGAAATTTTAACATTTAATCTTTTGACTTTAAATGACGGTTGGATGTGAGTTATTACTTTTTCAACTAAAATAAGTGTGTTTAAAGTCATTTTTGTGCCTGAAATTGGTCAAAATTTGAAGATTTTGAGTAAGCAAAACTCTGTAAAAATGGCAATTTTGGTCACTGTGAGGGTTTAAAAAGTTTTTATTCAACATGAGGCTCGATCCAAATGACATTTTGAATCATTTTTGGTAGAGTCCAAAAAATCAATTTTCTGATGAAAAACGATGACCCCGGACCATTCGAACGTTGAAAAAATGGTCAATATTGATGAAATTTTAACATTTAATCTTTTGACTTTAAATGACGGTTGGATGTGAGTTATTACTTTTTCAACTAAAATAAGTGTGTTTAAAGTCATTTCTGTGCCTGAAATTGGTCAAAATTGAAGATTTTGAGTAAGCAAAACTCTGTAAAAATGGCAATTTTGGTCACTGTGAGGGTTTAAAAAGTGGTTATTCAACATGAGGCCCGATCCAAATGACATTTTTAATCATTTTTGGTAGAGTCCAAAAAATCTATTTTCTGATGAAAAACGATGACCCCGGACCAGTTGAACGTTGAAAAATGGTCAATATTGATGAAATTTTAACATTTAATCTTTTGACTTTAAATGACGGTTGGATGTGAGGTATTACTTTTTCAACTAAAATAAGTGTGTTTAAAGTCATTTCTGTGCCTGAAATTAGTCAAAATTGAAGATTTTGAGTAAGCAAAACTCTGTAAAAATGGCAATTTTGGTCACTGTGAGGGTTTAAAAAGTGGTTATTCAACATGAGGCACGATCCAAATGACATTTTGAATCATTTTTGGTAGAGTCCAAAAAATCAATTTTCTGATGAAAAACGATGACCCCGGACCAGTCGAACGTTGAAAAAATGGTCAATATTGATGAAATTTTAACACTTAATCTTTTGACTTTAAATGACAGTTGGATGTGAGTTATTACTTTTTCAACTAAAATAAGTGTGTTTAAAGTCATTTCTGTGCCTGAAATTGGTCAAAATTGAAGATTTTGAGTAAGCAAAACTCTGTAAAAATGGCAATTTTGGTCACTGTGAGGGTTTAAAAAGTGGTTATTCAACATGAGGCCCGATCCAAATGACATTTTGAATCATTTTTGGTAGAGTCCAAAAAATCAATTTTCTGATGAAAAACGATGACCCCGGACCAGTCGAACGTTGAAAAAATTGGTCAATATTGATGAAATTTTAACATTTAATCTTTTGACTTTAAATGACGGTTGGATGTGAGTTATTACTTTTTCAACTAAAATAAGTGTGTTTAAAGTCATTTCTGTGCCTGAAATTGGTCAAAATTGAAGATTTTGAGTAAGCAAAACTCTGTAAAAATGGCAATTTTGGTCACTGTGAGGGTTTAAAAAGTGGTTATTCAACATGAGGCTCGATCCAAATGACATTTTGAATCATTTTTGGTAGAGTCCAAAAAATCAATTTTCTGATGAAAAACGATGACCCCGGACCAGTCGAACGTTGAAAAAATGGTCAATATTGCTGAAATTTTAACATTTAATCTTTTGACTTTAAATGACGGTTGGATGTGAGTTATTACTTTTTCAACTAAAATAAGTGTGTTTAAAGTCATTTCTGTGCCTGAAATTGGTCAAAATTGAAGATTTTGAGTAAGCAAAACTCTGTAAAAATGGCAATTTTGGTCACTGTGAGGGTTTAAAAAGTGGTTATTCAACATGAGGCCCGATCCAAATGACATTTTGAATCATTTTTGGTAGAGTCCAAAAAATCAATTTTCTGATGAAAAACGATGACCCCGGACCAGTCGAACGTTGAAAAAATGGTCAATATTGATGAAATTTTAACATTTAATCTTTTGACTTTAAATGACGGTTGGATGTGAGTTATTACTTTTTCAACTAAAATAAGTGTGTTTAAAGTCATTTCTGTGCCTGAAATTGGTCAAAATTGA
Organism: Lissotriton vulgaris; assembly: GCF_964263255.1. Classification (NCBI taxonomy): domain Eukaryota; kingdom Metazoa; phylum Chordata; class Amphibia; order Caudata; family Salamandridae; genus Lissotriton; species Lissotriton vulgaris. The sequence continues at coordinate 229,848 of NW_028244503.1, forward strand.
AGATTTTGAGTAAGCAAAACTCTGTAAGAATGGCAATTTTGGTCACTGTGAGGGTTTAAAAAGTGGTTATTCAACATGAGGCCCGATCCAAATGACATTTTGAATCATTTTTGGTAGAGTCCAAAAAATCCATTTTCTGATGAAAAACGATGACCCCGGACCAGTCGAACGTTGAAAAAATGGTCAATATTGATGAAATTTTAACATTTAATCTTTTGACTTTAAATGACATTTGGATGTGAGTTATTACTTTTTCAACTAAAATAAGTGTGTTTAAAGTCATTTCTGTGCCTGAAATTGGTCAAAATTGAAGATTTTAAGTAAGCAAAACTCTGTAAAAATGGCAATTTTGGTCACTGTGAGGGTTTAAAAAGTGGTTATTCAACATGAGGCACGATCCAAATGACATTTTGAATCATTTTTGGTAGAGTCCAAAAAATCAATTTTCTGATGAAAAACGATGACCCCGGACCAGTCGAACGTTGAAAAAATTGGTCAATATTGATGAAATTTTAACATTTAATCTTTTGACTTTAAATGACGGTTGGATGTGAGTTATTACTTTTTCAACTAAAATAAGTGTGTTTAAAGTCATTTCTGTGCTTGAAATTGGTCAAATTTGAAGCTTTTGAGTAAGCAAAACTCTGTAAAAATGGCAATTTTGGTCACTGTGAGGGTTTAAAAAGTGGTTATTTAACATGAGGCCCGATCCTAATGACATTTTGAATCATTTTTGGTAGAGTCCAAAAAATCAATTTTCTGATGAAAAACGATGACCCCGGACCAGTCGAACGTTGAAAAAATGGTCAATATTGATGAAATTTTAACATTTAATCTTTTGACTTTAAATGACGGTTGGATGTGAGTTATTACTTTTTCAACTAAAATAAGTGTGTTTAAAGTCATTTCTGTGCCTGAAATTGGTCAAAATTGAAGATTTTGAGTAAGCAAAACTCTGTAAAAATGGCAATTTGGGTCACTGTGAGGGTTTAAAAAGTGGTTATTCAACATGAGGCCCGATCCAAATGACATTTTGAATCATTTTTGGTAGAGTCCAAAAAATCAATTTTCTGATGAAAAACGATGACCCCGGACCAGTCGAACGTTGAAAAAATTGGTCAATATTGATGAAATTTTAACATTTAATCTTTTGACTTTAAATGACGGTTGGATGTGAGTTATTACTTTTTCAACTAAAATAAGTGTGTTTAAAGTCATTTCTGTGCCTGAAATTGGTCAAAATTGAAGATTTTGAGTAAGCAAAACTCTGTAAAAATGGCAATTTTGGTCACTGTGAGGGTTTAAAAAGTGGTTATTCAACATGAGGCTCGATCCAAATGACATTTTGAATCATTTTTGGTAGAGTCCAAAAAATCAATTTTCTGATGAAAAACGATGACCCCGGACCAGTCGAACGTTGAAAAAATGGTCAATATTGCTGAAATTTTAACATTTAATCTTTTGACTTTAAATGACGGTTGGATGTGAGTTATTACTTTTTCAACTAAAATAAGTGTGTTTAAAGTCATTTCTGTGCCTGAAATTGGTCAAAATTGAAGATTTTGAGTAAGCAAAACTCTGTAAAAATGGCAATTTTGGTCACTGTGAGGGTTTAAAAAGTGGTTATTCAACATGAGGCCCGATCCAAATGACATTTTGAATCATTTTTGGTAGAGTCCAAAAAATCAATTTTCTGATGAAAAACGATGACCCCGGACCAGTCGAACGTTGAAAAAATGGTCAATATTGATGACATTTTAACATTTAATCTTTTGACTTTAAATGACGGTTGGATGTGAGTTATTACTTTTTCAACTAAAATAAGTGTGTTTAAAGTCATTTCTGTGCCTGAAATTGGTCAAAATTGAAGATTTTGAGTAAGCAAAACTCTGTAAAAATGGCAATTTTGGTCACTGTGAGGGTTTAAAAAGTGGTTATTCAACATGAGGCCCGATCCAAATGACATTTTGAATCATTTTTGGTAGAGTCCAAAAAATCAATTTTCTGATGAAAAACTTTGACCCCGGACCAGTCGAACGTTGAAAAAATGGTCAATATTGATGAAATTTTAACATTTAATCTTTTGACTTTAAATGACGGTTGGATGTGAGTTATTACTTTTTCAACTAAAATAAGTGTGTTTAAAGTCATTTCTGTGCCTGAAATTGGTCAAAATTGAAGATTTTGAGTAAGCAAAACTCTGTAAAAATGGCAATTTTGGTCACTGTGAGGGTTTAAAAAGTGGTTATTCAACATGAGGCCCGATCCAAATGACATTTTGAATCATTTTTGGTAGAGTCCAAAAAATCAATTTTCTGATGAAAAACGATGACCCCAGACCAGTCGAACGTTGAAAAAATTGGTCAATATTGATGAAATTTTAACATTTAATCTTTTGACTTTAAATGACGGTTGGATGTGAGTTATTACTTTTTCAACTAAAATAAGTGTGTTTAAAGTCATTTCTGTGCCTGAAATTGGTCAAAATTGAAGATTTTGAGTAAGCAAAACTCTGTAAAAATGGCAATTTTGGTCACTGTGAGGGTTTAAAAAGTGGTTATTCAACATGAGGCTCGATCCAAATGACATTTTGAATCATTTTTGGTAGAGTCCGAAAAATCAATTTTCTGATGAAAAACGATGACCCCGGACCAGTCGAACGTTGAAAAAATGGTCAATATTGCTGAAATTTTAACATTTAATCTTTTGACTTTAAATGACGGTTGGATGTGAGTTATTACTTTTTCAACTAAAATAAGTGTGTTTAAAGTCATTTCTGTGCCTGAAATTGGTCAAAATTGAAGATTTTGAGTAAGCAAAACTCTGTAAAAATGGCAATTTTGGTCACTGTGAGGGTTTAAAAAGTGGTTATTCAACATGAGGCCCGATCCAAATGACATTTTGAATCATTTTTGGTAGAGTCCAAAAAATCAATTTTCTGATGAAAAACGATGACCCCGGACCAGTCGAACGTTGAAAAAATGGTCAATATTGATGAAATTTTAACATTTAATCTTTTGACTTTAAATGACGGTTGGATGTGAGTTATTACTTTTTCAACTAAAATAAGTGTGTTTAAAGTCATTTTTGTGCCTGAAATTGGTCAAAATTTGAAGATTTTGAGTAAGCAAAACTCTGTAAAAATGGCAATTTTGGTCACTGTGAGGGTTTAAAAAGTTTTTATTCAACATGAGGCTCGATCCAAATGACATTTTGAATCATTTTTGGTAGAGTCCAAAAAATCAATTTTCTGATGAAAAACGATGACCCCGGACCATTCGAACGTTGAAAAAATGGTCAATATTGATGAAATTTTAACATTTAATCTTTTGACTTTAAATGACGGTTGGATGTGAGTTATTACTTTTTCAACTAAAATAAGTGTGTTTAAAGTCATTTCTGTGCCTGAAATTGGTCAAAATTGAAGATTTTGAGTAAGCAAAACTCTGTAAAAATGGCAATTTTGGTCACTGTGAGGGTTTAAAAAGTGGTTATTCAACATGAGGCCCGATCCAAATGACATTTTTAATCATTTTTGGTAGAGTCCAAAAAATCTATTTTCTGATGAAAAACGATGACCCCGGACCAGTTGAACGTTGAAAAATGGTCAATATTGATGAAATTTTAACATTTAATCTTTTGACTTTAAATGACGGTTGGATGTGAGGTATTACTTTTTCAACTAAAATAAGTGTGTTTAAAGTCATTTCTGTGCCTGAAATTAGTCAAAATTGAAGATTTTGAGTAAGCAAAACTCTGTAAAAATGGCAATTTTGGTCACTGTGAGGGTTTAAAAAGTGGTTATTCAACATGAGGCACGATCCAAATGACATTTTGAATCATTTTTGGTAGAGTCCAAAAAATCAATTTTCTGATGAAAAACGATGACCCCGGACCAGTCGAACGTTGAAAAAATGGTCAATATTGATGAAATTTTAACACTTAATCTTTTGACTTTAAATGACAGTTGGATGTGAGTTATTACTTTTTCAACTAAAATAAGTGTGTTTAAAGTCATTTCTGTGCCTGAAATTGGTCAAAATTGAAGATTTTGAGTAAGCAAAACTCTGTAAAAATGGCAATTTTGGTCACTGTGAGGGTTTAAAAAGTGGTTATTCAACATGAGGCCCGATCCAAATGACATTTTGAATCATTTTTGGTAGAGTCCAAAAAATCAATTTTCTGATGAAAAACGATGACCCCGGACCAGTCGAACGTTGAAAAAATTGGTCAATATTGATGAAATTTTAACATTTAATCTTTTGACTTTAAATGACGGTTGGATGTGAGTTATTACTTTTTCAACTAAAATAAGTGTGTTTAAAGTCATTTCTGTGCCTGAAATTGGTCAAAATTGAAGATTTTGAGTAAGCAAAACTCTGTAAAAATGGCAATTTTGGTCACTGTGAGGGTTTAAAAAGTGGTTATTCAACATGAGGCTCGATCCAAATGACATTTTGAATCATTTTTGGTAGAGTCCAAAAAATCAATTTTCTGATGAAAAACGATGACCCCGGACCAGTCGAACGTTGAAAAAATGGTCAATATTGCTGAAATTTTAACATTTAATCTTTTGACTTTAAATGACGGTTGGATGTGAGTTATTACTTTTTCAACTAAAATAAGTGTGTTTAAAGTCATTTCTGTGCCTGAAATTGGTCAAAATTGAAGATTTTGAGTAAGCAAAACTCTGTAAAAATGGCAATTTTGGTCACTGTGAGGGTTTAAAAAGTGGTTATTCAACATGAGGCCCGATCCAAATGACATTTTGAATCATTTTTGGTAGAGTCCAAAAAATCAATTTTCTGATGAAAAACGATGACCCCGGACCAGTCGAACGTTGAAAAAATGGTCAATATTGATGAAATTTTAACATTTAATCTTTTGACTTTAAATGACGGTTGGATGTGAGTTATTACTTTTTCAACTAAAATAAGTGTGTTTAAAGTCATTTCTGTGCCTGAAATTGGTCAAAATTGAAGATTTTGAGTAAGCAAAACTCTGTAAGAATGGCAATTTTGGTCACTGTGAGGGTTTAAAAAGTGGTTATTCAACATGAGGCCCGATCCAAATGACATTTTGAATCATTTTTGGTAGAGTCCAAAAAATCCATTTTCTGATGAAAAACGATGACCCCGGACCAGTCGAACGTTGAAAAAATGGTCAATATTGATGAAATTTTAACATTTAATCTTTTGACTTTAAATGACATTTGGATGTGAGTTATTACTTTTTCAACTAAAATAAGTGTGTTTAAAGTCATTTCTGTGCCTGAAATTGGTCAAAATTGAAGATTTTAAGTAAGCAAAACTCTGTAAAAATGGCAATTTTGGTCACTGTGAGGGTTTAAAAAGTGGTTATTCAACATGAGGCACGATCCAAATGACATTTTGAATCATTTTTGGTAGAGTCCAAAAAATCAATTTTCTGATGAAAAACGATGACCCCGGACCAGTCGAACGTTGAAAAAATTGGTCAATATTGATGAAATTTTAACATTTAATCTTTTGACTTTAAATGACGGTTGGATGTGAGTTATTACTTTTTCAACTAAAATAAGTGTGTTTAAAGTCATTTCTGTGCTTGAAATTGGTCAAATTTGAAGCTTTTGAGTAAGCAAAACTCTGTAAAAATGGCAATTTTGGTCACTGTGAGGGTTTAAAAAGTGGTTATTTAACATGAGGCCCGATCCTAATGACATTTTGAATCATTTTTGGTAGAGTCCAAAAAATCAATTTTCTGATGAAAAACGATGACCCCGGACCAGTCGAACGTTGAAAAAATGGTCAATATTGATGAAATTTTAACATTTAATCTTTTGACTTTAAATGACGGTTGGATGTGAGTTATTACTTTTTCAACTAAAATAAGTGTGTTTAAAGTCATTTCTGTGCCTGAAATTGGTCAAAATTGAAGATTTTGAGTAAGCAAAACTCTGTAAAAATGGCAATTTGGGTCACTGTGAGGGTTTAAAAAGTGGTTATTCAACATGAGGCCCGATCCAAATGACATTTTGAATCATTTTTGGTAGAGTCCAAAAAATCAATTTTCTGATGAAAAACGATGACCCCGGACCAGTCGAACGTTGAAAAAATTGGTCAATATTGATGAAATTTTAACATTTAATCTTTTGACTTTAAATGACGGTTGGATGTGAGTTATTACTTTTTCAACTAAAATAAGTGTGTTTAAAGTCATTTCTGTGCCTGAAATTGGTCAAAATTGAAGATTTTGAGTAAGCAAAACTCTGTAAAAATGGCAATTTTGGTCACTGTGAGGGTTTAAAAAGTGGTTATTCAACATGAGGCTCGATCCAAATGACATTTTGAATCATTTTTGGTAGAGTCCAAAAAATCAATTTTCTGATGAAAAACGATGACCCCGGACCAGTCGAACGTTGAAAAAATGGTCAATATTGCTGAAATTTTAACATTTAATCTTTTGACTTTAAATGACGGTTGGATGTGAGTTATTACTTTTTCAACTAAAATAAGTGTGTTTAAAGTCATTTCTGTGCCTGAAATTGGTCAAAATTGAAGATTTTGAGTAAGCAAAACTCTGTAAAAATGGCAATTTTGGTCACTGTGAGGGTTTAAAAAGTGGTTATTCAACATGAGGCCCGATCCAAATGACATTTTGAATCATTTTTGGTAGAGTCCAAAAAATCAATTTTCTGATGAAAAACGATGACCCCGGACCAGTCGAACGTTGAAAAAATGGTCAATATTGATGACATTTTAACATTTAATCTTTTGACTTTAAATGACGGTTGGATGTGAGTTATTACTTTTTCAACTAAAATAAGTGTGTTTAAAGTCATTTCTGTGCCTGAAATTGGTCAAAATTGAAGATTTTGAGTAAGCAAAACTCTGTAAAAATGGCAATTTTGGTCACTGTGAGGGTTTAAAAAGTGGTTATTCAACATGAGGCCCGATCCAAATGACATTTTGAATCATTTTTGGTAGAGTCCAAAAAATCAATTTTCTGATGAAAAACTTTGACCCCGGACCAGTCGAACGTTGAAAAAATGGTCAATATTGATGAAATTTTAACATTTAATCTTTTGACTTTAAATGACGGTTGGATGTGAGTTATTACTTTTTCAACTAAAATAAGTGTGTTTAAAGTCATTTCTGTGCCTGAAATTGGTCAAAATTGAAGATTTTGAGTAAGCAAAACTCTGTAAAAATGGCAATTTTGGTCACTGTGAGGGTTTAAAAAGTGGTTATTCAACATGAGGCCCGATCCAAATGACATTTTGAATCATTTTTGGTAGAGTCCAAAAAATCAATTTTCTGATGAAAAACGATGACCCCAGACCAGTCGAACGTTGAAAAAATTGGTCAATATTGATGAAATTTTAACATTTAATCTTTTGACTTTAAATGACGGTTGGATGTGAGTTATTACTTTTTCAACTAAAATAAGTGTGTTTAAAGTCATTTCTGTGCCTGAAATTGGTCAAAATTGAAGATTTTGAGTAAGCAAAACTCTGTAAAAATGGCAATTTTGGTCACTGTGAGGGTTTAAAAAGTGGTTATTCAACATGAGGCTCGATCCAAATGACATTTTGAATCATTTTTGGTAGAGTCCGAAAAATCAATTTTCTGATGAAAAACGATGACCCCGGACCAGTCGAACGTTGAAAAAATGGTCAATATTGCTGAAATTTTAACATTTAATCTTTTGACTTTAAATGACGGTTGGATGTGAGTTATTACTTTTTCAACTAAAATAAGTGTGTTTAAAGTCATTTCTGTGCCTGAAATTGGTCAAAATTGAAGATTTTGAGTAAGCAAAACTCTGTAAAAATGGCAATTTTGGTCACTGTGAGGGTTTAAAAAGTGGTTATTCAACATGAGGCCCGATCCAAATGACATTTTGAATCATTTTTGGTAGAGTCCAAAAAATCAATTTTCTGATGAAAAACGATGACCCCGGACCAGTCGAACGTTGAAAAAATGGTCAATATTGATGAAATTTTAACATTTAATCTTTTGACTTTAAATGACGGTTGGATGTGAGTTATTACTTTTTCAACTAAAATAAGTGTGTTTAAAGTCATTTTTGTGCCTGAAATTGGTCAAAATTTGAAGATTTTGAGTAAGCAAAACTCTGTAAAAATGGCAATTTTGGTCACTGTGAGGGTTTAAAAAGTTTTTATTCAACATGAGGCTCGATCCAAATGACATTTTGAATCATTTTTGGTAGAGTCCAAAAAATCAATTTTCTGATGAAAAACGATGACCCCGGACCATTCGAACGTTGAAAAAATGGTCAATATTGATGAAATTTTAACATTTAATCTTTTGACTTTAAATGACGGTTGGATGTGAGTTATTACTTTTTCAACTAAAATAAGTGTGTTTAAAGTCATTTCTGTGCCTGAAATTGGTCAAAATTGAAGATTTTGAGTAAGCAAAACTCTGTAAAAATGGCAATTTTGGTCACTGTGAGGGTTTAAAAAGTGGTTATTCAACATGAGGCCCGATCCAAATGACATTTTTAATCATTTTTGGTAGAGTCCAAAAAATCTATTTTCTGATGAAAAACGATGACCCCGGACCAGTTGAACGTTGAAAAATGGTCAATATTGATGAAATTTTAACATTTAATCTTTTGACTTTAAATGACGGTTGGATGTGAGGTATTACTTTTTCAACTAAAATAAGTGTGTTTAAAGTCATTTCTGTGCCTGAAATTAGTCAAAATTGAAGATTTTGAGTAAGCAAAACTCTGTAAAAATGGCAATTTTGGTCACTGTGAGGGTTTAAAAAGTGGTTATTCAACATGAGGCACGATCCAAATGACATTTTGAATCATTTTTGGTAGAGTCCAAAAAATCAATTTTCTGATGAAAAACGATGACCCCGGACCAGTCGAACGTTGAAAAAATGGTCAATATTGATGAAATTTTAACACTTAATCTTTTGACTTTAAATGACAGTTGGATGTGAGTTATTACTTTTTCAACTAAAATAAGTGTGTTTAAAGTCATTTCTGTGCCTGAAATTGGTCAAAATTGAAGATTTTGAGTAAGCAAAACTCTGTAAAAATGGCAATTTTGGTCACTGTGAGGGTTTAAAAAGTGGTTATTCAACATGAGGCCCGATCCAAATGACATTTTGAATCATTTTTGGTAGAGTCCAAAAAATCAATTTTCTGATGAAAAACGATGACCCCGGACCAGTCGAACGTTGAAAAAATTGGTCAATATTGATGAAATTTTAACATTTAATCTTTTGACTTTAAATGACGGTTGGATGTGAGTTATTACTTTTTCAACTAAAATAAGTGTGTTTAAAGTCATTTCTGTGCCTGAAATTGGTCAAAATTGAAGATTTTGAGTAAGCAAAACTCTGTAAAAATGGCAATTTTGGTCACTGTGAGGGTTTAAAAAGTGGTTATTCAACATGAGGCTCGATCCAAATGACATTTTGAATCATTTTTGGTAGAGTCCAAAAAATCAATTTTCTGATGAAAAACGATGACCCCGGACCAGTCGAACGTTGAAAAAATGGTCAATATTGCTGAAATTTTAACATTTAATCTTTTGACTTTAAATGACGGTTGGATGTGAGTTATTACTTTTTCAACTAAAATAAGTGTGTTTAAAGTCATTTCTGTGCCTGAAATTGGTCAAAATTGAAGATTTTGAGTAAGCAAAACTCTGTAAAAATGGCAATTTTGGTCACTGTGAGGGTTTAAAAAGTGGTTATTCAACATGAGGCCCGATCCAAATGACATTTTGAATCATTTTTGGTAGAGTCCAAAAAATCAATTTTCTGATGAAAAACGATGACCCCGGACCAGTCGAACGTTGAAAAAATGGTCAATATTGATGAAATTTTAACATTTAATCTTTTGACTTTAAATGACGGTTGGATGTGAGTTATTACTTTTTCAACTAAAATAAGTGTGTTTAAAGTCATTTCTGTGCCTGAAATTGGTCAAAATTGAAGATTTTGAGTAAGCAAAACTCTGTAAGAATGGCAATTTTGGTCACTGTGAGGGTTTAAAAAGTGGTTATTCAACATGAGGCCCGATCCAAATGACATTTTGAATCATTTTTGGTAGAGTCCAAAAAATCCATTTTCTGATGAAAAACGATGACCCCGGACCAGTCGAACGTTGAAAAAATGGTCAATATTGATGAAATTTTAACATTTAATCTTTTGACTTTAAATGACATTTGGATGTGAGTTATTACTTTTTCAACTAAAATAAGTGTGTTTAAAGTCATTTCTGTGCCTGAAATTGGTCAAAATTGAAGATTTTAAGTAAGCAAAACTCTGTAAAAATGGCAATTTTGGTCACTGTGAGGGTTTAAAAAGTGGTTATTCAACATGAGGCACGATCCAAATGACATTTTGAATCATTTTTGGTAGAGTCCAAAAAATCAATTTTCTGATGAAAAACGATGACCCCGGACCAGTCGAACGTTGAAAAAATTGGTCAATATTGATGAAATTTTAACATTTAATCTTTTGACTTTAAATGACGGTTGGATGTGAGTTATTACTTTTTCAACTAAAATAAGTGTGTTTAAAGTCATTTCTGTGCTTGAAATTGGTCAAATTTGAAGCTTTTGAGTAAGCAAAACTCTGTAAAAATGGCAATTTTGGTCACTGTGAGGGTTTAAAAAGTGGTTATTTAACATGAGGCCCGATCCTAATGACATTTTGAATCATTTTTGGTAGAGTCCAAAAAATCAATTTTCTGATGAAAAACGATGACCCCGGACCAGTCGAACGTTGAAAAAATGGTCAATATTGATGAAATTTTAACATTTAATCTTTTGACTTTAAATGACGGTTGGATGTGAGTTATTACTTTTTCAACTAAAATAAGTGTGTTTAAAGTCATTTCTGTGCCTGAAATTGGTCAAAATTGAAGATTTTGAGTAAGCAAAACTCTGTAAAAATGGCAATTTGGGTCACTGTGAGGGTTTAAAAAGTGGTTATTCAACATGAGGCCCGATCCAAATGACATTTTGAATCATTTTTGGTAGAGTCCAAAAAATCAATTTTCTGATGAAAAACGATGACCCCGGACCAGTCGAACGTTGAAAAAATTGGTCAATATTGATGAAATTTTAACATTTAATCTTTTGACTTTAAATGACGGTTGGATGTGAGTTATTACTTTTTCAACTAAAATAAGTGTGTTTAAAGTCATTTCTGTGCCTGAAATTGGTCAAAATTGAAGATTTTGAGTAAGCAAAACTCTGTAAAAATGGCAATTTTGGTCACTGTGAGGGTTTAAAAAGTGGTTATTCAACATGAGGCTCGATCCAAATGACATTTTGAATCATTTTTGGTAGAGTCCAAAAAATCAATTTTCTGATGAAAAACGATGACCCCGGACCAGTCGAACGTTGAAAAAATGGTCAATATTGCTGAAATTTTAACATTTAATCTTTTGACTTTAAATGACGGTTGGATGTGAGTTATTACTTTTTCAACTAAAATAAGTGTGTTTAAAGTCATTTCTGTGCCTGAAATTGGTCAAAATTGAAGATTTTGAGTAAGCAAAACTCTGTAAAAATGGCAATTTTGGTCACTGTGAGGGTTTAAAAAGTGGTTATTCAACATGAGGCCCGATCCAAATGACATTTTGAATCATTTTTGGTAGAGTCCAAAAAATCAATTTTCTGATGAAAAACGATGACCCCGGACCAGTCGAACGTTGAAAAAATGGTCAATATTGATGACATTTTAACATTTAATCTTTTGACTTTAAATGACGGTTGGATGTGAGTTATTACTTTTTCAACTAAAATAAGTGTGTTTAAAGTCATTTCTGTGCCTGAAATTGGTCAAAATTGAAGATTTTGAGTAAGCAAAACTCTGTAAAAATGGCAATTTTGGTCACTGTGAGGGTTTAAAAAGTGGTTATTCAACATGAGGCCCGATCCAAATGACATTTTGAATCATTTTTGGTAGAGTCCAAAAAATCCATTTTCTGATGAAAAACGATGACCCCGGACCAGTCGAACGTTGAAAAAATGGTCAATATTGATGAAATTTTAACATTTAATCTTTTGACTTTAAATGACGGTTGGATGTGAGTTATTACTTTTTCAACTAAAATAAGTGTGTTTAAAGTCATTTCTGTGCCTGAAATTGGTCAAAATTGAAGATTTTGACTAAGCAAAACTCTGTAAAAATGGCAATTTTGGTAACTGTGAGGGTTTAAAAAGTGGTTATTCAACATGAGGCCCGATCCATATGACATTTTGAATCATTTTTGGTAGAGTCCAAAAAATCAATTTTCTGATGAAAAACTTTGACCCCGGACCAGTCGAACGTTGAAAAAATGGTCAATATTGATGAAATTTTAACATTTAATCTTTTGACTTTAAATGACGGTTGGATGTGAGTTATTACTTTTTCAACTAAAATAAGTGTGTTTAAAGTCATTTCTGTGCCTGAAATTGGTCAAAATTGAAGATTTTGAGTAAGCAAAACTCTGTAAAAATGGCAATTTTGGTCACTGTGAGGGTTTAAAAAGTGGTTATTCAACATGAGGCCCGATCCAAATGACATTTTGAATCATTTTTGGTAGAGTCCAAAAAATCAATTTTCTGATGAAAAACGATGACCCCGGACCAGTCGAACGTTGAAAAAATTGGTCAATATTGATGAAATTTTAACATTTAATCTTTTGACTTTAAATGACGGTTGGATGTGAGTTATTACTTTTTCAACTAAAATAAGTGTGTTTAAAGTCATTTCTGTGCCTGAAATTGGTCAAAATTGAAGATTTTGAGTAAGCAAAACTCTGTAAAAATGGCAATTTTGGTCACTGTGAGGGTTTAAAAAGTGGTTATTCAACATGAGGCTCGATCCAAATGACATTTTGAATCATTTTTGGTAGAGTCCAAAAAATCAATTTTCTGATGAAAAACGATGACCCCGGACCAGTCGAACGTTGAAAAAATGGTCAATATTGCTGAAATTTTAACATTTAATCTTTTGACTTTAAATGACGGTTGGATGTGAGTTATTACTTTTTCAACTAAAATAAGTGTGTTTAAAGTCATTTCTGTGCCTGAAATTGGTCAAAATTGAAGATTTTGAGTAAGCAAAACTCTGTAAAAATGGCAATTTTGGTCACTGTGAGGGTTTAAAAAGTGGTTATTCAACATGAGGCCCGATCCAAATGACATTTTGAATCATTTTTGGTAGAGTCCAAAAAATCAATTTTCTGATGAAAAACGATGACCCCGGACCAGTCGAACGTTGAAAAAATGGTCAATATTGATGAAATTTAAACATTTAATCTTTTGACTTTAAATGACGGTTGGATGTGAGTTATTACTTTTTCAACTAAAATAAGTGTGTTTAAAGTCATTTCTGTGCCTGAAATTGGTCAAAATTGAAGATTTTGAGTAAGCAAAACTCTGTAAAAATGGCAATTTTGGTCACTGTGAGGGTTTAAAAAGTGGTTATTCAACATGAGGCCCGATCCAAATGACATTTTGAATCATTTTTGGTAGAGTCCAAAAAATCAATTTTCTGATGAAAAACGATGACCCCGGACCAGTCGAACGTTGAAAAAATGGTCAATATTGATGAAATTTTAACATTTAATCTTTTGACTTTAAATGACGGTTGGATGTGAGTTATTACTTTTTCAACTAAAATAAGTGTGTTTAAAGTCATTTTTGTGCCTGAAATTGGTCAAAATTTGAAGATTTTGAGTAAGCAAAACTCTGTAAAAATGGCAATTTTGGTCACTGTGTGGGTTTAAAAAGTTTTTATTCAACATGAAGCTCGATCCAAATGACATTTTGAATCATTTTTGGTAGAGTCCAAAAAATCAATTTTCTGATGAAAAACGATGACCCCGGACCAGTCGAACGTTGAAAAAATAGTCAATATTGATGAAATTTTAACATTTAATCTTTTGACTTTAAATGACGGTTGGATGTGAGTTATTACTTTTTCAACTAAAATAAGTGTGTTTAAAGTCATTTCTGTGCCTGAAATTGGTCAAAATTGAAGATTTTGAGTAAGCAAAACTCTGTAAAAATGGCAATTTTGGTCACTGTGAGGGTTTAAAAAGTGGTTATTCAACATGAGGCTCGATCCAAATGACATTTTGAATCATTTTTGGTAGAGTCCAAAAAATCAATTTTCTGATGAAAAACGATGACCCCGGACCAGTCGAACGTTGAAAAAATGGTCAATATTGCTGAAATTTTAACATTTAATCTTTTGACTTTAAATGACGGTTGGATGTGAGTTATTACTTTTTCAACTAAAATAAGTGTGTTTAAAGTCATTTCTGTGCCTGAAATTGGTCAAAATTGAAGATTTTGAGTAAGCAAAACTCTGTAAAAATGGCAATTTTGGTCACTGTGAGGGTTTAAAAAGTGGTTATTCAACATGAGGCCCGATCCAAATGACATTTTGAATCATTTTTGGTAGAGTCCAAAAAATCAATTTTCTGATGAAAAACGATGACCCCGGACCAGTCGAACGTTGAAAAAATGGTCAATATTGATGAAATTTAAACATTTAATCTTTTGACTTTAAATGACGGTTGGATGTGAGTTATTACTTTTTCAACTAAAATAAGTGTGTTTAAAGTCATTTCTGTGCCTGAAATTGGTCAAAATTGAAGATTTTGAGTAAGCAAAACTCTGTAAAAATGGCAATTTTGGTCACTGTGAGGGTTTAAAAAGTGGTTATTCAACATGAGGCCCGATCCAAATGACATTTTGAATCATTTTTGGTAGAGTCCAAAAAATCAATTTTCTGATGAAAAACGATGACCCCGGACCAGTCGAACGTTGAAAAAATGGTCAATATTGATGAAATTTTAACATTTAATCTTTTGACTTTAAATGACGGTTGGATGTGAGTTATTACTTTTTCAACTAAAATAAGTGTGTTTAAAGTCATTTTTGTGCCTGAAATTGGTCAAAATTTGAAGATTTTGAGTAAGCAAAACTCTGTAAAAATGGCAATTTTGGTCACTGTGTGGGTTTAAAAAGTTTTTATTCAACATGAAGCTCGATCCAAATGACATTTTGAATCATTTTTGGTAGAGTCCAAAAAATCAATTTTCTGATGAAAAACGATGACCCCGGACCAGTCGAACGTTGAAAAAATAGTCAATATTGATGAAATTTTAACATTTAATCTTTTGACTTTAAATGACGGTTGGATGTGAGTTATTACTTTTTCAACTAAAATAAGTGTGTTAAAAGTCATTTTTGTGCCTGAAATTGGTCAAAATTTGAAGATTTTGAGTAAGCAAAACTCTGTAAAAATGGCAATTTTGGTCACTGTGAGGGTTTAAAAAGTTGTTATTCAACATGAGGACCGATCCAAATGACATTTTGAATCATTTTTGGTAGAGTCCAAAAAATCAATTTTCTGATGAAAAACGATGACCCCGGACCAGTCGAACGTTGAAAAAATTGGTCAATATTGATGAAATTTTAACATTTAATCTTTTGACTTTAAATGACGGTTGGATGTGAGTTATTACTTTTTCAACTAAAATAAGTGTGTTTAAAGTCATTTCTGTGCCTGAAATCGGTCAAAATTGAAGATTTTGAGTAAGCAAAACTCTGTAAAAATGGCAATTTTGGTCACTGTGAGGGTTTAAAAAGTGGTAATTCAACATGAGGCTCGATCCAAATGACATTTTGAATCATTTTTGGTAGAGTCCAAAAAATCAATTTTCTGATGAAAAACGATGACCCCGGACCAGTCGAACGTTGAAAAAATGGTCAATATTGCTGAAATTTTAACATTTAATCTTTTGACTTTAAATGACGGTTGGATGTGAGTTATTACTTTTTCAACTAAAATAAGTGTGTTTAAAGTCATTTCTGTGCCTGAAATTGGTCAAAATTGAAGATTTTGAGTAAGCAAAACTCTGTAAAAATGGCAATTTTGGTCACTGTGAGGGTTTAAAAAGTGGTTATTCAACATGAGGCCCGATCCAAATGACATTTTGAATCATTTTTGGTAGAGTCCAAAAAATCAATTTTCTGATGAAAAACGATGACCCCGGACCAGTCGAACGTTGAAAAAATGGTCAATATTGATGAAATTTTAACATTTAATCTTTTGACTTTAAATGACGGTTGGATGTGAGTTATTACTTTTTCAACTAAAATAAGTGTGTTTAAAGTCATTTCTGTGCCTGAAATTGGTCAAAATTGAAGATTTTGACTAAGCAAAACTCTGTAAAAATGGCAATTTTGGTAACTGTGAGGGTTTAAAAAGTGGTTATTCAACATGAGGCCCGATCCATATGACATTTTGAATCATTTTTGGTAGAGTCCAAAAAATCAATTTTCTGATGAAAAACTTTGACCCCGGACCAGTCGAACGTTGAAAAAATGGTCAATATTGATGAAATTTTAACATTTAATCTTTTGACTTTAAATGACGGTTGGATGTGAGTTATTACTTTTTCAACTAAAATAAGTGTGTTTAAAGTCATTTCTGTGCCTGAAATTGGTCAAAATTGAAGATTTTGAGTAAGCAAAACTCTGTAAAAATGGCAATTTTGGTCACTGTGAGGGTTTAAAAAGTGGTTATTCAACATGAGGCCCGATCCAAATGACATTTTGAATCATTTTTGGTAGAGTCC
Organism: Lissotriton vulgaris; assembly: GCF_964263255.1. Taxonomy (NCBI): domain Eukaryota; kingdom Metazoa; phylum Chordata; class Amphibia; order Caudata; family Salamandridae; genus Lissotriton; species Lissotriton vulgaris. Next base: position 246,468 of record NW_028244503.1, read on the forward strand.
AAAAAATCAATTTTCTGATGAAAAACGATGACCCCGGACCAGTCGAACGTTGAAAAAATTGGTCAATATTGATGAAATTTTAACATTTAATCTTTTGACTTTAAATGACGGTTGGATGTGAGTTATTACTTTTTCAACTAAAATAAGTGTGTTTAAAGTCATTTCTGTGCCTGAAATTGGTCAAAATTGAAGATTTTGAGTAAGCAAAACTCTGTAAAAATGGCAATTTTGGTAACTGTGAGGGTTTAAAAAGTGGTTATTCAACATGAGGCTCGATCCAAATGACATTTTGAATCATTTTTGGTAGAGTCCAAAAAATCAATTTTCTGATGAAAAACGATGACCCCGGACCAGTCGAACGTTGAAAAAATGGTCAATATTGATGAAATTTTAACATTTAATCTTTTGACTTTAAATGACGGTTGGATGTGAGTTATTACTTTTTCAACTAAAATAAGTGTGTTTAAAGTCATTTCTGTGCCTGAAATTGGTCAAAATTGAAGATTTTGAGTAAGCAAAACTCTGTAAAAATGGCAATTTTGGTAACTGTGAGGGTTTAAAAAGTGGTTATTCAACATGAGGCCCGATCCAAATGACATTTTGAATCATTTTTGGTAGAGTCCAAAAAATCAATTTTCTGATGAAAAACGATGACCCCGGACCAGTCGAACGTTGAAAAAATGGTCAATATTGATGAAATTTTAACATTTAATCTTTTGACTTTAAATGACGGTTGGATGTGAGTTATTACTTTTTCAACTAAAATAAGTGTGTTTAAAGTCATTTTTGTGCCTGAAATTGGTCAAAATTTGAAGATTTTGAGTAAGCAAAACTCTGTAAAAATGGCAATTTTGGTCACTGTGAGGGTTTAAAAAGTTTTTATTCAACATGAGGCTCGATCCAAATGACATTTTGAATCATTTTTGGTAGAGTCCAAAAAATCAATTTTCTGATGAAAAACGATGACCCCGGACCATTCGAACGTTGAAAAAATGGTCAATATTGATGAAATTTTAACATTTAATCTTTTGACTTTAAATGACGGTTGGATGTGAGTTATTACTTTTTCAACTAAAATAAGTGTGTTTAAAGTCATTTCTGTGCCTGAAATTGGTCAAAATTGAAGATTTTGAGTAAGCAAAACTCTGTAAAAATGGCAATTTTGGTCACTGTGAGGGTTTAAAAAGTGGTTATTCAACATGAGGCCCGATCCAAATGACATTTTTAATCATTTTTGGTAGAGTCCAAAAAATCTATTTTCTGATGAAAAACGATGACCCCGGACCAGTTGAACGTTGAAAAAATGGTCAATATTGATGAAATTTTAACATTTAATCTTTTGACTTTAAATGACGGTTGGATGTGAGGTATTACTTTTTCAACTAAAATAAGTGTGTTTAAAGTCATTTCTGTGCCTGAAATTGGTCAAAATTGAAGATTTTGAGTAAGCAAAACTCTGTAAAAATGGCAATTTTGGTCACTGTGAGGGTTTAAAAAGTGGTTATTCAACATGAGGCACGATCCAAATGACATTTTGAATCATTTTTGGTAGAGTCCAAAAAATCAATTTTCTGATGAAAAACGATGACCCCGGACCAGTCGAACGTTGAAAAAATGGTCAATATTGATGAAATTTTAACACTTAATCTTTTGACTTTAAATGACAGTTGGATGTGAGTTATTACTTTTTCAACTAAAATAAGTGTGTTTAAAGTCATTTCTGTGCCTGAAATTGGTCAAAATTGAAGATTTTGAGTAAGCAAAACTCTGTAAAAATGGCAATTTTGGTCACTGTGAGGGTTTAAAAAGTGGTTATTCAACATGAGGCCCGATCCAAATGACATTTTGAATCATTTTTGGTAGAGTCCAAAAAATCAATTTTCTGATGAAAAACGATGACCCCGGACCAGTCGAACGTTGAAAAAATTGGTCAATATTGATGAAATTTTAACATTTAATCTTTTGACTTTAAATGACGGTTGGATGTGAGTTATTACTTTTTCAACTAAAATAAGTGTGTTTAAAGTCATTTCTGTGCCTGAAATTGGTCAAAATTGAAGATTTTGAGTAAGCAAAACTCTGTAAAAATGGCAATTTTGGTCACTGTGAGGGTTTAAAAAGTGGTTATTCAACATGAGGCTCGATCCAAATGACATTTTGAATCATTTTTGGTAGAGTCCAAAAAATCAATTTTCTGATGAAAAACGATGACCCCGGACCAGTCGAACGTTGAAAAAATGGTCAATATTGCTGAAATTTTAACATTTAATCTTTTGACTTTAAATGACGGTTGGATGTGAGTTATTACTTTTTCAACTAAAATAAGTGTGTTTAAAGTCATTTCTGTGCCTGAAATTGGTCAAAATTGAAGATTTTGAGTAAGCAAAACTCTGTAAAAATGGCAATTTTGGTCACTCTGAGGGTTTAAAAAGTGGTTATTCAACATGAGGCCCGATCCAAATGACATTTTGAATCATTTTTGGTAGAGTCCAAAAAATCAATTTTCTGATGAAAAACGATGACCCCGGACCAGTCGAACGTTGAAAAAATGGTCAATATTGATGAAATTTTAACATTTAATCTTTTGACTTTAAATGACGGTTGGATGTGAGTTATTACTTTTTCAACTAAAATAAGTGTGTTTAAAGTCATTTCTGTGCCTGAAATTGGTCAAAATTGAAGATTTTGAGTAAGCAAAACTCTGTAAAAATGGCAATTTTGGTCACTGTGAGGGTTTAAAAAGTGGTTATTCAACATGAGGCCCGATCCAAATGACATTTTGAATCATTTTTGGTAGAGTCCAAAAAATCCATTTTCTGATGAAAAACGATGACCCCGGACCAGTCGAACGTTGAAAAAATGGTCAATATTGATGAAATTTTAACATTTAATCTTTTGACTTTAAATGACGGTTGGATGTGAGTTATTACTTTTTCAACTAAAATAAGTGTGTTTAAAGTCATTTCTGTGCCTGAAATTGGTCAAAATTGAAGATTTTGACTAAGCAAAACTCTGTAAAAATGGCAATTTTGGTAACTGTGAGGGTTTAAAAAGTGGTTATTCAACATGAGGCCCGATCCATATGACATTTTGAATCATTTTTGGTAGAGTCCAAAAAATCAATTTTCTGATGAAAAACTTTGACCCCGGACCAGTCGAACGTTGAAAAAATGGTCAATATTGATGAAATTTTAACATTTAATCTTTTGACTTTAAATGACGGTTGGATGTGAGTTATTACTTTTTCAACTAAAATAAGTGTGTTTAAAGTCATTTCTGTGCCTGAAATTGGTCAAAATTGAAGATTTTGAGTAAGCAAAACTCTGTAAAAATGGCAATTTTGGTCACTGTGAGGGTTTAAAAAGTGGTTATTCAACATGAGGCCCGATCCAAATGACATTTTGAATCATTTTTGGTAGAGTCCAAAAAATCAATTTTCTGATGAAAAACGATGACCCCAGACCAGTCGAACGTTGAAAAAATTGGTCAATATTGATGAAATTTTAACATTTAATCTTTTGACTTTAAATGACGGTTGGATGTGAGTTATTACTTTTTCAACTAAAATAAGTGTGTTTAAAGTCATTTCTGTGCCTGAAATTGGTCAAAATTGAAGATTTTGAGTAAGCAAAACTCTGTAAAAATGGCAATTTTGGTCACTGTGAGGGTTTAAAAAGTGGTTATTCAACATGAGGCTCGATCCAAATGACATTTTGAATCATTTTTGGTAGAGTCCGAAAAATCAATTTTCTGATGAAAAACGATGACCCCGGACCAGTCGAACGTTGAAAAAATGGTCAATATTGCTGAAATTTTAACATTTAATCTTTTGACTTTAAATGACGGTTGGATGTGAGTTATTACTTTTTCAACTAAAATAAGTGTGTTTAAAGTCATTTCTGTGCCTGAAATTGGTCAAAATTGAAGATTTTGAGTAAGCAAAACTCTGTAAAAATGGCAATTTTGGTCACTGTGAGGGTTTAAAAAGTGGTTATTCAACATGAGGCCCGATCCAAATGACATTTTGAATCATTTTTGGTAGAGTCCAAAAAATCAATTTTCTGATGAAAAACGATGACCCCGGACCAGTCGAACGTTGAAAAAATGGTCAATATTGATGAAATTTTAACATTTAATCTTTTGACTTTAAATGACGGTTGGATGTGAGTTATTACTTTTTCAACTAAAATAAGTGTGTTTAAAGTCATTTTTGTGCCTGAAATTGGTCAAAATTTGAAGATTTTGAGTAAGCAAAACTCTGTAAAAATGGCAATTTTGGTCACTGTGAGGGTTTAAAAAGTTTTTATTCAACATGAGGCTCGATCCAAATGACATTTTGAATCATTTTTGGTAGAGTCCAAAAAATCAATTTTCTGATGAAAAACGATGACCCCGGACCATTCGAACGTTGAAAAAATGGTCAATATTGATGAAATTTTAACATTTAATCTTTTGACTTTAAATGACGGTTGGATGTGAGTTATTACTTTTTCAACTAAAATAAGTGTGTTTAAAGTCATTTCTGTGCCTGAAATTGGTCAAAATTGAAGATTTTGAGTAAGCAAAACTCTGTAAAAATGGCAATTTTGGTCACTGTGAGGGTTTAAAAAGTGGTTATTCAACATGAGGCCCGATCCAAATGACATTTTTAATCATTTTTGGTAGAGTCCAAAAAATCTATTTTCTGATGAAAAACGATGACCCCGGACCAGTTGAACGTTGAAAAATGGTCAATATTGATGAAATTTTAACATTTAATCTTTTGACTTTAAATGACGGTTGGATGTGAGGTATTACTTTTTCAACTAAAATAAGTGTGTTTAAAGTCATTTCTGTGCCTGAAATTAGTCAAAATTGAAGATTTTGAGTAAGCAAAACTCTGTAAAAATGGCAATTTTGGTCACTGTGAGGGTTTAAAAAGTGGTTATTCAACATGAGGCACGATCCAAATGACATTTTGAATCATTTTTGGTAGAGTCCAAAAAATCAATTTTCTGATGAAAAACGATGACCCCGGACCAGTCGAACGTTGAAAAAATGGTCAATATTGATGAAATTTTAACACTTAATCTTTTGACTTTAAATGACAGTTGGATGTGAGTTATTACTTTTTCAACTAAAATAAGTGTGTTTAAAGTCATTTCTGTGCCTGAAATTGGTCAAAATTGAAGATTTTGAGTAAGCAAAACTCTGTAAAAATGGCAATTTTGGTCACTGTGAGGGTTTAAAAAGTGGTTATTCAACATGAGGCCCGATCCAAATGACATTTTGAATCATTTTTGGTAGAGTCCAAAAAATCAATTTTCTGATGAAAAACGATGACCCCGGACCAGTCGAACGTTGAAAAAATTGGTCAATATTGATGAAATTTTAACATTTAATCTTTTGACTTTAAATGACGGTTGGATGTGAGTTATTACTTTTTCAACTAAAATAAGTGTGTTTAAAGTCATTTCTGTGCCTGAAATTGGTCAAAATTGAAGATTTTGAGTAAGCAAAACTCTGTAAAAATGGCAATTTTGGTCACTGTGAGGGTTTAAAAAGTGGTTATTCAACATGAGGCTCGATCCAAATGACATTTTGAATCATTTTTGGTAGAGTCCAAAAAATCAATTTTCTGATGAAAAACGATGACCCCGGACCAGTCGAACGTTGAAAAAATGGTCAATATTGCTGAAATTTTAACATTTAATCTTTTGACTTTAAATGACGGTTGGATGTGAGTTATTACTTTTTCAACTAAAATAAGTGTGTTTAAAGTCATTTCTGTGCCTGAAATTGGTCAAAATTGAAGATTTTGAGTAAGCAAAACTCTGTAAAAATGGCAATTTTGGTCACTGTGAGGGTTTAAAAAGTGGTTATTCAACATGAGGCCCGATCCAAATGACATTTTGAATCATTTTTGGTAGAGTCCAAAAAATCAATTTTCTGATGAAAAACGATGACCCCGGACCAGTCGAACGTTGAAAAAATGGTCAATATTGATGAAATTTTAACATTTAATCTTTTGACTTTAAATGACGGTTGGATGTGAGTTATTACTTTTTCAACTAAAATAAGTGTGTTTAAAGTCATTTCTGTGCCTGAAATTGGTCAAAATTGAAGATTTTGAGTAAGCAAAACTCTGTAAGAATGGCAATTTTGGTCACTGTGAGGGTTTAAAAAGTGGTTATTCAACATGAGGCCCGATCCAAATGACATTTTGAATCATTTTTGGTAGAGTCCAAAAAATCCATTTTCTGATGAAAAACGATGACCCCGGACCAGTCGAACGTTGAAAAAATGGTCAATATTGATGAAATTTTAACATTTAATCTTTTGACTTTAAATGACATTTGGATGTGAGTTATTACTTTTTCAACTAAAATAAGTGTGTTTAAAGTCATTTCTGTGCCTGAAATTGGTCAAAATTGAAGATTTTAAGTAAGCAAAACTCTGTAAAAATGGCAATTTTGGTCACTGTGAGGGTTTAAAAAGTGGTTATTCAACATGAGGCACGATCCAAATGACATTTTGAATCATTTTTGGTAGAGTCCAAAAAATCAATTTTCTGATGAAAAACGATGACCCCGGACCAGTCGAACGTTGAAAAAATTGGTCAATATTGATGAAATTTTAACATTTAATCTTTTGACTTTAAATGACGGTTGGATGTGAGTTATTACTTTTTCAACTAAAATAAGTGTGTTTAAAGTCATTTCTGTGCTTGAAATTGGTCAAATTTGAAGCTTTTGAGTAAGCAAAACTCTGTAAAAATGGCAATTTTGGTCACTGTGAGGGTTTAAAAAGTGGTTATTCAACATGAGGCCCGATCCAAATGACATTTTGAACCATTTTTGGTAGAGTCCAAAAAATCCATTTTCTGATGAAAAACGATGACCCCGGACCAGTCGAACGTTGAAAAAATGGTCAATATTGATGAAATTTTAACATTTAATCTTTTGACTTTAAATGACGGTTGGATGTGAGTTATTACTTTTTCAACTAAAATAAGTGTGTTTAAAGTCATTTCTGTGCCTGAAATTGGTCAAAATTGAAGATTTTGAGTAAGCAAAACTCTGTAAGAATGGCAATTTTGGTCACTGTGAGGGTTTAAAAAGTGGTTATTCAACATGAGGCCCGATCCAAATGACATTTTGAATCATTTTTGGTAGAGTCCAAAAAATCAATTTTCTGATGAAAAACGATGACCCCGGACCAGTCGAACGTTGAAAAAATGGTCAATATTGATGAAATTTTAACATTTAATCTTTTGACTTTAAATGACGGTTGGATGTGAGTTATTACTTTTTCAACTAAAATAAGTGTGTTTAAAGTCATTTCTGTGCCTGAAATTGGTCAAAATTGAAGATTTTGAGTAAGCAAAACTCTGTAAGAATGGCAATTTTGGTCACTGTGAGGGTTTAAAAAGTGGTTATTCAACATGAGGCCCGATCCAAATGACATTTTGAATCATTTTTGGTAGAGTCCAAAAAATCCATTTTCTGATGAAAAACGATGACCCCGGACCAGTCGAACGTTGAAAAAATGGTCAATATTGATGAAATTTTAACATTTAATCTTTTGACTTTAAATGACATTTGGATGTGAGTTATTACTTTTTCAACTAAAATAAGTGTGTTTAAAGTCATTTCTGTGCCTGAAATTGGTCAAAATTGAAGATTTTAAGTAAGCAAAACTCTGTAAAAATGGCAATTTTGGTCACTGTGAGGGTTTAAAAAGTGGTTATTCAACATGAGGCACGATCCAAATGACATTTTGAATCATTTTTGGTAGAGTCCAAAAAATCAATTTTCTGATGAAAAACGATGACCCCGGACCAGTCGAACGTTGAAAAAATTGGTCAATATTGATGAAATTTTAACATTTAATCTTTTGACTTTAAATGACGGTTGGATGTGAGTTATTACTTTTTCAACTAAAATAAGTGTGTTTAAAGTCATTTCTGTGCTTGAAACTGGTCAAATTTGAAGCTTTTGAGTAAGCAAAACTCTGTAAAAATGGCAATTTTGGTCACTGTGAGGGTTTAAAAAGTGGTTATTCAACATGAGGCCCGATCCAAATGACATTTTGAACCATTTTTGGTAGAGTCCAAAAAATCAATTTTCTGATGAAAAACGATGACCCCGGACCAGTCGAACGTTGAAAAAATGGTCAATATTGATGAAATTTTAACATTTAATCTTTTGACTTTAAATGACGGTTGTATGTGAGTTATTACTTTTTCAACTAAAATAAGTGTGTTTAAAGTCATTTCTGTGCATTGAAATTGGTCAAAATTGAAGATTTTGAGTAAGCAAAACTCTGTAAAAATGGCAATTTTGGTCACTGTGAGGGTTTAAAAAGTGGTTATTTAACATGAGGCCCGATCCTAATGACATTTTGAATCATTTTTGGTAGAGTCCAAAAAATCAATTTTCTGATGAAAAACGATGACCCCGGACCAGTCGAACGTTGAAAAAATGGTCAATATTGATGAAATTTTAACATTTAATCTTTTGACTTTAAATGACGGTTGGATGTGAGTTATTACTTTTTCAACTAAAATAAGTGTGTTTAAAGTCATTTCTGTGCCTGAAATTGGTCAAAATTGAAGATTTTGAGTAAGCAAAACTCTGTAAAAATGGCAATTTGGGTCACTGTGAGGGTTTAAAAAGTGGTTATTCAACATGAGGCCCGATCCAAATGACATTTTGAATCATTTTTGGTAGAGTCCAAAAAATCAATTTTCTGATGAAAAACGATGACCCCGGACCAGTCGAACGTTGAAAAAATTGGTCAATATTGATGAAATTTTAACATTTAATCTTTTGACTTTAAATGACGGTTGGATGTGAGTTATTACTTTTTCAACTAAAATAAGTGTGTTTAAAGTCATTTCTGTGCCTGAAATTGGTCAAAATTGAAGATTTTGAGTAAGCAAAACTCTGTAAAAATGGCAATTTTGGTCACTGTGAGGGTTTAAAAAGTGGTTATTCAACATGAGGCTCGATCCAAATGACATTTTGAATCATTTTTGGTAGAGTCCAAAAAATCAATTTTCTGATGAAAAACGATGACCCCGGACCAGTCGAACGTTGAAAAAATGGTCAATATTGCTGAAATTTTAACATTTAATCTTTTGACTTTAAATGACGGTTGGATGTGAGTTATTACTTTTTCAACTAAAATAAGTGTGTTTAAAGTCATTTCTGTGCCTGAAATTGGTCAAAATTGAAGATTTTGAGTAAGCAAAACTCTGTAAAAATGGCAATTTTGGTCACTGTGAGGGTTTAAAAAGTGGTTATTCAACATGAGGCCCGATCCAAATGACATTTTGAATCATTTTTGGTAGAGTCCAAAAAATCAATTTTCTGATGAAAAACGATGACCCCGGACCAGTCGAACGTTGAAAAAATGGTCAATATTGATGAAATTTTAACATTTAATCTTTTGACTTTAAATGACGGTTGGATGTGAGTTATTACTTTTTCAACTAAAATAAGTGTGTTTAAAGTCATTTCTGTGCCTGAAATTGGTCAAAATTGAAGATTTTGAGTAAGCAAAACTCTGTAAAAATGGCAATTTTGGTCACTGTGAGGGTTTAAAAAGTGGTTATTCAACATGAGGCCCGATCCAAATGACATTTTGAATCATTTTTGGTAGAGTCCAAAAAATCCATTTTCTGATGAAAAACGATGACCCCGGACCAGTCGAACGTTGAAAAAATGGTCAATATTGATGAAATTTTAACATTTAATCTTTTGACTTTAAATGACGGTTGGATGTGAGTTATTACTTTTTCAACTAAAATAAGTGTGTTTAAAGTCATTTCTGTGCCTGAAATTGGTCAAAATTGAAGATTTTGACTAAGCAAAACTCTGTAAAAATGGCAATTTTGGTAACTGTGAGGGTTTAAAAAGTGGTTATTCAACATGAGGCCCGATCCATATGACATTTTGAATCATTTTTGGTAGAGTCCAAAAAATCAATTTTCTGATGAAAAACTTTGACCCCGGACCAGTCGAACGTTGAAAAAATGGTCAATATTGATGAAATTTTAACATTTAATCTTTTGACTTTAAATGACGGTTGGATGTGAGTTATTACTTTTTCAACTAAAATAAGTGTGTTTAAAGTCATTTCTGTGCCTGAAATTGGTCAAAATTGAAGATTTTGAGTAAGCAAAACTCTGTAAAAATGGCAATTTTGGTCACTGTGAGGGTTTAAAAAGTGGTTATTCAACATGAGGCCCGATCCAAATGACATTTTGAATCATTTTTGGTAGAGTCCAAAAAATCAATTTTCTGATGAAAAACGATGACCCCAGACCAGTCGAACGTTGAAAAAATTGGTCAATATTGATGAAATTTTAACATTTAATCTTTTGACTTTAAATGACGGTTGGATGTGAGTTATTACTTTTTCAACTAAAATAAGTGTGTTTAAAGTCATTTCTGTGCCTGAAATTGGTCAAAATTGAAGATTTTGAGTAAGCAAAACTCTGTAAAAATGGCAATTTTGGTCACTGTGAGGGTTTAAAAAGTGGTTATTCAACATGAGGCTCGATCCAAATGACATTTTGAATCATTTTTGGTAGAGTCCAAAAAATCAATTTTCTGATGAAAAACGATGACCCCGGACCAGTCGAACGTTGAAAAAATGGTCAATATTGCTGAAATTTTAACATTTAATCTTTTGACTTTAAATGACGGTTGGATGTGAGTTATTACTTTTTCAACTAAAATAAGTGTGTTTAAAGTCATTTCTGTGCCTGAAATTGGTCAAAATTGAAGATTTTGAGTAAGCAAAACTCTGTAAAAATGGCAATTTTGGTCACTGTGAGGGTTTAAAAAGTGGTTATTCAACATGAGGCCCGATCCAAATGACATTTTGAATCATTTTTGGTAGAGTCCAAAAAATCAATTTTCTGATGAAAAACGATGACCCCGGACCAGTCGAACGTTGAAAAAATGGTCAATATTGATGAAATTTTAACATTTAATCTTTTGACTTTAAATGACGGTTGGATGTGAGTTATTACTTTTTCAACTAAAATAAGTGTGTTTAAAGTCATTTCTGTGCCTGAAATTGGTCAAAATTGAAGATTTTGAGTAAGCAAAACTCTGTAAAAATGGCAATTTTGGTAACTGTGAGGGTTTAAAAAGTGGTTATTCAACATGAGGCCCGATCCAAATGACATGTTGAATCATTTTTGGTAGAGTCCAAAAAATCAATTTTCTGATGAAAAACGATGACCCCGGACCAGTCGAACGTTGAAAATATGGTCAATATTGATGAAATTTTAACATTTAATCTTTTGACTTTAAATGACGGTTGGATGTGAGTTATTACTTTTTCAACTAAAATAAGTGTGTTTAAAGTCATTTCTGTGCTTGAAATTGGTCAAATTTGAAGCTTTTGAGTAAGCAAAACTCTGTAAAAATGGCAATTTTGGTCACTGTGAGGGTTTAAAAAGTTTTTATTCAACATGAGGCTCGATCCAAATACCATTTTGAATCATTTTTGGTAGAGTCCAAAAAATCAATTTTCTGATGAAAAACGATGACCCCGGACCATTCGAACGTTGAAAAAATGGTCAATATTGATGAAATTTTAACATTTAATCTTTTGACTTTAAATGACGGTTGGATGTGAGTTATTACTTTTTCAACTAAAATAAGTGTGTTTAAAGTCATTTCTGTGCCTGAAATTGGTCAAAATTGAAGATTTTGAGTAAGCAAAACTCTGTAAAAATGGCAATTTTGGTCACTGTGAGGGTTTAAAAAGTGGTTATTCAACATGAGGCCCGATCCAAATGACATTTTTAATCATTTTTGGTAGAGTCCAAAAAATCTATTTTCTGATGAAAAACGATGACCCCGGACCAGTTGAACGTTGAAAAATGGTCAATATTGATGAAATTTTAACATTTAATCTTTTGACTTTAAATGACGGTTGGATGTGAGGTATTACTTTTTCAACTAAAATAAGTGTGTTTAAAGTCATTTCTGTGCCTGAAATTAGTCAAAATTGAAGATTTTGAGTAAGCAAAACTCTGTAAAAATGGCAATTTTGGTCACTGTGAGGGTTTAAAAAGTGGTTATTCAACATGAGGCACGATCCAAATGACATTTTGAATCATTTTTGGTAGAGTCCAAAAAATCAATTTTCTGATGAAAAACGATGACCCCGGACCAGTCGAACGTTGAAAAAATGGTCAATATTGATGAAATTTTAACACTTAATCTTTTGACTTTAAATGACAGTTGGATGTGAGTTATTACTTTTTCAACTAAAATAAGTGTGTTTAAAGTCATTTCTGTGCCTGAAATTGGTCAAAATTGAAGATTTTGAGTAAGCAAAACTCTGTAAAAATGGCAATTTTGGTCACTGTGAGGGTTTAAAAAGTGGTTATTCAACATGAGGCCCGATCCAAATGACATTTTGAATCATTTTTGGTAGAGTCCAAAAAATCAATTTTCTGATGAAAAACGATGACCCCGGACCAGTCGAACGTTGAAAAAATTGGTCAATATTGATGAAATTTTAACATTTAATCTTTTGACTTTAAATGACGGTTGGATGTGAGTTATTACTTTTTCAACTAAAATAAGTGTGTTTAAAGTCATTTCTAGGCCTGAAATTGGTCAAAATTGAAGATTTTGAGTAAGCAAAACTCTGTAAAAATGGCAATTTTGGTCACTGTGAGGGTTTAAAAAGTGGTTATTCAACATGAGGCTCGATCCAAATGACATTTTGAATCATTTTTGGTAGAGTCCAAAAAATCAATTTTCTGATGAAAAACGATGACCCCGGACCAGTCGAACGTTGAAAAAATGGTCAATATTGCTGAAATTTTAACATTTAATCTTTTGACTTTAAATGACGGTTGGATGTGAGTTATTACTTTTTCAACTAAAATAAGTGTGTTTAAAGTCATTTCTGTGCCTGAAATTGGTCAAAATTGAAGATTTTGAGTAAGCAAAACTCTGTAAAAATGGCAATTTTGGTCACTGTGAGGGTTTAAAAAGTGGTTATTCAACATGAGGCCCGATCCAAATGACATTTTGAATCATTTTTGGTAGAGTCCAAAAAATCAATTTTCTGATGAAAAACGATGACCCCGGACCAGTCGAACGTTGAAAAAATGGTCAATATTGATGAAATTTTAACATTTAATCTTTTGACTTTAAATGACGGTTGGATGTGAGTTATTACTTTTTCAACTAAAATAAGTGTGTTTAAAGTCATTTCTGTGCCTGAAATTGGTCAAAATTGAAGATTTTGAGTAAGCAAAACTCTGTAAGAATGGCAATTTTGGTCACTGTGAGGGTTTAAAAAGTGGTTATTCAACATGAGGCCCGATCCAAATGACATTTTGAATCATTTTTGGTAGAGTCCAAAAAATCAATTTTCTGATGAAAAACGATGACCCCGGACCAGTCGAACGTTGAAAAAATTGGTCAATATTGATGAAATTTTAACATTTAATCTTTTGACTTTAAATGACGGTTGGATGTGAGTTATTACTTTTTCAACTAAAATAAGTGTGTTTAAAGTCATTTCTGTGCTTGAAATTGGTCAAATTTGAAGCTTTTGAGTAAGCAAAACTCTGTAAAAATGGCAATTTTGGTCACTGTGAGGGTTTAAAAAGTGGTTATTCAACATGAGGCCCGATCCAAATGACATTTTGAACCATTTTTGGTAGAGTCCAAAAAATCAATTTTCTGATGAAAAACGATGACCCCGGACCAGTCGAACGTTGAAAAAATGGTCAATATTGATGAAATTTTAACATTTAATCTTTTGACTTTAAATGACGGTTGTATGTGAGTTATTACTTTTTCAACTAAAATAAGTGTGTTTAAAGTCATTTCTGTGCATTGAAATTGGTCAAAATTGAAGATTTTGAGTAAGCAAAACTCTGTAAAAATGGCAATTTTGGTCACTGTGAGGGTTTAAAAAGTGGTTATTTAACATGAGGCCCGATCCTAATGACATTTTGAATCATTTTTGGTAGAGTCCAAAAAATCAATTTTCTGATGAAAAACGATGACCCCGGACCAGTCGAACGTTGAAAAAATGGTCAATATTGATGAAATTTTAACATTTAATCTTTTGACTTTAAATGACGGTTGGATGTGAGTTATTACTTTTTCAACTAAAATAAGTGTGTTTAAAGTCATTTCTGTGCCTGAAATTGGTCAAAATTGAAGATTTTGAGTAAGCAAAACTCTGTAAAAATGGCAATTTGGGTCACTGTGAGGGTTTAAAAAGTGGTTATTCAACATGAGGCCCGATCCAAATGACATTTTGAATCATTTTTGGTAGAGTCCAAAAAATCAATTTTCTGATGAAAAACGATGACCCCGGACCAGTCGAACGTTGAAAAAATTGGTCAATATTGCTGAAATTTTAACATTTAATCTTTTGACTTTAAATGACGGTTGGATGTGAGTTATTACTTTTTCAACTAAAATAAGTGTGTTTAAAGTCATTTCTGTGCCTGAAATTGGTCAAAATTGAAGATTTTGAGTAAGCAAAACTCTGTAAAAATGGCAATTTTGGTCACTGTGAGGGTTTAAAAAGTGGTTATTCAACATGAGGCCCGATCCAAATGACATTTTGAATCATTTTTGGTAGAGTCCAAAAAATCAATTTTCTGATGAAAAACGATGACCCCGGACCAGTCGAACGTTGAAAAAATGGTCAATATTGATGAAATTTTAACATTTAATCTTTTGACTTTAAATGACGGTTGGATGTGAGTTATTACTTTTTCAACTAAAATAAGTGTGTTTAAAGTCATTTCTGTGCCTGAAATTGGTCAAAATTGAAGATTTTGAGTAAGCAAAACTCTGTAAAAATGGCAATTTTGGTCACTGTGAGGGTTTAAAAAGTGGTTATTCAACATGAGGCCCGATCCAAATGACATTTTGAATCATTTTTGGTAGAGTCCAAAAAATCCATTTTCTGATGAAAAACGATGACCCCGGACCAGTCGAACGTTGAAAAAATGGTCAATATTGATGAAATTTTAACATTTAATCTTTTGACTTTAAATGACGGTTGGATGTGAGTTATTACTTTTTCAACTAAAATAAGTGTGTTTAAAGTCATTTCTGTGCCTGAAATTGGTCAAAATTGAAGATTTTGACTAAGCAAAACTCTGTAAAAATGGCAATTTTGGTAACTGTGAGGGTTTAAAAAGTGGTTATTCAACATGAGGCCCGATCCATATGACATTTTGAATCATTTTTGGTAGAGTCCAAAAAATCAATTTTCTGATGAAAAACTTTGACCCCGGACCAGTCGAACGTTGAAAAAATGGTCAATATTGATGAAATTTTAACATTTAATCTTTTGACTTTAAATGACGGTTGGATGTGAGTTATTACTTTTTCAACTAAAATAAGTGTGTTTAAAGTCATTTCTGTGCCTGAAATTGGTCAAAATTGAAGATTTTGAGTAAGCAAAACTCTGTAAAAATGGCAATTTTGGTCACTGTGAGGGTTTAAAAAGTGGTTATTCAACATGAGGCCCGATCCAAATGACATTTTGAATCATTTTTGGTAGAGTCCAAAAAATCAATTTTCTGATGAAAAACGATGACCCCAGACCAGTCGAACGTTGAAAAAATTGGTCAATATTGATGAAATTTTAACATTTAATCTTTTGACTTTAAATGACGGTTGGATGTGAGTTATTACTTTTTCAACTAAAATAAGTGTGTTTAAAGTCATTTCTGTGCCTGAAATTGGTCAAAATTGAAGATTTTGAGTAAGCAAAACTCTGTAAAAATGGCAATTTTGGTCACTGTGAGGGTTTAAAAAGTGGTTATTCAACATGAGGCCCGATCCAAATGACATTTTGAATCATTTTTGGTAGAGTCCAAAAAATCAATTTTCTGATGAAAAACGATGACCCCGGACCAGTCGAACGTTGAAAAAATTGGTCAATATTGATGAAATTTTAACATTTAATCTTTTGACTTTAAATGACGGTTGGATGTGAGTTATTACTTTTTCAACTAAAATAAGTGTGTTTAAAGTCATTTCTAGGCCTGAAATTGGTCAAAATTGAAGATTTTGAGTAAGCAAAACTCTGTAAAAATGGCAATTTTGGTCACTGTGAGGGTTTAAAAAGTGGTTATTCAACATGAGGCTCGATCCAAATGACATTTTGAATCATTTTTGGTAGAGTCCAAAAAATCAATTTTCTGATGAAAAACGATGACCCCGGACCAGTCGAACGTTGAAAAAATGGTCAATATTGCTGAAATTTTAACATTTAATCTTTTGACTTTAAATGACGGTTGGATGTGAGTTATTACTTTTTCAACTAAAATAAGTGTGTTTAAAGTCATTTCTGTGCCTGAAATTGGTCAAAATTGAAGATTTTGAGTAAGCAAAACTCTGTAAAAATGGCAATTTTGGTCACTGTGAGGGTTTAAAAAGTGGTTATTCAACATGAGGCCCGATCCAAATGACATTTTGAATCATTTTTGGTAGAGTCCAAAAAATCAATTTTCTGATGAAAAACGATGACCCCGGACCAGTCGAACGTTGAAAAAATGGTCAATATTGATGAAATTTTAACATTTAATCTTTTGACTTTAAATGACGGTTGGATGTGAGTTATTACTTTTTCAACTAAAATAAGTGTGTTTAAAGTCATTTCTGTGCCTGAAATTGGTCAAAATTGAAGATTTTGAGTAAGCAAAACTCTGTAAGAATGGCAATTTTGGTCACTGTGAGGGTTTAAAAAGTGGTTATTCAACATGAGGCCCGATCCAAATGACATTTTGAATCATTTTTGGTAGAGTCCAAAAAATCAATTTTCTGATGAAAAACGATGACCCCGGACCAGTCGAACGTTGAAAAAATTGGTCAATATTGATGAAATTTTAACATTTAATCTTTTGACTTTAAATGACGGTTGGATGTGAGTTATTACTTTTTCAACTAAAATAAGTGTGTTTAAAGTCATTTCTGTGCTTGAAATTGGTCAAATTTGAAGCTTTTGAGTAAGCAAAACTCTGTAAAAATGGCAATTTTGGTCACTGTGAGGGTTTAAAAAGTGGTTATTCAACATGAGGCCCGATCCAAATGACATTTTGAACCATTTTTGGTAGAGTCCAAAAAATCAATTTTCTGATGAAAAACGATGACCCCGGACCAGTCGAACGTTGAAAAAATGGTCAATATTGATGAAATTTTAACATTTAATCTTTTGACTTTAAATGACGGTTGTATGTGAGTTATTACTTTTTCAACTAAAATAAGTGTGTTTAAAGTCATTTCTGTGCATTGAAATTGGTCAAAATTGAAGATTTTGAGTAAGCAAAACTCTGTAAAAATGGCAATTTTGGTCACTGTGAGGGTTTAAAAAGTGGTTATTTAACATGAGGCCCGATCCTAATGACATTTTGAATCATTTTTGGTAGAGTCCAAAAAATCAATTTTCTGATGAAAAACGATGACCCCGGACCAGTCGAACGTTGAAAAAATGGTCAATATTGATGAAATTTTAACATTTAATCTTTTGACTTTAAATGACGGTTGGATGTGAGTTATTACTTTTTCAACTAAAATAAGTGTGTTTAAAGTCATTTCTGTGCCTGAAATTGGTCAAAATTGAAGATTTTGAGTAAGCAAAACTCTGTAAAAATGGCAATTTGGGTCACTGTGAGGGTTTAAAAAGTGGTTATTCAACATGAGGCCCGATCCAAATGACATTTTGAATCATTTTTGGTAGAGTCCAAAAAATCAATTTTCTGATGAAAAACGATGACCCCGGACCAGTCGAACGTTGAAAAAATTGGTCAATATTGATGAAATTTTAACATTTAATCTTTTGACTTTAAATGACGGTTGGATGTGAGTTATTACTTTTTCAACTAAAATAAGTGTGTTTAAAGTCATTTCTGTGCCTGAAATTGGTCAAAATTGAAGATTTTGAGTAAGCAAAACTCTGTAAAAATGGCAATTTTGGTCACTGTGAGGGTTTAAAAAGTGGTTATTCAACATGAGGCTCGATCCAAATGACATTTTGAATCATTTTTGGTAGAGTCCAAAAAATCAATTTTCTGATGAAAAACGATGACCCCGGACCAGTCGAACGTTGAAAAAATGGTCAATATTGCTGAAATTTTAACATTTAATCTTTTGACTTTAAATGACGGTTGGATGTGAGTTATTACTTTTTCAACTAAAATAAGTGTGTTTAAAGTCATTTCTGTGCCTGAAATTGGTCAAAATTGAAGATTTTGAGTAAGCAAAACTCTGTAAAAATGGCAATTTTGGTCACTGTGAGGGTTTAAAAAGTGGTTATTCAACATGAGGCCCGATCCAAATGACATTTTGAATCATTTTTGGTAGAGTCCAAAAAATCAATTTTCTGATGAAAAACGATGACCCCGGACCAGTCGAACGTTGAAAAAATGGTCAATATTGATGAAATTTTAACATTTAATCTTTTGACTTTAAATGACGGTTGGATGTGAGTTATTACTTTTTCAACTAAAATAAGTGTGTTTAAAGTCATTTCTGTGCCTGAAATTGGTCAAAATTGAAGATTTTGAGTAAGCAAAACTCTGTAAAAATGGCAATTTTGGTCACTGTGAGGGTTTAAAAAGTGGTTATTCAACATGAGGCCCGATCCAAATGACATTTTGAATCATTTTTGGTAGAGTCCAAAAAATCCATTTTCTGATGAAAAACGATGACCCCGGACCAGTCGAACGTTGAAAAAATGGTCAATATTGATGAAATTTTAACATTTAATCTTTTGACTTTAAATGACGGTTGGATGTGAGTTATTACTTTTTCAACTAAAATAAGTGTGTTTAAAGTCATTTCTGTGCCTGAAATTGGTCAAAATTGAAGATTTTGACTAAGCAAAACTCTGTAAAAATGGCAATTTTGGTAACTGTGAGGGTTTAAAAAGTGGTTATTCAACATGAGGCCCGATCCATATGACATTTTGAATCATTTTTGGTAGAGTCCAAAAAATCAATTTTCTGATGAAAAACTTTGACCCCGGACCAGTCGAACGTTGAAAAAATGGTCAATATTGATGAAATTTTAACATTTAATCTTTTGACTTTAAATGACGGTTGGATGTGAGTTATTACTTTTTCAACTAAAATAAGTGTGTTTAAAGTCATTTCTGTGCCTGAAATTGGTCAAAATTGAAGATTTTGAGTAAGCAAAACTCTGTAAAAATGGCAATTTTGGTCACTGTGAGGGTTTAAAAAGTGGTTATTCAACATGAGGCCCGATCCAAATGACATTTTGAATCATTTTTGGTAGAGTCCAAAAAATCAATTTTCTGATGAAAAACGATGACCCCAGACCAGTCGAACGTTGAAAAAATTGGTCAATATTGATGAAATTTTAACATTTAATCTTTTGACTTTAAATGACGGTTGGATGTGAGTTATTACTTTTTCAACTAAAATAAGTGTGTTTAAAGTCATTTCTGTGCCTGAAATTGGTCAAAATTGAAGATTTTGAGTAAGCAAAACTCTGTAAAAATGGCAATTTTGGTCACTGTGAGGGTTTAAAAAGTGGTTATTCAACATGAGGCTCGATCCAAATGACATTTTGAATCATTTTTGGTAGAGTCCAAAAAATCAATTTTCTGATGAAAAACGATGACCCCGGACCAGTCGAACGTTGAAAAAATGGTCAATATTGCTGAAATTTTAACATTTAATCTTTTGACTTTAAATGACGGTTGGATGTGAGTTATTACTTTTTCAACTAAAATAAGTGTGTTTAAAGTCATTTCTGTGCCTGAAATTGGTCAAAATTGAAGATTTTGAGTAAGCAAAACTCTGTAAAAATGGCAATTTTGGTCACTGTGAGGGTTTAAAAAGTGGTTATTCAACATGAGGCCCGATCCAAATGACATTTTGAATCATTTTTGGTAGAGTCCAAAAAATCAATTTTCTGATGAAAAACGATGACCCCGGACCAGTCGAACGTTGAAAAAATGGTCAATATTGATGAAATTTTAACATTTAATCTTTTGACTTTAAATGACGGTTGGATGTGAGTTATTACTTTTTCAACTAAAATAAGTGTGTTTAAAGTCATTTCTGTGCCTGAAATTGGTCAAAATTGAAGATTTTGAGTAAGCAAAACTCTGTAAAAATGGCAATTTTGGTAACTGTGAGGGTTTAAAAAGTGGTTATTCAACATGAGGCCCGATCCAAATGACATGTTGAATCATTTTTGGTAGAGTCCAAAAAATCAATTTTCTGATGAAAAACGATGACCCCGGACCAGTCGAACGTTGAAAATATGGTCAATATTGATGAAATTTTAACATTTAATCTTTTGACTTTAAATGACGGTTGGATGTGAGTTATTACTTTTTCAACTAAAATAAGTGTGTTTAAAGTCATTTCTGTGCTTGAAATTGGTCAAATTTGAAGCTTTTGAGTAAGCAAAACTCTGTAAAAATGGCAATTTTGGTCACTGTGAGGGTTTAAAAAGTGGTTATTCAACATAAGGCCCGATCCAAATGACATTTTGAACCATTTTTGGTAGAGTCCAAAAAATCCATTTTCTGATGAAAAACGATGACCCCGGACCAGTCGAACGTTGAAAAAATGGTCAATATTGATGAAATTTTAACATTTAATCTTTTGACTTTAAATGACGGTTGTATGTGAGTTATTACTTTTTCAACTAAAATAAGTGTGTTTAAAGTCATTTCTGTGCCTGAAATTGGTCAAAATTGAAGATTTTGAGTAAGCAAAACTCTGTAAAAATGGCAATTTTGGTCACTGTGAGGGTTTAAAAAGTGGTTATTCAACATGAGGCCCGATCCAAATGACATTTTGAATCATTTTTGGTAGAGTCCAAAAAATCAATTTTCTGATGAAAAACGATGACCCCGGACCAGTCGAACGTTGAAAAAATGGTCAATATTGATGAAATTTTAACATTTAATCTTTTGACTTTAAATGACGGTTGGATGTGAGTTATTACTTTTTCAACTAAAATAAGTGTGTTTAAAGTCATTTTTGTGCCTGAAATTGGTCAAAATTTGAAGATTTTGAGTAAGCAAAACTCTGTAAAAATGGCAATTTTGGTCACTGTGAGGGTTTAAAAAGTGGTTATTCAACATGAGGCCCGATCCAAATGACATTTTGAATCATTTTTGGTAGAGTCCAAAAAATCAATTTTCTGATGAAAAACGATGACCCCGGACCAGTCGAACGTTGAAAAAATGGTCAATATTGATGAAATTTTAACATTTAATCTTTTGACTTTAAATGACGGTTGGATGTGAGTTATTACTTTTTCAACTAAAATAAGTGTGTTTAAAGTCATTTTTGTGCCTGAAATTGGTCAAAATTTGAAGATTTTGAGTAAGCAAAACTCTGTAAAAATGGCAATTTTGGTCACTGTGAGGGTTTAAAAAGTTTTTATTCAACATGAGGCTCGATCCAAATGACATTTTGAATCATTTTTGGTAGAGTCCAAAAAATCAATTTTCTGATGAAAAACGATGACCCCGGACCATTCGAACGTTGAAAAAATGGTCAATATTGATGAAATTTTAACATTTAATCTTTTGACTTTAAATGACGGTTGGATGTGAGTTATTACTTTTTCAACTAAAATAAGTGTGTTTAAAGTCATTTCTGTGCCTGAAATTGGTCAAAATTGAAGCTTTTGAGTAAGCAAAACTCTGTAAAAATGGCAATTTTGGTCACTGTGAGGGTTTAAAAAGTGGTTATTCAACATGAGGCCCGATCCAAATGACATTTTGAACCATTTTTGGTAGAGTCCAAAAAATCAATTTTCTGATGAAAAACGATGACCCCGGACCAGTTGAACGTTGAAAAAATGGTCAATATTGATGAAATTTTAACATTTAATCTTTTGACTTTAAATGACGGTTGGATGTGAGTTATTAATTTTTCAACTAAAATAAGTGTGTTTAAAGTCATTTCTGTGCTTGAAATTGGTCAAATTTGAAGCTTTTGAGTAAGCAAAACTCTGTAAAAATGGCAATTTTGGTCACTGTGAGGGTTTAAAAAGTGGTTATTCAACATAAGGCCCGATCCAAATGACATTTTGAACCATTTTTGGTAGAGTCCAAAAAATCAATTTTCTGATGAAAAACGATGACCCCGGACCAGTCGAACGTTGAAAAAATGGTCAATATTGATGAAATTTTAACATTTAATCTTTTGACTTTAAATGACGGTTGTATGTGAGTTATTACTTTTTCAACTAAAATAAGTGTGTTTAAAGTCATTTCTGTGCCTGAAATTGGTCAAAATTGAAGATTTTGAGTAAGCAAAACTCTGTAAAAATGGCAATTTTGGTCACTGTGAGGGTTTAAAAAGTGGTTATTCAACATGAGGCCCGATCCAAATGACATTTTGAATCATTTTTGGTAGAGTCCAAAAAATCAATTTTCTGATGAAAAACGATGACCCCGGACCAGTCGAACGTTGAAAAAATGGTCAATATTGCTGAAATTTTAACATTTAATCTTTTGACTTTAAATGACGGTTGGATGTGAGTTATTACTTTTTCAACTAAAATAAGTGTGTTTAAAGTCATTTCTGTGCCTGAAATTGGTCAAAATTGAAGATTTTGAGTAAGCAAAACTCTGTAAAAATGGCAATTTTGGTCACTGTGAGGGTTTAAAAAGTGGTTATTCAACATGAGGCCCGATCCAAATGACATTTTGAATCATTTTTGGTAGAGTCCAAAAAATCAATTTTCTGATGAAAAACGATGACCCCGGACCAGTCGAACGTTGAAAAAATGGTCAATATTGATGAAATTTTAACATTTAATCTTTTGACTTTAAATGACGGTTGGATGTGAGTTATTACTTTTTCAACTAAAATAAGTGTGTTTAAAGTCATTTCTGTGCCTGAAATTGGTCAAAATTGAAGATTTTGAGTAAGCAAAACTCTGTAAAAATGGCAATTTTGGTCACTGTGAGGGTTTAAAAAGTGGTTATTCAACATGAGGCCCGATCCAAATGACATTTTGAATCATTTTTGGTAGAGTCCAAAAAATCAATTTTCTGATGAAAAACGATGACCCCAGACCAGTCGAACGTTGAAAAAATTGGTCAATATTGATGAAATTTTAACATTTAATCTTTTGACTTTAAATGACGGTTGGATGTGAGTTATTACTTTTTCAACTAAAATAAGTGTGTTTAAAGTCATTTCTGTGCCTGAAATTGGTCAAAATTGAAGATTTTGAGTAAGCAAAACTCTGTAAAAATGGCAATTTTGGTAACTGTGAGGGTTTAAAAAGTGGTTATTCAACATGAGGCCCGATCCAAATGACATGTTGAATCATTTTTGGTAGAGTCCAAAAAATCAATTTTCTGATGAAAAACGATGACCCCGGACCAGTCGAACGTTGAAAATATGGTCAATATTGATGAAATTTTAACATTTAATCTTTTGACTTTAAATGACGGTTGGATGTGAGTTATTACTTTTTCAACTAAAATAAGTGTGTTTAAAGTCATTTCTGTGCTTGAAATTGGTCAAATTTGAAGCTTTTGAGTAAGCAAAACTCTGTAAAAATGGCAATTTTGGTCACTGTGAGGGTTTAAAAAGTGGTTATTCAACATAAGGCCCGATCCAAATGACATTTTGAACCATTTTTGGTAGAGTCCAAAAAATCCATTTTCTGATGAAAAACGATGACCCCGGACCAGTCGAACGTTGAAAAAATGGTCAATATTGATGAAATTTTAACATTTAATCTTTTGACTTTAAATGACGGTTGTATGTGAGTTATTACTTTTTCAACTAAAATAAGTGTGTTTAAAGTCATTTCTGTGCCTGAAATTGGTCAAAATTGAAGATTTTGAGTAAGCAAAACTCTGTAAAAATGGCAATTTTGGTCACTGTGAGGGTTTAAAAAGTGGTTATTCAACATGAGGCCCGATCCAAATGACATTTTGAATCATTTTTGGTAGAGTCCAAAAAATCAATTTTCTGATGAAAAACGATGACCCCGGACCAGTCGAACGTTGAAAAAATGGTCAATATTGATGAAATTTTAACATTTAATCTTTTGACTTTAAATGACGGTTGGATGTGAGTTATTACTTTTTCAACTAAAATAAGTGTGTTTAAAGTCATTTTTGTGCCTGAAATTGGTCAAAATTTGAAGATTTTGAGTAAGCAAAACTCTGTAAAAATGGCAATTTTGGTCACTGTGAGGGTTTAAAAAGTGGTTATTCAACATGAGGCCCGATCCAAATGACATTTTGAATCATTTTTGGTAGAGTCCAAAAAATCAATTTTCTGATGAAAAACGATGACCCCGGACCAGTCGAACGTTGAAAAAATGGTCAATATTGATGAAATTTTAACATTTAATCTTTTGACTTTAAATGACGGTTGGATGTGAGTTATTACTTTTTCAACTAAAATAAGTGTGTTTAAAGTCATTTTTGTGCCTGAAATTGGTCAAAATTTGAAGATTTTGAGTAAGCAAAACTCTGTAAAAATGGCAATTTTGGTCACTGTGAGGGTTTAAAAAGTTTTTATTCAACATGAGGCTCGATCCAAATGACATTTTGAATCATTTTTGGTAGAGTCCAAAAAATCAATTTTCTGATGAAAAACGATGACCCCGGACCATTCGAACGTTGAAAAAATGGTCAATATTGATGAAATTTTAACATTTAATCTTTTGACTTTAAATGACCGTTGGATGTGAGTTATTACTTTTTCAACTAAAATAAGTGTGTTTAAAGTCATTTCTGTGCCTGAAATTGGTCAAAATTGAAGCTTTTGAGTAAGCAAAACTCTGTAAAAATGGCAATTTTGGTCACTGTGAGGGTTTAAAAAGTGGTTATTCAACATGAGGCCCGATCCAAATGACATTTTGAACCATTTTTGGTAGAGTCCAAAAAATCAATTTTCTGATGAAAAACGATGACCCCGGACCAGTTGAACGTTGAAAAAATGGTCAATATTGATGAAATTTTAACATTTAATCTTTTGACTTTAAATGACGGTTGGATGTGAGTTATTAATTTTTCAACTAAAATAAGTGTGTTTAAAGTCATTTCTGTGCTTGAAATTGGTCAAATTTGAAGCTTTTGAGTAAGCAAAACTCTGTAAAAATGGCAATTTTGGTCACTGTGAGGGTTTAAAAAGTGGTTATTCAACATAAGGCCCGATCCAAATGACATTTTGAACCATTTTTGGTAGAGTCCAAAAAATCCATTTTCTGATGAAAAACGATGACCCCGGACCAGTCGAACGTTGAAAAAATGGTCAATATTGATGAAATTTTAACATTTAATCTTTTGACTTTAAATGACGGTTGTATGTGAGTTATTACTTTTTCAACTAAAATAAGTGTGTTTAAAGTCATTTCTGTGCCTGAAATTGGTCAAAATTGAAGATTTTGAGTAAGCAAAACTCTGTAAAAATGGCAATTTTGGTCACTGTGAGGGTTTAAAAAGTGGTTATTCAACATGAGGCCCGATCCAAATGACATTTTGAATCATTTTTGGTAGAGTCCAAAAAATCAATTTTCTGATGAAAAACGATGACCCCGGACCAGTCGAACGTTGAAAAAATGGTCAATATTGCTGAAATTTTAACATTTAATCTTTTGACTTTAAATGACGGTTGGATGTGAGTTATTACTTTTTCAACTAAAATAAGTGTGTTTAAAGTCATTTCTGTGCCTGAAATTGGTCAAAATTGAAGATTTTGAGTAAGCAAAACTCTGTAAAAATGGCAATTTTGGTCACTGTGAGGGTTTAAAAAGTGGTTATTCAACATGAGGCCCGATCCAAATGACATTTTGAATCATTTTTGGTAGAGTCCAAAAAATCAATTTTCTGATGAAAAACGATGACCCCGGACCAGTCGAACGTTGAAAAAATGGTCAATATTGATGAAATTTTAACATTTAATCTTTTGACTTTAAATGACGGTTGGATGTGAGTTATTACTTTTTCAACTAAAATAAGTGTGTTTAAAGTCATTTCTGTGCCTGAAATTGGTCAAAATTGAAGATTTTGAGTAAGCAAAACTCTGTAAAAATGGCAATTTTGGTCACTGTGAGGGTTTAAAAAGTGGTTATTCAACATGAGGCTCGATCCAAATGACATTTTGAATCATTTTTGGTAGAGTCCAAAAAATCAATTTTCTGATGAAAAACGATGACCCCGGACCAGTCGAACGTTGAAAAAATGGTCAATATTGCTGAAATTTTAACATTTAATCTTTTGACTTTAAATGACGGTTGGATGTGAGTTATTACTTTTTCAACTAAAATAAGTGTGTTTAAAGTCATTTCTGTGCCTGAAATTGGTCAAAATTGAAGATTTTGAGTAAGCAAAACTCTGTAAAAATGGCAATTTTGGTCACTGTGAGGGTTTAAAAAGTGGTTATTCAACATGAGGCCCGATCCAAATGACATTTTGAATCATTTTTGGTAGAGTCCAAAAAATCAATTTTCTGATGAAAAACGATGACCCCGGACCAGTCGAACGTTGAAAAAATGGTCAATATTGATGAAATTTTAACATTTAATCTTTTGACTTTAAATGACGGTTGGATGTGAGTTATTACTTTTTCAACTAAAATAAGTGTGTTTAAAGTCATTTCTGTGCCTGAAATTGGTCAAAATTGAAGATTTTGAGTAAGCAAAACTCTGTAAAAATGGCAATTTTGGTAACTGTGAGGGTTTAAAAAGTTGTTATTCAACATGAGGCCCGATCCAAATGACATGTTGAATCATTTTTGGTAGAGTCCAAAAAATCAATTTTCTGATGAAAAACGATGACCCCGGACCAGTCGAACGTTGAAAATATGGTCAATATTGATGAAATTTTAACATTTAATCTTTTGACTTTAAATGACGGTTGGATGTGAGTTATTACTTTTTCAACTAAAATAAGTGTGTTTAAAGTCATTTTTGTGCCTGAAATTGGTCAAAATTTGAAGATTTTGAGTAAGCAAAACTCTGTAAAAATGGCAATTTTGGTCACTGTGAGGGTTTAAAAAGTTTTTATTCAACATGAGGCTCGATCCAAATGACATTTTGAATCATTTTTGGTAGAGTCCAAAAAATCAATTTTCTGATGAAAAACGATGACCCCGGACCATTCGAACGTTGAAAAAATGGTCAATATTGCTGAAATTTTAACATTTAATCTTTTGACTTTAAATGACGGTTGGATGTGAGTTATTACTTTTTCAACTAAAATAAGTGTGTTTAAAGTCATTTCTGTGCCTGAAATTGGTCAAAATTGAAGATTTTGAGTAAGCAAAACTCTGTAAAAATGGCAATTTTGGTCACTGTGAGGGTTTAAAAAGTGGTTATTCAACATGAGGCCCGATCCAAATGACATTTTTAATCATTTTTGGTAGAGTCCAAAAAATCTATTTTCTGATGAAAAACGATGACCCCGGACCAGTTGAACGTTGAAAAATGGTCAATATTGATGAAATTTTAACATTTAATCTTTTGACTTTAAATGACGGTTGGATGTGAGGTATTACTTTTTCAACTAAAATAAGTGTGTTTAAAGTCATTTCTGTGCCTGAAATTAGTCAAAATTGAAGATTTTGAGTAAGCAAAACTCTGTAAAAATGGCAATTTTGGTCACTGTGAGGGTTTAAAAAGTGGTTATTCAACATGAGGCACGATCCAAATGACATTTTGAATCATTTTTGGTAGAGTCCAAAAAATCAATTTTCTGATGAAAAACGATGACCCCGGACCAGTCGAACGTTGAAAAAATGGTCAATATTGATGAAATTTTAACACTTAATCTTTTGACTTTAAATGACGGTTGGATGTGAGTTATTACTTTTTCAACTAAAATAAGTGTGTTTAAAGTCATTTCTGTGCCTGAAATTAGTCAAAATTGAAGATTTTGAGTAAGCAAAACTCTGTAAAAATGGCAATTTTGGTCACTGTGAGGGTTTAAAAAGTGGTTATTCAACATGAGGCCCGATCCAAATGACATTTTGAATCATTTTTGGTAGAGTCCAAAAAATCAATTTTCTGATGAAAAACGATGACCCCGGACCAGTCGAACGTTGAAAAAATTGGTCAATATTGATGAAATTTTAACATTTAATCTTTTGACTTTAAATGACGGTTGGATGTGAGTTATTACTTTTTCAACTAAAATAAGTGTGTTTAAAGTCATTTCTGTGCCTGAAATTGGTCAAAATTGAAGATTTTGAGTAAGCAAAACTCTGTAAAAATGGCAATTTTGGTCACTGTGAGGGTTTAAAAAGTGGTTATTCAACATGAGGCTCGATCCAAATGACATTTTGAATCATTTTTGGTAGAGTCCAAAAAATCAATTTTCTGATGAAAAACGATGACCCCGGACCAGTCGAACGTTGAAAAAATGGTCAATATTGCTGAAATTTTAACATTTAATCTTTTGACTTTAAATGACGGTTGGATGTGAGTTATTACTTTTTCAACTAAAATAAGTGTGTTTAAAGTCATTTCTGTGCCTGAAATTGGTCAAAATTGAAGATTTTGAGTAAGCAAAACTCTGTAAAAATGGCAATTTTGGTCACTGTGAGGGTTTAAAAAGTGGTTATTCAACATGAGGCCCGATCCAAATGACATTTTGAATCATTTTTGGTAGAGTCCAAAAAATCAATTTTCTGATGAAAAACGATGACCCCGGACCAGTCGAACGTTGAAAAAATGGTCAATATTGATGAAATTTTAACATTTAATCTTTTGACTTTAAATGACGGTTGGATGTGAGTTATTACTTTTTCAACTAAAATAAGTGTGTTTAAAGTCATTTCTGTGCCTGAAATTGGTCAAAATTGAAGATTTTGAGTAAGCAAAACTCTGTAAGAATGGCAATTTTGGTCACTGTGAGGGTTTAAAAAGTGGTTATTCAACATGAGGCCCGATCCAAATGACATTTTGAATCATTTTTGGTAGAGTCCAAAAAATCCATTTTCTGATGAAAAACGATGACCCCGGACCAGTCGAACGTTGAAAAAATGGTCAATATTGATGAAATTTTAACATTTAATCTTTTGACTTTAAATGACATTTGGATGTGAGTTATTACTTTTTCAACTAAAATAAGTGTGTTTAAAGTCATTTCTGTGCCTGAAATTGGTCAAAATTGAAGATTTTAAGTAAGCAAAACTCTGTAAAAATGGCAATTTTGGTCACTGTGAGGGTTTAAAAAGTGGTTATTCAACATGAGGCACGATCCAAATGACATTTTGAATCATTTTTGGTAGAGTCCAAAAAATCAATTTTCTGATGAAAAACGATGACCCCGGACCAGTCGAACGTTGAAAAAATTGGTCAATATTGATGAAATTTTAACATTTAATCTTTTGACTTTAAATGACGGTTGGATGTGAGTTATTACTTTTTCAACTAAAATAAGTGTGTTTAAAGTCATTTCTGTGCTTGAAATTGGTCAAATTTGAAGCTTTTGAGTAAGCAAAACTCTGTAAAAATGGCAATTTTGGTCACTGTGAGGGTTTAAAAAGTGGTTATTCAACATGAGGCCCGATCCAAATGACATTTTGAACCATTTTTGGTAGAGTCCAAAAAATCAATTTTCTGATGAAAAACGATGACCCCGGACCAGTCGAACGTTGAAAAAATGGTCAATATTGATGAAATTTTAACATTTAATCTTTTGACTTTAAATGACGGTTGTATGTGAGTTATTACTTTTTCAACTAAAATAAGTGTGTTTAAAGTCATTTCTGTGCATTGAAATTGGTCAAAATTGAAGATTTTGAGTAAGCAAAACTCTGTAAAAATGGCAATTTTGGTCACTGTGAGGGTTTAAAAAGTGGTTATTTAACATGAGGCCCGATCCTAATGACATTTTGAATCATTTTTGGTAGAGTCCAAAAAATCAATTTTCTGATGAAAAACGATGACCCCGGACCAGTCGAACGTTGAAAAAATGGTCAATATTGATGAAATTTTAACATTTAATCTTTTGACTTTAAATGACGGTTGGATGTGAGTTATTACTTTTTCAACTAAAATAAGTGTGTTTAAAGTCATTTCTGTGCCTGAAATTGGTCAAAATTGAAGATTTTGAGTAAGCAAAACTCTGTAAAAATGGCAATTTGGGTCACTGTGAGGGTTTAAAAAGTGGTTATTCAACATGAGGCCCGATCCAAATGACATTTTGAATCATTTTTGGTAGAGTCCAAAAAATCAATTTTCTGATGAAAAACGATGACCCCGGACCAGTCGAACGTTGAAAAAATTGGTCAATATTGATGAAATTTTAACATTTAATCTTTTGACTTTAAATGACGGTTGGATGTGAGTTATTACTTTTTCAACTAAAATAAGTGTGTTTAAAGTCATTTCTGTGCCTGAAATTGGTCAAAATTGAAGATTTTGAGTAAGCAAAACTCTGTAAAAATGGCAATTTTGGTCACTGTGAGGGTTTAAAAAGTGGTTATTCAACATGAGGCCCGATCCAAATGACATTTTGAATCATTTTTGGTAGAGTCCAAAAAATCAATTTTCTGATGAAAAACGATGACCCCGGACCAGTCGAACGTTGAAAAAATGGTCAATATTGATGAAATTTTAACATTTAATCTTTTGACTTTAAATGACGGTTGGATGTGAGTTATTACTTTTTCAACTAAAATAAGTGTGTTTAAAGTCATTTCTGTGCCTGAAATTGGTCAAAATTGAAGATTTTGAGTAAGCAAAACTCTGTAAGAATGGCAATTTTGGTCACTGTGAGGGTTTAAAAAGTGGTTATTCAACATGAGGCCCGATCCAAATGACATTTTGAATCATTTTTGGTAGAGTCCAAAAAATCCATTTTCTGATGAAAAACGATGACCCCGGACCAGTCGAACGTTGAAAAAATGGTCAATATTGATGAAATTTTAACATTTAATCTTTTGACTTTAAATGACATTTGGATGTGAGTTATTACTTTTTCAACTAAAATAAGTGTGTTTAAAGTCATTTCTGTGCCTGAAATTGGTCAAAATTGAAGATTTTAAGTAAGCAAAACTCTGTAAAAATGGCAATTTTGGTCACTGTGAGGGTTTAAAAAGTGGTTATTCAACATGAGGCACGATCCAAATGACATTTTGAATCATTTTTGGTAGAGTCCAAAAAATCAATTTTCTGATGAAAAACGATGACCCCGGACCAGTCGAACGTTGAAAAAATTGGTCAATATTGATGAAATTTTAACATTTAATCTTTTGACTTTAAATGACGGTTGGATGTGAGTTATTACTTTTTCAACTAAAATAAGTGTGTTTAAAGTCATTTCTGTGCTTGAAATTGGTCAAATTTGAAGCTTTTGAGTAAGCAAAACTCTGTAAAAATGGCAATTTTGGTCACTGTGAGGGTTTAAAAAGTGGTTATTCAACATGAGGCCCGATCCAAATGACATTTTGAACCATTTTTGGTAGAGTCCAAAAAATCAATTTTCTGATGAAAAACGATGACCCCGGACCAGTCGAACGTTGAAAAAATGGTCAATATTGATGAAATTTTAACATTTAATCTTTTGACTTTAAATGACGGTTGTATGTGAGTTATTACTTTTTCAACTAAAATAAGTGTGTTTAAAGTCATTTCTGTGCATTGAAATTGGTCAAAATTGAAGATTTTGAGTAAGCAAAACTCTGTAAAAATGGCAATTTTGGTCACTGTGAGGGTTTAAAAAGTGGTTATTTAACATGAGGCCCGATCCTAATGACATTTTGAATCATTTTTGGTAGAGTCCAAAAAATCAATTTTCTGATGAAAAACGATGACCCCGGACCAGTCGAACGTTGAAAAAATGGTCAATATTGATGAAATTTTAACATTTAATCTTTTGACTTTAAATGACGGTTGGATGTGAGTTATTACTTTTTCAACTAAAATAAGTGTGTTTAAAGTCATTTCTGTGCCTGAAATTGGTCAAAATTGAAGATTTTGAGTAAGCAAAACTCTGTAAAAATGGCAATTTGGGTCACTGTGAGGGTTTAAAAAGTGGTTATTCAACATGAGGCCCGATCCAAATGACATTTTGAATCATTTTTGGTAGAGTCCAAAAAATCAATTTTCTGATGAAAAACGATGACCCCGGACCAGTCGAACGTTGAAAAAATTGGTCAATATTGATGAAATTTTAACATTTAATCTTTTGACTTTAAATGATGGTTGGATGTGAGTTATTACTTTTTCAACTAAAATAAGTGTGTTTAAAGTCATTTCTGTGCCTGAAATTGGTCAAAATTGAAGATTTTGAGTAAGCAAAACTCTGTAAAAATGGCAATTTTGGTCACTGTGAGGGTTTAAAAAGTGGTTATTCAACATGAGGCTCGATCCAAATGACATTTTGAATCATTTTTGGTAGAGTCCAAAAAATCAATTTTCTGATGAAAAACGATGACCCCGGACCAGTCGAACGTTGAAAAAATGGTCAATATTGCTGAAATTTTAACATTTAATCTTTTGACTTTAAATGACGGTTGGATGTGAGTTATTACTTTTTCAACTAAAATAAGTGTGTTTAAAGTCATTTCTGTGCCTGAAATTGGTCAAAATTGAAGATTTTGAGTAAGCAAAACTCTGTAAAAATGGCAATTTTGGTCACTGTGAGGGTTTAAAAAGTGGTTATTCAACATGAGGCCCGATCCAAATGACATTTTGAATCATTTTTGGTAGAGTCCAAAAAATCAATTTTCTGATGAAAAACGATGACCCCGGACCAGTCGAACGTTGAAAAAATGGTCAATATTGATGAAATTTTAACATTTAATCTTTTGACTTTAAATGACGGTTGGATGTGAGTTATTACTTTTTCAACTAAAATAAGTGTGTTTAAAGTCATTTCTGTGCCTGAAATTGGTCAAAATTGAAGATTTTGAGTAAGCAAAACTCTGTAAAAATGGCAATTTTGGTCACTGTGAGGGTTTAAAAAGTGGTTATTCAACATGAGGCCCGATCCAAATGACATTTTGAATCATTTTTGGTAGAGTCCAAAAAATCCATTTTCTGATGAAAAACGATGACCCCGGACCAGTCGAACGTTGAAAAAATGGTCAATATTGATGAAATTTTAACATTTAATCTTTTGACTTTAAATGACGGTTGGATGTGAGTTATTACTTTTTCAACTAAAATAAGTGTGTTTAAAGTCATTTCTGTGCCTGAAATTGGTCAAAATTGAAGATTTTGAGTAAGCAAAACTCTGTAAAAATGGCAATTTTGGTCACTGTGAGGGTTTAAAAAGTGGTTATTCAACATGAGGCCCGATCCAAATGACATTTTGAATCATTTTTGGTAGAGTCCAAAAAATCAATTTTCTGATGAAAAACGATGACCCCGGACCAGTCGAACGTTGAAAAAATGGTCAATATTGATGAAATTTTAACATTTAATCTTTTGACTTTAAATGACGGTTGGATGTGAGTTATTACTTTTTCAACTAAAATAAGTGTGTTTAAAGTCATTTTTGTGCCTGAAATTGGTCAAAATTGAAGATTTTGAGTAAGCAAAACTCTGTAAAAATGGCAATTTTGGTCACTGTGAGGGTTTAAAAAGTGGTTATTCAACATGAGGCTCGATCCAAATGACATTTTGAATCATTTTTGGTAGAGTCCAAAAAATCAATTTTCTGATGAAAAACGATGACCCCGGACCATTCGAACGTTGAAAAAATGGTCAATATTGATGAAATTTTAACATTTAATCTTTTGACTTTAAATGACGGTTGGATGTGAGTTATTACTTTTTCAACTAAAATAAGTGTGTTTAAAGTCATTTCTGTGCCTGAAATTGGTCAAAATTGAAGATTTTGAGTAAGCAAAACTCTGTAAAAATGGCAATTTTGGTCACTGTGAGGGTTTAAAAAGTGGTTATTCAACATGAGGCCCGATCCAAATGACATTTTGAACCATTTTTGGTAGAGTCCAAAAAATCAATTTTCTGATGAAAAACGATGACCCCGGACCAGTTGAACGTTGAAAAAATGGTCAATATTGATGAAATTTTAACATTTAATCTTTTGACTTTAAATGACGGTTGGATGTGAGTTATTAATTTTTCAACTAAAATAAGTGTGTTTAAAGTCATTTCTGTGCTTGAAATTGGTCAAATTTGAAGCTTTTGAGTAAGCAAAACTCTGTAAAAATGGCAATTTTGGTCACTGTGAGGGTTTAAAAAGTGGTTATTCAACATGAGGCCCGATCCAAATGACATTTTGAATCATTTTTGGTAGAGTCCAAAAAATCAATTTTCTGATGAAAAACGATGACCCCGGACCAGTCGAACGTTGAAAAAATGGTCAATATTGATGAAATTTTAACATTTAATCTTTTGACTTTAAATGACGGTTGGA
The DNA here is from genome assembly GCF_964263255.1 of Lissotriton vulgaris. Lineage (NCBI taxonomy): Eukaryota > Metazoa > Chordata > Amphibia > Caudata > Salamandridae > Lissotriton > Lissotriton vulgaris. The sequence continues at coordinate 280,824 of NW_028244503.1, forward strand.
TGTGAGTTATTACTTTTTCAACTAAAATAAGTGTGTTTAAAGTCATTTCTGTGCCTGAAATTGGTCAAAATTGAAGATTTTGAGTAAGCAAAACTCTGTAAAAATGGCAATTTTGGTAACTGTGAGGGTTTAAAAAGTTGTTATTCAACATGAGGCCCGATCCAAATGACATGTTGAATCATTTTTGGTAGAGTCCAAAAAATCAATTTTCTGATGAAAAACGATGACCCCGGACCAGTCGAACGTTGAAAATATGGTCAATATTGATGAAATTTTAACATTTAATCTTTTGACTTTAAATGACGGTTGGATGTGAGTTATTACTTTTTCAACTAAAATAAGTGTGTTTAAAGTCATTTCTGTGCCTGAAATTGGTCAAAATTGAAGATTTTGAGTAAGCAAAACTCTGTAAAAATGGCAATTTTGGTCACTGTGAGGGTTTAAAAAGTGGTTATTCAACATGAGGCCCGATCCAAATGACATTTTGAATCATTTTTGGTAGAGTCCAAAAAATCAATTTTCTGATGAAAAACGATGACCCCGGACCAGTCGAACGTTGAAAAAATGGTCAATATTGATGAAATTTTAACATTTAATCTTTTGACTTTAAATGACGGTTGGATGTGAGTTATTACTTTTTCAACTAAAATAAGTGTGTTTAAAGTCATTTCTGTGCCTGAAATTGGTCAAAATTGAAGATTTTGAGTAAGCAAAACTCTGTAAAAATGGCAATTTTGGTCACTGTGAGGGTTTAAAAAGTGGTTATTCAACATGAGGCCCGATCCAAATGACATTTTGAATCATTTTTGGTAGAGTCCAAAAAATCCATTTTCTGATGAAAAACGATGACCCCGGACCAGTCGAACGTTGAAAAAATGGTCAATATTGATGAAATTTTAACATTTAATCTTTTGACTTTAAATGACGGTTGGATGTGAGTTATTACTTTTTCAACTAAAATAAGTGTGTTTAAAGTCATTTCTGTGCCTGAAATTGGTCAAAATTGAAGATTTTGAGTAAGCAAAACTCTGTAAAAATGGCAATTTTGGTCACTGTGAGGGTTTAAAAAGTGGTTATTCAACATGAGGCCCGATCCAAATGACATTTTGAATCATTTTTGGTAGAGTCCAAAAAATCAATTTTCTGATGAAAAACGATGACCCCGGACCAGTCGAACGTTGAAAAAATGGTCAATATTGATGAAATTTTAACATTTAATCTTTTGACTTTAAATGACGGTTGGATGTGAGTTATTACTTTTTCAACTAAAATAAGTGTGTTTAAAGTCATTTTTGTGCCTGAAATTGGTCAAAATTGAAGATTTTGAGTAAGCAAAACTCTGTAAAAATGGCAATTTTGGTCACTGTGAGGGTTTAAAAAGTGGTTATTCAACATGAGGCTCGATCCAAATGACATTTTGAATCATTTTTGGTAGAGTCCAAAAAATCAATTTTCTGATGAAAAACGATGACCCCGGACCATTCGAACGTTGAAAAAATGGTCAATATTGATGAAATTTTAACATTTAATCTTTTGACTTTAAATGACGGTTGGATGTGAGTTATTACTTTTTCAACTAAAATAAGTGTGTTTAAAGTCATTTCTGTGCCTGAAATTGGTCAAAATTGAAGATTTTGAGTAAGCAAAACTCTGTAAAAATGGCAATTTTGGTCACTGTGAGGGTTTAAAAAGTGGTTATTCAACATGAGGCCCGATCCAAATGACATTTTGAACCATTTTTGGTAGAGTCCAAAAAATCAATTTTCTGATGAAAAACGATGACCCCGGACCAGTTGAACGTTGAAAAAATGGTCAATATTGATGAAATTTTAACATTTAATCTTTTGACTTTAAATGACGGTTGGATGTGAGTTATTAATTTTTCAACTAAAATAAGTGTGTTTAAAGTCATTTCTGTGCTTGAAATTGGTCAAATTTGAAGCTTTTGAGTAAGCAAAACTCTGTAAAAATGGCAATTTTGGTCACTGTGAGGGTTTAAAAAGTGGTTATTCAACATGAGGCCCGATCCAAATGACATTTTGAATCATTTTTGGTAGAGTCCAAAAAATCAATTTTCTGATGAAAAACGATGACCCCGGACCAGTCGAACGTTGAAAAAATGGTCAATATTGATGAAATTTTAACATTTAATCTTTTGACTTTAAATGACGGTTGGATGTGAGTTATTACTTTTTCAACTAAAATAAGTGTGTTTAAAGTCATTTCTGTGCCTGAAATTGGTCAAAATTGAAGATTTTGAGTAAGCAAAACTCTGTAAAAATGGCAATTTTGGTAACTGTGAGGGTTTAAAAAGTTGTTATTCAACATGAGGCCCGATCCAAATGACATGTTGAATCATTTTTGGTAGAGTCCAAAAAATCAATTTTCTGATGAAAAACGATGACCCCGGACCAGTCGAACGTTGAAAATATGGTCAATATTGATGAAATTTTAACATTTAATCTTTTGACTTTAAATGACGGTTGGATGTGAGTTATTACTTTTTCAACTAAAATAAGTGTGTTTAAAGTCATTTCTGTGCTTGAAATTGGTCAAATTTGAAGCTTTTGAGTAAGCAAAACTCTGTAAAAATGGCAATTTTGGTCACTGTGAGGGTTTAAAAAGTGGTTATTCAACATAAGGCCCGATCCAAATGACATTTTGAACCATTTTTGGTAGAGTCCAAAAAATCCATTTTCTGATGAAAAACGATGACCCCGGACCAGTCGAACATTGAAAAAATGGTCAATATTGATGAAATTTTAACATTTAATCTTTTGACTTTAAATGACGGTTGTATGTGAGTTATTACTTTTTCAACTAAAATAAGTGTGTTTAAAGTCATTTCTGTGCCTGAAATTGGTCAAAATTGAAGATTTTGAGTAAGCAAAACTCTGTAAAAATGGCAATTTTGGTCACTGTGAGGGTTTAAAAAGTGGTTATTCAACATGAGGCCCGATCCAAATGACATTTTGAATCATTTTTGGTAGAGTCCAAAAAATCAATTTTCTGATGAAAAACGATGACCCCGGACCAGTCGAACGTTGAAAAAATGGTCAATATTGATGAAATTTTAACATTTAATCTTTTGACTTTAAATGACATTTGGATGTGAGTTATTACTTTTTCAACTAAAATAAGTGTGTTTAAAGTCATTTCTGTGCCTGAAATTGGTCAAAATTGAAGATTTTAAGTAAGCAAAACTCTGTAAAAATGGCAATTTTGGTCACTGTGAGGGTTTAAAAAGTGGTTATTCAACATGAGGCACGATCCAAATGACATTTTGAATCATTTTTGGTAGAGTCCAAAAAATCAATTTTCTGATGAAAAACGATGACCCCGGACCAGTCGAACGTTGAAAAAATTGGTCAATATTGATGAAATTTTAACATTTAATCTTTTGACTTTAAATGACGGTTGGATGTGAGTTATTACTTTTTCAACTAAAATAAGTGTGTTTAAAGTCATTTCTGTGCTTGAAACTGGTCAAATTTGAAGCTTTTGAGTAAGCAAAACTCTGTAAAAATGGCAATTTTGGTCACTGTGAGGGTTTAAAAAGTGGTTATTCAACATGAGGCCCGATCCAAATGACATTTTGAACCATTTTTGGTAGAGTCCAAAAAATCAATTTTCTGATGAAAAACGATGACCCCGGACCAGTCGAACGTTGAAAAAATGGTCAATATTGATGAAATTTTAACATTTAATCTTTTGACTTTAAATGACGGTTGTATGTGAGTTATTACTTTTTCAACTAAAATAAGTGTGTTTAAAGTCATTTCTGTGCATTGAAATTGGTCAAAATTGAAGATTTTGAGTAAGCAAAACTCTGTAAAAATGGCAATTTTGGTCACTGTGAGGGTTTAAAAAGTGGTTATTTAACATGAGGCCCGATCCTAATGACATTTTGAATCATTTTTGGTAGAGTCCAAAAAATCAATTTTCTGATGAAAAACGATGACCCCGGACCAGTCGAACGTTGAAAAAATGGTCAATATTGATGAAATTTTAACATTTAATCTTTTGACTTTAAATGACGGTTGGATGTGAGTTATTACTTTTTCAACTAAAATAAGTGTGTTTAAAGTCATTTCTGTGCCTGAAATTGGTCAAAATTGAAGATTTTGAGTAAGCAAAACTCTGTAAAAATGGCAATTTGGGTCACTGTGAGGGTTTAAAAAGTGGTTATTCAACATGAGGCCCGATCCAAATGACATTTTGAATCATTTTTGGTAGAGTCCAAAAAATCAATTTTCTGATGAAAAACGATGACCCCGGACCAGTCGAACGTTGAAAAAATTGGTCAATATTGATGAAATTTTAACATTTAATCTTTTGACTTTAAATGACGGTTGGATGTGAGTTATTACTTTTTCAACTAAAATAAGTGTGTTTAAAGTCATTTCTGTGCCTGAAATTGGTCAAAATTGAAGATTTTGAGTAAGCAAAACTCTGTAAAAATGGCAATTTTGGTCACTGTGAGGGTTTAAAAAGTGGTTATTCAACATGAGGCTCGATCCAAATGACATTTTGAATCATTTTTGGTAGAGTCCAAAAAATCAATTTTCTGATGAAAAACGATGACCCCGGACCAGTCGAACGTTGAAAAAATGGTCAATATTGCTGAAATTTTAACATTTAATCTTTTGACTTTAAATGACGGTTGGATGTGAGTTATTACTTTTTCAACTAAAATAAGTGTGTTTAAAGTCATTTCTGTGCCTGAAATTGGTCAAAATTGAAGATTTTGAGTAAGCAAAACTCTGTAAAAATGGCAATTTTGGTCACTGTGAGGGTTTAAAAAGTGGTTATTCAACATGAGGCCCGATCCAAATGACATTTTGAATCATTTTTGGTAGAGTCCAAAAAATCAATTTTCTGATGAAAAACGATGACCCCGGACCAGTCGAACGTTGAAAAAATGGTCAATATTGATGAAATTTTAACATTTAATCTTTTGACTTTAAATGACGGTTGGATGTGAGTTATTACTTTTTCAACTAAAATAAGTGTGTTTAAAGTCATTTCTGTGCCTGAAATTGGTCAAAATTGAAGATTTTGAGTAAGCAAAACTCTGTAAAAATGGCAATTTTGGTCACTGTGAGGGTTTAAAAAGTGGTTATTCAACATGAGGCCCGATCCAAATGACATTTTGAATCATTTTTGGTAGAGTCCAAAAAATCCATTTTCTGATGAAAAACGATGACCCCGGACCAGTCGAACGTTGAAAAAATGGTCAATATTGATGAAATTTTAACATTTAATCTTTTGACTTTAAATGACGGTTGGATGTGAGTTATTACTTTTTCAACTAAAATAAGTGTGTTTAAAGTCATTTCTGTGCCTGAAATTGGTCAAAATTGAAGATTTTGACTAAGCAAAACTCTGTAAAAATGGCAATTTTGGTAACTGTGAGGGTTTAAAAAGTGGTTATTCAACATGAGGCCCGATCCATATGACATTTTGAATCATTTTTGGTAGAGTCCAAAAAATCAATTTTCTGATGAAAAACTTTGACCCCGGACCAGTCGAACGTTGAAAAAATGGTCAATATTGATGAAATTTTAACATTTAATCTTTTGACTTTAAATGACGGTTGGATGTGAGTTATTACTTTTTCAACTAAAATAAGTGTGTTTAAAGTCATTTCTGTGCCTGAAATTGGTCAAAATTGAAGATTTTGAGTAAGCAAAACTCTGTAAAAATGGCAATTTTGGTCACTGTGAGGGTTTAAAAAGTGGTTATTCAACATGAGGCCCGATCCAAATGACATTTTGAATCATTTTTGGTAGAGTCCAAAAAATCAATTTTCTGATGAAAAACGATGACCCCAGACCAGTCGAACGTTGAAAAAATTGGTCAATATTGATGAAATTTTAACATTTAATCTTTTGACTTTAAATGACGGTTGGATGTGAGTTATTACTTTTTCAACTAAAATAAGTGTGTTTAAAGTCATTTCTGTGCCTGAAATTGGTCAAAATTGAAGATTTTGAGTAAGCAAAACTCTGTAAAAATGGCAATTTTGGTCACTGTGAGGGTTTAAAAAGTGGTTATTCAACATGAGGCTCGATCCAAATGACATTTTGAATCATTTTTGGTAGAGTCCAAAAAATCAATTTTCTGATGAAAAACGATGACCCCGGACCAGTCGAACGTTGAAAAAATGGTCAATATTGCTGAAATTTTAACATTTAATCTTTTGACTTTAAATGACGGTTGGATGTGAGTTATTACTTTTTCAACTAAAATAAGTGTGTTTAAAGTCATTTCTGTGCCTGAAATTGGTCAAAATTGAAGATTTTGAGTAAGCAAAACTCTGTAAAAATGGCAATTTTGGTCACTGTGAGGGTTTAAAAAGTGGTTATTCAACATGAGGCCCGATCCAAATGACATTTTGAATCATTTTTGGTAGAGTCCAAAAAATCAATTTTCTGATGAAAAACGATGACCCCGGACCAGTCGAACGTTGAAAAAATGGTCAATATTGATGAAATTTTAACATTTAATCTTTTGACTTTAAATGACGGTTGGATGTGAGTTATTACTTTTTCAACTAAAATAAGTGTGTTTAAAGTCATTTCTGTGCCTGAAATTGGTCAAAATTGAAGATTTTGAGTAAGCAAAACTCTGTAAAAATGGCAATTTTGGTAACTGTGAGGGTTTAAAAAGTGGTTATTCAACATGAGGCCCGATCCAAATGACATGTTGAATCATTTTTGGTAGAGTCCAAAAAATCAATTTTCTGATGAAAAACGATGACCCCGGACCAGTCGAACGTTGAAAATATGGTCAATATTGATGAAATTTTAACATTTAATCTTTTGACTTTAAATGACGGTTGGATGTGAGTTATTACTTTTTCAACTAAAATAAGTGTGTTTAAAGTCATTTCTGTGCTTGAAATTGGTCAAATTTGAAGCTTTTGAGTAAGCAAAACTCTGTAAAAATGGCAATTTTGGTCACTGTGAGGGTTTAAAAAGTTTTTATTCAACATGAGGCTCGATCCAAATGACATTTTGAATCATTTTTGGTAGAGTCCAAAAAATCAATTTTCTGATGAAAAACGATGACCCCGGACCATTCGAACGTTGAAAAAATGGTCAACATTGATGAAATTTTAACATTTAATCTTTTGACTTTAAATGACGGTTGGATGTGAGTTATTACTTTTTCAACTAAAATAAGTGTGTTTAAAGTCATTTCTGTGCCTGAAATTGGTCAAAATTGAAGATTTTGAGTAAGCAAAACTCTGTAAAAATGGCAATTTTGGTCACTGTGAGGGTTTAAAAAGTGGTTATTCAACATGAGGCCCGATCCAAATGACATTTTTAATCATTTTTGGTAGAGTCCAAAAAATCTATTTTCTGATGAAAAACGATGACCCCGGACCAGTTGAACGTTGAAAAATGGTCAATATTGATGAAATTTTAACATTTAATCTTTTGACTTTAAATGACGGTTGGATGTGAGGTATTACTTTTTCAACTAAAATAAGTGTGTTTAAAGTCATTTCTGTGCCTGAAATTAGTCAAAATTGAAGATTTTGAGTAAGCAAAACTCTGTAAAAATTGCAATTTTGGTCACTGTGAGGGTTTAAAAAGTGGTTATTCAACATGAGGCACGATCCAAATGACATTTTGAATCATTTTTGGTAGAGTCCAAAAAATCAATTTTCTGATGAAAAACGATGACCCCGGACCAGTCGAACGTTGAAAAAATGGTCAATATTGATGAAATTTTAACATTTAATCTTTTGACTTTAAATGACGGTTGTATGTGAGTTATTACTTTTTCAACTAAAATAAGTGTGTTTAAAGTCATTTCTGTGCATTGAAATTGGTCAAAATTGAAGATTTTGAGTAAGCAAAACTCTGTAAAAATGGCAATTTTGGTCACTGTGAGGGTTTAAAAAGTGGTTATTTAACATGAGGCCCGATCCTAATGACATTTTGAATCATTTTTGGTAGAGTCCAAAAAATCAATTTTCTGATGAAAAACGATGACCCCGGACCAGTCGAACGTTGAAAAAATGGTCAATATTGATGAAATTTTAACATTTAATCTTTTGACTTTAAATGACGGTTGGATGTGAGTTATTACTTTTTCAACTAAAATAAGTGTGTTTAAAGTCATTTCTGTGCCTGAAATTGGTCAAAATTGAAGATTTTGAGTAAGCAAAACTCTGTAAAAATGGCAATTTGGGTCACTGTGAGGGTTTAAAAAGTGGTTATTCAACATGAGGCCCGATCCAAATGACATTTTGAATCATTTTTGGTAGAGTCCAAAAAATCAATTTTCTGATGAAAAACGATGACCCCGGACCAGTCGAACGTTGAAAAAATTGGTCAATATTGATGAAATTTTAACATTTAATCTTTTGACTTTAAATGACGGTTGGATGTGAGTTATTACTTTTTCAACTAAAATAAGTGTGTTTAAAGTCATTTCTGTGCCTGAAATTGGTCAAAATTGAAGATTTTGAGTAAGCAAAACTCTGTAAAAATGGCAATTTTGGTCACTGTGAGGGTTTAAAAAGTGGTTATTCAACATGAGGCTCGATCCAAATGACATTTTGAATCATTTTTGGTAGAGTCCAAAAAATCAATTTTCTGATGAAAAACGATGACCCCGGACCAGTCGAACGTTGAAAAAATGGTCAATATTGCTGAAATTTTAACATTTAATCTTTTGACTTTAAATGACGGTTGGATGTGAGTTATTACTTTTTCAACTAAAATAAGTGTGTTTAAAGTCATTTCTGTGCCTGAAATTGGTCAAAATTGAAGATTTTGAGTAAGCAAAACTCTGTAAAAATGGCAATTTTGGTCACTGTGAGGGTTTAAAAAGTGGTTATTCAACATGAGGCCCGATCCAAATGACATTTTGAATCATTTTTGGTAGAGTCCAAAAAATCAATTTTCTGATGAAAAACGATGACCCCGGACCAGTCGAACGTTGAAAAAATGGTCAATATTGATGAAATTTTAACATTTAATCTTTTGACTTTAAATGACGGTTGGATGTGAGTTATTACTTTTTCAACTAAAATAAGTGTGTTTAAAGTCATTTCTGTGCCTGAAATTGGTCAAAATTGAAGATTTTGACTAAGCAAAACTCTGTAAAAATGGCAATTTTGGTAACTGTGAGGGTTTAAAAAGTGGTTATTCAACATGAGGCCCGATCCATATGACATTTTGAATCATTTTTGGTAGAGTCCAAAAAATCAATTTTCTGATGAAAAACTTTGACCCCGGACCAGTCGAACGTTGAAAAAATGGTCAATATTGATGAAATTTTAACATTTAATCTTTTGACTTTAAATGACGGTTGGATGTGAGTTATTACTTTTTCAACTAAAATAAGTGTGTTTAAAGTCATTTCTGTGCCTGAAATTGGTCAAAATTGAAGATTTTGAGTAAGCAAAACTCTGTAAAAATGGCAATTTTGGTCACTGTGAGGGTTTAAAAAGTGGTTATTCAACATGAGGCCCGATCCAAATGACATTTTGAATCATTTTTGGTAGAGTCCAAAAAATCAATTTTCTGATGAAAAACGATGACCCCAGACCAGTCGAACGTTGAAAAAATTGGTCAATATTGATGAAATTTTAACATTTAATCTTTTGACTTTAAATGACGGTTGGATGTGAGTTATTACTTTTTCAACTAAAATAAGTGTGTTTAAAGTCATTTCTGTGCCTGAAATTGGTCAAAATTGAAGATTTTGAGTAAGCAAAACTCTGTAAAAATGGCAATTTTGGTCACTGTGAGGGTTTAAAAAGTGGTTATTCAACATGAGGCTCGATCCAAATGACATTTTGAATCATTTTTGGTAGAGTCCAAAAAATCAATTTTCTGATGAAAAACGATGACCCCGGACCAGTCGAACGTTGAAAAAATGGTCAATATTGCTGAAATTTTAACATTTAATCTTTTGACTTTAAATGACGGTTGGATGTGAGTTATTACTTTTTCAACTAAAATAAGTGTGTTTAAAGTCATTTCTGTGCCTGAAATTGGTCAAAATTGAAGATTTTGAGTAAGCAAAACTCTGTAAAAATGGCAATTTTGGTCACTGTGAGGGTTTAAAAAGTGGTTATTCAACATGAGGCCCGATCCAAATGACATTTTGAATCATTTTTGGTAGAGTCCAAAAAATCAATTTTCTGATGAAAAACGATGACCCCGGACCAGTCGAACGTTGAAAAAATTGGTCAATATTGATGAAATTTTAACATTTAATCTTTTGACTTTAAATGACGGTTGGATGTGAGTTATTACTTTTTCAACTAAAATAAGTGTGTTTAAAGTCATTTCTGTGCCTGAAATTGGTCAAAATTGAAGATTTTGAGTAAGCAAAACTCTGTAAAAATGGCAATTTTGGTCACTGTGAGGGTTTAAAAAGTGGTTATTCAACATGAGGCCCGATCCAAATGACATTTTGAATCATTTTTGGTAGAGTCCAAAAAATCCATTTTCTGATGAAAAACGATGACCCCGGACCAGTCGAACGTTGAAAAAATGGTCAATATTGATGAAATTTTAACATTTAATCTTTTGACTTTAAATGACGGTTGGATGTGAGTTATTACTTTTTCAACTAAAATAAGTGTGTTTAAAGTCATTTCTGTGCCTGAAATTGGTCAAAATTGAAGATTTTGACTAAGCAAAACTCTGTAAAAATGGCAATTTTGGTAACTGTGAGGGTTTAAAAAGTGGTTATTCAACATGAGGCCCGATCCATATGACATTTTGAATCATTTTTGGTAGAGTCCAAAAAATCAATTTTCTGATGAAAAACTTTGACCCCGGACCAGTCGAACGTTGAAAAAATGGTCAATATTGATGAAATTTTAACATTTAATCTTTTGACTTTAAATGACGGTTGGATGTGAGTTATTACTTTTTCAACTAAAATAAGTGTGTTTAAAGTCATTTCTGTGCCTGAAATTGGTCAAAATTGAAGATTTTGAGTAAGCAAAACTCTGTAAAAATGGCAATTTTGGTCACTGTGAGGGTTTAAAAAGTGGTTATTCAACATGAGGCCCGATCCAAATGACATTTTGAATCATTTTTGGTAGAGTCCAAAAAATCAATTTTCTGATGAAAAACGATGACCCCAGACCAGTCGAACGTTGAAAAAATTGGTCAATATTGATGAAATTTTAACATTTAATCTTTTGACTTTAAATGACGGTTGGATGTGAGTTATTACTTTTTCAACTAAAATAAGTGTGTTTAAAGTCATTTCTGTGCCTGAAATTGGTCAAAATTGAAGATTTTGAGTAAGCAAAACTCTGTAAAAATGGCAATTTTGGTCACTGTGAGGGTTTAAAAAGTGGTTATTCAACATGAGGCTCGATCCAAATGACATTTTGAATCATTTTTGGTAGAGTCCAAAAAATCAATTTTCTGATGAAAAACGATGACCCCGGACCAGTCGAACGTTGAAAAAATGGTCAATATTGCTGAAATTTTAACATTTAATCTTTTGACTTTAAATGACGGTTGGATGTGAGTTATTACTTTTTCAACTAAAATAAGTGTGTTTAAAGTCATTTCTGTGCCTGAAATTGGTCAAAATTGAAGATTTTGAGTAAGCAAAACTCTGTAAAAATGGCAATTTTGGTCACTGTGAGGGTTTAAAAAGTGGTTATTCAACATGAGGCCCGATCCAAATGACATTTTGAATCATTTTTGGTAGAGTCCAAAAAATCAATTTTCTGATGAAAAACGATGACCCCGGACCAGTCGAACGTTGAAAAAATGGTCAATATTGATGAAATTTTAACATTTAATCTTTTGACTTTAAATGACGGTTGGATGTGAGTTATTACTTTTTCAACTAAAATAAGTGTGTTTAAAGTCATTTCTGTGCCTGAAATTGGTCAAAATTGAAGATTTTGAGTAAGCAAAACTCTGTAAAAATGGCAATTTTGGTAACTGTGAGGGTTTAAAAAGTGGTTATTCAACATGAGGCCCGATCCAAATGACATGTTGAATCATTTTTGGTAGAGTCCAAAAAATCAATTTTCTGATGAAAAACGATGACCCCGGACCAGTCGAACGTTGAAAATATGGTCAATATTGATGAAATTTTAACATTTAATCTTTTGACTTTAAATGACGGTTGGATGTGAGTTATTACTTTTTCAACTAAAATAAGTGTGTTTAAAGTCATTTCTGTGCTTGAAATTGGTCAAATTTGAAGCTTTTGAGTAAGCAAAACTCTGTAAAAATGGCAATTTTGGTCACTGTGAGGGTTTAAAAAGTTTTTATTCAACATGAGGCTCGATCCAAATGACATTTTGAATCATTTTTGGTAGAGTCCAAAAAATCAATTTTCTGATGAAAAACGATGACCCCGGACCATTCGAACGTTGAAAAAATGGTCAACATTGATGAAATTTTAACATTTAATCTTTTGACTTTAAATGACGGTTGGATGTGAGTTATTACTTTTTCAACTAAAATAAGTGTGTTTAAAGTCATTTCTGTGCCTGAAATTGGTCAAAATTGAAGATTTTGAGTAAGCAAAACTCTGTAAAAATGGCAATTTTGGTCACTGTGAGGGTTTAAAAAGTGGTTATTCAACATGAGGCCCGATCCAAATGACATTTTTAATCATTTTTGGTAGAGTCCAAAAAATCTATTTTCTGATGAAAAACGATGACCCCGGACCAGTTGAACGTTGAAAAATGGTCAATATTGATGAAATTTTAACATTTAATCTTTTGACTTTAAATGACGGTTGGATGTGAGGTATTACTTTTTCAACTAAAATAAGTGTGTTTAAAGTCATTTCTGTGCCTGAAATTAGTCAAAATTGAAGATTTTGAGTAAGCAAAACTCTGTAAAAATGGCAATTTTGGTCACTGTGAGGGTTTAAAAAGTGGTTATTCAACATGAGGCACGATCCAAATGACATTTTGAATCATTTTTGGTAGAGTCCAAAAAATCAATTTTCTGATGAAAAACGATGACCCCGGACCAGTCGAACGTTGAAAAAATGGTCAATATTGATGAAATTTTAACACTTAATCTTTTGACTTTAAATGACAGTTGGATGTGAGTTATTACTTTTTCAACTAAAATAAGTGTGTTTAAAGTCATTTCTGTGCCTGAAATTGGTCAAAATTGAAGATTTTGAGTAAGCAAAACTCTGTAAAAATGGCAATTTTGGTCACTGTGAGGGTTTAAAAAGTGGTTATTCAACATGAGGCCCGATCCAAATGACATTTTGAATCATTTTTGGTAGAGTCCAAAAAATCAATTTTCTGATGAAAAACGATGACCCCGGACCAGTCGAACGTTGAAAAAATTGGTCAATATTGATGAAATTTTAACATTTAATCTTTTGACTTTAAATGACGGTTGGATGTGAGTTATTACTTTTTCAACTAAAATAAGTGTGTTTAAAGTCATTTCTAGGCCTGAAATTGGTCAAAATTGAAGATTTTGAGTAAGCAAAACTCTGTAAAAATGGCAATTTTGGTCACTGTGAGGGTTTAAAAAGTGGTTATTCAACATGAGGCTCGATCCAAATGACATTTTGAATCATTTTTGGTAGAGTCCAAAAAATCAATTTTCTGATGAAAAACGATGACCCCGGACCAGTCGAACGTTGAAAAAATGGTCAATATTGCTGAAATTTTAACATTTAATCTTTTGACTTTAAATGACGGTTGGATGTGAGTTATTACTTTTTCAACTAAAATAAGTGTGTTTAAAGTCATTTCTGTGCCTGAAATTGGTCAAAATTGAAGATTTTGAGTAAGCAAAACTCTGTAAAAATGGCAATTTTGGTCACTGTGAGGGTTTAAAAAGTGGTTATTCAACATGAGGCTCGATCCAAATGACATTTTGAATCATTTTTGGTAGAGTCCAAAAAATCAATTTTCTGATGAAAAACGATGACCCCGGACCAGTCGAACGTTGAAAAAATGGTCAATATTGCTGAAATTTTAACATTTAATCTTTTGACTTTAAATGACGGTTGGATGTGAGTTATTACTTTTTCAACTAAAATAAGTGTGTTTAAAGTCATTTCTGTGCCTGAAATTGGTCAAAATTGAAGATTTTGAGTAAGCAAAACTCTGTAAAAATGGCAATTTTGGTCACTGTGAGGGTTTAAAAAGTGGTTATTCAACATGAGGCCCGATCCAAATGACATTTTGAATCATTTTTGGTAGAGTCCAAAAAATCAATTTTCTGATGAAAAACGATGACCCCGGACCAGTCGAACGTTGAAAAAATGGTCAATATTGATGAAATTTTAACATTTAATCTTTTGACTTTAAATGACGGTTGGATGTGAGTTATTACTTTTTCAACTAAAATAAGTGTGTTTAAAGTCATTTCTGTGCCTGAAATTGGTCAAAATTGAAGATTTTGAGTAAGCAAAACTCTGTAAGAATGGCAATTTTGGTCACTGTGAGGGTTTAAAAAGTGGTTATTCAACATGAGGCCCGATCCAAATGACATTTTGAATCATTTTTGGTAGAGTCCAAAAAATCCATTTTCTGATGAAAAACGATGACCCCGGACCAGTCGAACGTTGAAAAAATGGTCAATATTGATGAAATTTTAACATTTAATCTTTTGACTTTAAATGACATTTGGATGTGAGTTATTACTTTTTCAACTAAAATAAGTGTGTTTAAAGTCATTTCTGTGCATTGAAATTGGTCAAAATTGAAGATTTTGAGTAAGCAAAACTCTGTAAAAATGGCAATTTTGGTCACTGTGAGGGTTTAAAAAGTGGTTATTTAACATGAGGCCCGATCCTAATGACATTTTGAATCATTTTTGGTAGAGTCCAAAAAATCAATTTTCTGATGAAAAACGATGACCCCGGACCAGTCGAACGTTGAAAAAATGGTCAATATTGATGAAATTTTAACATTTAATCTTTTGACTTTAAATGACGGTTGGATGTGAGTTATTACTTTTTCAACTAAAATAAGTGTGTTTAAAGTCATTTCTGTGCCTGAAATTGGTCAAAATTGAAGATTTTGAGTAAGCAAAACTCTGTAAAAATGGCAATTTGGGTCACTGTGAGGGTTTAAAAAGTGGTTATTCAACATGAGGCCCGATCCAAATGACATTTTGAATCATTTTTGGTAGAGTCCAAAAAATCAATTTTCTGATGAAAAACGATGACCCCGGACCAGTCGAACGTTGAAAAAATTGGTCAATATTGATGAAATTTTAACATTTAATCTTTTGACTTTAAATGACGGTTGGATGTGAGTTATTACTTTTTCAACTAAAATAAGTGTGTTTAAAGTCATTTCTGTGCCTGAAATTGGTCAAAATTGAAGATTTTGAGTAAGCAAAACTCTGTAAAAATGGCAATTTTGGTCACTGTGAGGGTTTAAAAAGTGGTTATTCAACATGAGGCTCGATCCAAATGACATTTTGAATCATTTTTGGTAGAGTCCAAAAAATCAATTTTCTGATGAAAAACGATGACCCCGGACCAGTCGAACGTTGAAAAAATGGTCAATATTGCTGAAATTTTAACATTTAATCTTTTGACTTTAAATGACGGTTGGATGTGAGTTATTACTTTTTCAACTAAAATAAGTGTGTTTAAAGTCATTTCTGTGCCTGAAATTGGTCAAAATTGAAGATTTTGAGTAAGCAAAACTCTGTAAAAATGGCAATTTTGGTCACTGTGAGGGTTTAAAAAGTGGTTATTCAACATGAGGCCCGATCCAAATGACATTTTGAATCATTTTTGGTAGAGTCCAAAAAATCAATTTTCTGATGAAAAACGATGACCCCGGACCAGTCGAACGTTGAAAAAATGGTCAATATTGATGAAATTTTAACATTTAATCTTTTGACTTTAAATGACGGTTGGATGTGAGTTATTACTTTTTCAACTAAAATAAGTGTGTTTAAAGTCATTTCTGTGCCTGAAATTGGTCAAAATTGAAGATTTTGAGTAAGCAAAACTCTGTAAAAATGGCAATTTTGGTCACTGTGAGGGTTTAAAAAGTGGTTATTCAACATGAGGCCCGATCCAAATGACATTTTGAATCATTTTTGGTAGAGTCCAAAAAATCCATTTTCTGATGAAAAACGATGACCCCGGACCAGTCGAACGTTGAAAAAATGGTCAATATTGATGAAATTTTAACATTTAATCTTTTGACTTTAAATGACGGTTGGATGTGAGTTATTACTTTTTCAACTAAAATAAGTGTGTTTAAAGTCATTTCTGTGCCTGAAATTGGTCAAAATTGAAGATTTTGACTAAGCAAAACTCTGTAAAAATGGCAATTTTGGTAACTGTGAGGGTTTAAAAAGTGGTTATTCAACATGAGGCCCGATCCATATGACATTTTGAATCATTTTTGGTAGAGTCCAAAAAATCAATTTTCTGATGAAAAACTTTGACCCCGGACCAGTCGAACGTTGAAAAAATGGTCAATATTGATGAAATTTTAACATTTAATCTTTTGACTTTAAATGACGGTTGGATGTGAGTTATTACTTTTTCAACTAAAATAAGTGTGTTTAAAGTCATTTCTGTGCCTGAAATTGGTCAAAATTGAAGATTTTGAGTAAGCAAAACTCTGTAAAAATGGCAATTTTGGTCACTGTGAGGGTTTAAAAAGTGGTTATTCAACATGAGGCCCGATCCAAATGACATTTTGAATCATTTTTGGTAGAGTCCAAAAAATCAATTTTCTGATGAAAAACGATGACCCCAGACCAGTCGAACGTTGAAAAAATTGGTCAATATTGATGAAATTTTAACATTTAATCTTTTGACTTTAAATGACGGTTGGATGTGAGTTATTACTTTTTCAACTAAAATAAGTGTGTTTAAAGTCATTTCTGTGCCTGAAATTGGTCAAAATTGAAGATTTTGAGTAAGCAAAACTCTGTAAAAATGGCAATTTTGGTCACTGTGAGGGTTTAAAAAGTGGTTATTCAACATGAGGCTCGATCCAAATGACATTTTGAATCATTTTTGGTAGAGTCCAAAAAATCAATTTTCTGATGAAAAACGATGACCCCGGACCAGTCGAACGTTGAAAAAATGGTCAATATTGCTGAAATTTTAACATTTAATCTTTTGACTTTAAATGACGGTTGGATGTGAGTTATTACTTTTTCAACTAAAATAAGTGTGTTTAAAGTCATTTCTGTGCCTGAAATTGGTCAAAATTGAAGATTTTGAGTAAGCAAAACTCTGTAAAAATGGCAATTTTGGTCACTGTGAGGGTTTAAAAAGTGGTTATTCAACATGAGGCCCGATCCAAATGACATTTTGAATCATTTTTGGTAGAGTCCAAAAAATCAATTTTCTGATGAAAAACGATGACCCCGGACCAGTCGAACGTTGAAAAAATGGTCAATATTGATGAAATTTTAACATTTAATCTTTTGACTTTAAATGACGGTTGGATGTGAGTTATTACTTTTTCAACTAAAATAAGTGTGTTTAAAGTCATTTCTGTGCCTGAAATTGGTCAAAATTGAAGATTTTGAGTAAGCAAAACTCTGTAAAAATGGCAATTTTGGTAACTGTGAGGGTTTAAAAAGTGGTTATTCAACATGAGGCCCGATCCAAATGACATGTTGAATCATTTTTGGTAGAGTCCAAAAAATCAATTTTCTGATGAAAAACGATGACCCCGGACCAGTCGAACGTTGAAAATATGGTCAATATTGATGAAATTTTAACATTTAATCTTTTGACTTTAAATGACGGTTGGATGTGAGTTATTACTTTTTCAACTAAAATAAGTGTGTTTAAAGTCATTTCTGTGCTTGAAATTGGTCAAATTTGAAGCTTTTGAGTAAGCAAAACTCTGTAAAAATGGCAATTTTGGTCACTGTGAGGGTTTAAAAAGTGGTTATTCAACATAAGGCCCGATCCAAATGACATTTTGAACCATTTTTGGTAGAGTCCAAAAAATCCATTTTCTGATGAAAAACGATGACCCCGGACCAGTCGAACGTTGAAAAAATGGTCAATATTGATGAAATTTTAACATTTAATCTTTTGACTTTAAATGACGGTTGTATGTGAGTTATTACTTTTTCAACTAAAATAAGTGTGTTTAAAGTCATTTCTGTGCCTGAAATTGGTCAAAATTGAAGATTTTGAGTAAGCAAAACTCTGTAAAAATGGCAATTTTGGTCACTGTGAGGGTTTAAAAAGTGGTTATTCAACATGAGGCCCGATCCAAATGACATTTTGAATCATTTTTGGTAGAGTCCAAAAAATCAATTTTCTGATGAAAAACGATGACCCCGGACCAGTCGAACGTTGAAAAAATGGTCAATATTGATGAAATTTTAACATTTAATCTTTTGACTTTAAATGACGGTTGGATGTGAGTTATTACTTTTTCAACTAAAATAAGTGTGTTTAAAGTCATTTTTGTGCCTGAAATTGGTCAAAATTTGAAGATTTTGAGTAAGCAAAACTCTGTAAAAATGGCAATTTTGGTCACTGTGAGGGTTTAAAAAGTGGTTATTCAACATGAGGCCCGATCCAAATGACATTTTGAATCATTTTTGGTAGAGTCCAAAAAATCAATTTTCTGATGAAAAACGATGACCCCGGACCAGTCGAACGTTGAAAAAATGGTCAATATTGATGAAATTTTAACATTTAATCTTTTGACTTTAAATGACGGTTGGATGTGAGTTATTACTTTTTCAACTAAAATAAGTGTGTTTAAAGTCATTTTTGTGCCTGAAATTGGTCAAAATTTGAAGATTTTGAGTAAGCAAAACTCTGTAAAAATGGCAATTTTGGTCACTGTGAGGGTTTAAAAAGTTTTTATTCAACATGAGGCTCGATCCAAATGACATTTTGAATCATTTTTGGTAGAGTCCAAAAAATCAATTTTCTGATGAAAAACGATGACCCCGGACCATTCGAACGTTGAAAAAATGGTCAATATTGATGAAATTTTAACATTTAATCTTTTGACTTTAAATGACGGTTGGATGTGAGTTATTACTTTTTCAACTAAAATAAGTGTGTTTAAAGTCATTTCTGTGCCTGAAATTGGTCAAAATTGAAGCTTTTGAGTAAGCAAAACTCTGTAAAAATGGCAATTTTGGTCACTGTGAGGGTTTAAAAAGTGGTTATTCAACATGAGGCCCGATCCAAATGACATTTTGAACCATTTTTGGTAGAGTCCAAAAAATCAATTTTCTGATGAAAAACGATGACCCCGGACCAGTTGAACGTTGAAAAAATGGTCAATATTGATGAAATTTTAACATTTAATCTTTTGACTTTAAATGACGGTTGGATGTGAGTTATTAATTTTTCAACTAAAATAAGTGTGTTTAAAGTCATTTCTGTGCTTGAAATTGGTCAAATTTGAAGCTTTTGAGTAAGCAAAACTCTGTAAAAATGGCAATTTTGGTCACTGTGAGGGTTTAAAAAGTGGTTATTCAACATAAGGCCCGATCCAAATGACATTTTGAACCATTTTTGGTAGAGTCCAAAAAATCAATTTTCTGATGAAAAACGATGACCCCGGACCAGTCGAACGTTGAAAAAATGGTCAATATTGATGAAATTTTAACATTTAATCTTTTGACTTTAAATGACGGTTGTATGTGAGTTATTACTTTTTCAACTAAAATAAGTGTGTTTAAAGTCATTTCTGTGCCTGAAATTGGTCAAAATTGAAGATTTTGAGTAAGCAAAACTCTGTAAAAATGGCAATTTTGGTCACTGTGAGGGTTTAAAAAGTGGTTATTCAACATGAGGCCCGATCCAAATGACATTTTGAATCATTTTTGGTAGAGTCCAAAAAATCAATTTTCTGATGAAAAACGATGACCCCGGACCAGTCGAACGTTGAAAAAATGGTCAATATTGCTGAAATTTTAACATTTAATCTTTTGACTTTAAATGACGGTTGGATGTGAGTTATTACTTTTTCAACTAAAATAAGTGTGTTTAAAGTCATTTCTGTGCCTGAAATTGGTCAAAATTGAAGATTTTGAGTAAGCAAAACTCTGTAAAAATGGCAATTTTGGTCACTGTGAGGGTTTAAAAAGTGGTTATTCAACATGAGGCCCGATCCAAATGACATTTTGAATCATTTTTGGTAGAGTCCAAAAAATCAATTTTCTGATGAAAAACGATGACCCCGGACCAGTCGAACGTTGAAAAAATGGTCAATATTGATGAAATTTTAACATTTAATCTTTTGACTTTAAATGACGGTTGGATGTGAGTTATTACTTTTTCAACTAAAATAAGTGTGTTTAAAGTCATTTCTGTGCCTGAAATTGGTCAAAATTGAAGATTTTGAGTAAGCAAAACTCTGTAAAAATGGCAATTTTGGTCACTGTGAGGGTTTAAAAAGTGGTTATTCAACATGAGGCCCGATCCAAATGACATTTTGAATCATTTTTGGTAGAGTCCAAAAAATCAATTTTCTGATGAAAAACGATGACCCCAGACCAGTCGAACGTTGAAAAAATTGGTCAATATTGATGAAATTTTAACATTTAATCTTTTGACTTTAAATGACGGTTGGATGTGAGTTATTACTTTTTCAACTAAAATAAGTGTGTTTAAAGTCATTTCTGTGCCTGAAATTGGTCAAAATTGAAGATTTTGAGTAAGCAAAACTCTGTAAAAATGGCAATTTTGGTAACTGTGAGGGTTTAAAAAGTGGTTATTCAACATGAGGCCCGATCCAAATGACATGTTGAATCATTTTTGGTAGAGTCCAAAAAATCAATTTTCTGATGAAAAACGATGACCCCGGACCAGTCGAACGTTGAAAATATGGTCAATATTGATGAAATTTTAACATTTAATCTTTTGACTTTAAATGACGGTTGGATGTGAGTTATTACTTTTTCAACTAAAATAAGTGTGTTTAAAGTCATTTCTGTGCTTGAAATTGGTCAAATTTGAAGCTTTTGAGTAAGCAAAACTCTGTAAAAATGGCAATTTTGGTCACTGTGAGGGTTTAAAAAGTGGTTATTCAACATAAGGCCCGATCCAAATGACATTTTGAACCATTTTTGGTAGAGTCCAAAAAATCCATTTTCTGATGAAAAACGATGACCCCGGACCAGTCGAACGTTGAAAAAATGGTCAATATTGATGAAATTTTAACATTTAATCTTTTGACTTTAAATGACGGTTGTATGTGAGTTATTACTTTTTCAACTAAAATAAGTGTGTTTAAAGTCATTTCTGTGCCTGAAATTGGTCAAAATTGAAGATTTTGAGTAAGCAAAACTCTGTAAAAATGGCAATTTTGGTCACTGTGAGGGTTTAAAAAGTGGTTATTCAACATGAGGCCCGATCCAAATGACATTTTGAATCATTTTTGGTAGAGTCCAAAAAATCAATTTTCTGATGAAAAACGATGACCCCGGACCAGTCGAACGTTGAAAAAATGGTCAATATTGATGAAATTTTAACATTTAATCTTTTGACTTTAAATGACGGTTGGATGTGAGTTATTACTTTTTCAACTAAAATAAGTGTGTTTAAAGTCATTTTTGTGCCTGAAATTGGTCAAAATTTGAAGATTTTGAGTAAGCAAAACTCTGTAAAAATGGCAATTTTGGTCACTGTGAGGGTTTAAAAAGTGGTTATTCAACATGAGGCCCGATCCAAATGACATTTTGAATCATTTTTGGTAGAGTCCAAAAAATCAATTTTCTGATGAAAAACGATGACCCCGGACCAGTCGAACGTTGAAAAAATGGTCAATATTGATGAAATTTTAACATTTAATCTTTTGACTTTAAATGACGGTTGGATGTGAGTTATTACTTTTTCAACTAAAATAAGTGTGTTTAAAGTCATTTTTGTGCCTGAAATTGGTCAAAATTTGAAGATTTTGAGTAAGCAAAACTCTGTAAAAATGGCAATTTTGGTCACTGTGAGGGTTTAAAAAGTTTTTATTCAACATGAGGCTCGATCCAAATGACATTTTGAATCATTTTTGGTAGAGTCCAAAAAATCAATTTTCTGATGAAAAACGATGACCCCGGACCATTCGAACGTTGAAAAAATGGTCAATATTGATGAAATTTTAACATTTAATCTTTTGACTTTAAATGACGGTTGGATGTGAGTTATTACTTTTTCAACTAAAATAAGTGTGTTTAAAGTCATTTCTGTGCCTGAAATTGGTCAAAATTGAAGCTTTTGAGTAAGCAAAACTCTGTAAAAATGGCAATTTTGGTCACTGTGAGGGTTTAAAAAGTGGTTATTCAACATGAGGCCCGATCCAAATGACATTTTGAACCATTTTTGGTAGAGTCCAAAAAATCAATTTTCTGATGAAAAACGATGACCCCGGACCAGTTGAACGTTGAAAAAATGGTCAATATTGATGAAATTTTAACATTTAATCTTTTGACTTTAAATGACGGTTGGATGTGAGTTATTAATTTTTCAACTAAAATAAGTGTGTTTAAAGTCATTTCTGTGCTTGAAATTGGTCAAATTTGAAGCTTTTGAGTAAGCAAAACTCTGTAAAAATGGCAATTTTGGTCACTGTGAGGGTTTAAAAAGTGGTTATTCAACATAAGGCCCGATCCAAATGACATTTTGAACCATTTTTGGTAGAGTCCAAAAAATCCATTTTCTGATGAAAAACGATGACCCCGGACCAGTCGAACGTTGAAAAAATGGTCAATATTGATGAAATTTTAACATTTAATCTTTTGACTTTAAATGACGGTTGTATGTGAGTTATTACTTTTTCAACTAAAATAAGTGTGTTTAAAGTCATTTCTGTGCCTGAAATTGGTCAAAATTGAAGATTTTGAGTAAGCAAAACTCTGTAAAAATGGCAATTTTGGTCACTGTGAGGGTTTAAAAAGTGGTTATTCAACATGAGGCCCGATCCAAATGACATTTTGAATCATTTTTGGTAGAGTCCAAAAAATCAATTTTCTGATGAAAAACGATGACCCCGGACCAGTCGAACGTTGAAAAAATGGTCAATATTGCTGAAATTTTAACATTTAATCTTTTGACTTTAAATGACGGTTGGATGTGAGTTATTACTTTTTCAACTAAAATAAGTGTGTTTAAAGTCATTTCTGTGCCTGAAATTGGTCAAAATTGAAGATTTTGAGTAAGCAAAACTCTGTAAAAATGGCAATTTTGGTCACTGTGAGGGTTTAAAAAGTGGTTATTCAACATGAGGCCCGATCCAAATGACATTTTGAATCATTTTTGGTAGAGTCCAAAAAATCAATTTTCTGATGAAAAACGATGACCCCGGACCAGTCGAACGTTGAAAAAATGGTCAATATTGATGAAATTTTAACATTTAATCTTTTGACTTTAAATGACGGTTGGATGTGAGTTATTACTTTTTCAACTAAAATAAGTGTGTTTAAAGTCATTTCTGTGCCTGAAATTGGTCAAAATTGAAGATTTTGAGTAAGCAAAACTCTGTAAAAATGGCAATTTTGGTCACTGTGAGGGTTTAAAAAGTGGTTATTCAACATGAGGCTCGATCCAAATGACATTTTGAATCATTTTTGGTAGAGTCCAAAAAATCAATTTTCTGATGAAAAACGATGACCCCGGACCAGTCGAACGTTGAAAAAATGGTCAATATTGCTGAAATTTTAACATTTAATCTTTTGACTTTAAATGACGGTTGGATGTGAGTTATTACTTTTTCAACTAAAATAAGTGTGTTTAAAGTCATTTCTGTGCCTGAAATTGGTCAAAATTGAAGATTTTGAGTAAGCAAAACTCTGTAAAAATGGCAATTTTGGTCACTGTGAGGGTTTAAAAAGTGGTTATTCAACATGAGGCCCGATCCAAATGACATTTTGAATCATTTTTGGTAGAGTCCAAAAAATCAATTTTCTGATGAAAAACGATGACCCCGGACCAGTCGAACGTTGAAAAAATGGTCAATATTGATGAAATTTTAACATTTAATCTTTTGACTTTAAATGACGGTTGGATGTGAGTTATTACTTTTTCAACTAAAATAAGTGTGTTTAAAGTCATTTCTGTGCCTGAAATTGGTCAAAATTGAAGATTTTGAGTAAGCAAAACTCTGTAAAAATGGCAATTTTGGTAACTGTGAGGGTTTAAAAAGTTGTTATTCAACATGAGGCCCGATCCAAATGACATGTTGAATCATTTTTGGTAGAGTCCAAAAAATCAATTTTCTGATGAAAAACGATGACCCCGGACCAGTCGAACGTTGAAAATATGGTCAATATTGATGAAATTTTAACATTTAATCTTTTGACTTTAAATGACGGTTGGATGTGAGTTATTACTTTTTCAACTAAAATAAGTGTGTTTAAAGTCATTTTTGTGCCTGAAATTGGTCAAAATTTGAAGATTTTGAGTAAGCAAAACTCTGTAAAAATGGCAATTTTGGTCACTGTGAGGGTTTAAAAAGTTTTTATTCAACATGAGGCTCGATCCAAATGACATTTTGAATCATTTTTGGTAGAGTCCAAAAAATCAATTTTCTGATGAAAAACGATGACCCCGGACCATTCGAACGTTGAAAAAATGGTCAATATTGCTGAAATTTTAACATTTAATCTTTTGACTTTAAATGACGGTTGGATGTGAGTTATTACTTTTTCAACTAAAATAAGTGTGTTTAAAGTCATTTCTGTGCCTGAAATTGGTCAAAATTGAAGATTTTGAGTAAGCAAAACTCTGTAAAAATGGCAATTTTGGTCACTGTGAGGGTTTAAAAAGTGGTTATTCAACATGAGGCCCGATCCAAATGACATTTTTAATCATTTTTGGTAGAGTCCAAAAAATCTATTTTCTGATGAAAAACGATGACCCCGGACCAGTTGAACGTTGAAAAATGGTCAATATTGATGAAATTTTAACATTTAATCTTTTGACTTTAAATGACGGTTGGATGTGAGGTATTACTTTTTCAACTAAAATAAGTGTGTTTAAAGTCATTTCTGTGCCTGAAATTAGTCAAAATTGAAGATTTTGAGTAAGCAAAACTCTGTAAAAATGGCAATTTTGGTCACTGTGAGGGTTTAAAAAGTGGTTATTCAACATGAGGCACGATCCAAATGACATTTTGAATCATTTTTGGTAGAGTCCAAAAAATCAATTTTCTGATGAAAAACGATGACCCCGGACCAGTCGAACGTTGAAAAAATGGTCAATATTGATGAAATTTTAACACTTAATCTTTTGACTTTAAATGACGGTTGGATGTGAGTTATTACTTTTTCAACTAAAATAAGTGTGTTTAAAGTCATTTCTGTGCCTGAAATTAGTCAAAATTGAAGATTTTGAGTAAGCAAAACTCTGTAAAAATGGCAATTTTGGTCACTGTGAGGGTTTAAAAAGTGGTTATTCAACATGAGGCCCGATCCAAATGACATTTTGAATCATTTTTGGTAGAGTCCAAAAAATCAATTTTCTGATGAAAAACGATGACCCCGGACCAGTCGAACGTTGAAAAAATTGGTCAATATTGATGAAATTTTAACATTTAATCTTTTGACTTTAAATGACGGTTGGATGTGAGTTATTACTTTTTCAACTAAAATAAGTGTGTTTAAAGTCATTTCTGTGCCTGAAATTGGTCAAAATTGAAGATTTTGAGTAAGCAAAACTCTGTAAAAATGGCAATTTTGGTCACTGTGAGGGTTTAAAAAGTGGTTATTCAACATGAGGCTCGATCCAAATGACATTTTGAATCATTTTTGGTAGAGTCCAAAAAATCAATTTTCTGATGAAAAACGATGACCCCGGACCAGTCGAACGTTGAAAAAATGGTCAATATTGCTGAAATTTTAACATTTAATCTTTTGACTTTAAATGACGGTTGGATGTGAGTTATTACTTTTTCAACTAAAATAAGTGTGTTTAAAGTCATTTCTGTGCCTGAAATTGGTCAAAATTGAAGATTTTGAGTAAGCAAAACTCTGTAAAAATGGCAATTTTGGTCACTGTGAGGGTTTAAAAAGTGGTTATTCAACATGAGGCCCGATCCAAATGACATTTTGAATCATTTTTGGTAGAGTCCAAAAAATCAATTTTCTGATGAAAAACGATGACCCCGGACCAGTCGAACGTTGAAAAAATGGTCAATATTGATGAAATTTTAACATTTAATCTTTTGACTTTAAATGACGGTTGGATGTGAGTTATTACTTTTTCAACTAAAATAAGTGTGTTTAAAGTCATTTCTGTGCCTGAAATTGGTCAAAATTGAAGATTTTGAGTAAGCAAAACTCTGTAAGAATGGCAATTTTGGTCACTGTGAGGGTTTAAAAAGTGGTTATTCAACATGAGGCCCGATCCAAATGACATTTTGAATCATTTTTGGTAGAGTCCAAAAAATCCATTTTCTGATGAAAAACGATGACCCCGGACCAGTCGAACGTTGAAAAAATGGTCAATATTGATGAAATTTTAACATTTAATCTTTTGACTTTAAATGACATTTGGATGTGAGTTATTACTTTTTCAACTAAAATAAGTGTGTTTAAAGTCATTTCTGTGCCTGAAATTGGTCAAAATTGAAGATTTTAAGTAAGCAAAACTCTGTAAAAATGGCAATTTTGGTCACTGTGAGGGTTTAAAAAGTGGTTATTCAACATGAGGCACGATCCAAATGACATTTTGAATCATTTTTGGTAGAGTCCAAAAAATCAATTTTCTGATGAAAAACGATGACCCCGGACCAGTCGAACGTTGAAAAAATTGGTCAATATTGATGAAATTTTAACATTTAATCTTTTGACTTTAAATGACGGTTGGATGTGAGTTATTACTTTTTCAACTAAAATAAGTGTGTTTAAAGTCATTTCTGTGCTTGAAATTGGTCAAATTTGAAGCTTTTGAGTAAGCAAAACTCTGTAAAAATGGCAATTTTGGTCACTGTGAGGGTTTAAAAAGTGGTTATTCAACATGAGGCCCGATCCAAATGACATTTTGAACCATTTTTGGTAGAGTCCAAAAAATCAATTTTCTGATGAAAAACGATGACCCCGGACCAGTCGAACGTTGAAAAAATGGTCAATATTGATGAAATTTTAACATTTAATCTTTTGACTTTAAATGACGGTTGTATGTGAGTTATTACTTTTTCAACTAAAATAAGTGTGTTTAAAGTCATTTCTGTGCATTGAAATTGGTCAAAATTGAAGATTTTGAGTAAGCAAAACTCTGTAAAAATGGCAATTTTGGTCACTGTGAGGGTTTAAAAAGTGGTTATTTAACATGAGGCCCGATCCTAATGACATTTTGAATCATTTTTGGTAGAGTCCAAAAAATCAATTTTCTGATGAAAAACGATGACCCCGGACCAGTCGAACGTTGAAAAAATGGTCAATATTGATGAAATTTTAACATTTAATCTTTTGACTTTAAATGACGGTTGGATGTGAGTTATTACTTTTTCAACTAAAATAAGTGTGTTTAAAGTCATTTCTGTGCCTGAAATTGGTCAAAATTGAAGATTTTGAGTAAGCAAAACTCTGTAAAAATGGCAATTTGGGTCACTGTGAGGGTTTAAAAAGTGGTTATTCAACATGAGGCCCGATCCAAATGACATTTTGAATCATTTTTGGTAGAGTCCAAAAAATCAATTTTCTGATGAAAAACGATGACCCCGGACCAGTCGAACGTTGAAAAAATTGGTCAATATTGATGAAATTTTAACATTTAATCTTTTGACTTTAAATGACGGTTGGATGTGAGTTATTACTTTTTCAACTAAAATAAGTGTGTTTAAAGTCATTTCTGTGCCTGAAATTGGTCAAAATTGAAGATTTTGAGTAAGCAAAACTCTGTAAAAATGGCAATTTTGGTCACTGTGAGGGTTTAAAAAGTGGTTATTCAACATGAGGCCCGATCCAAATGACATTTTGAATCATTTTTGGTAGAGTCCAAAAAATCAATTTTCTGATGAAAAACGATGACCCCGGACCAGTCGAACGTTGAAAAAATGGTCAATATTGATGAAATTTTAACATTTAATCTTTTGACTTTAAATGACGGTTGGATGTGAGTTATTACTTTTTCAACTAAAATAAGTGTGTTTAAAGTCATTTCTGTGCCTGAAATTGGTCAAAATTGAAGATTTTGAGTAAGCAAAACTCTGTAAGAATGGCAATTTTGGTCACTGTGAGGGTTTAAAAAGTGGTTATTCAACATGAGGCCCGATCCAAATGACATTTTGAATCATTTTTGGTAGAGTCCAAAAAATCCATTTTCTGATGAAAAACGATGACCCCGGACCAGTCGAACGTTGAAAAAATGGTCAATATTGATGAAATTTTAACATTTAATCTTTTGACTTTAAATGACATTTGGATGTGAGTTATTACTTTTTCAACTAAAATAAGTGTGTTTAAAGTCATTTCTGTGCCTGAAATTGGTCAAAATTGAAGATTTTAAGTAAGCAAAACTCTGTAAAAATGGCAATTTTGGTCACTGTGAGGGTTTAAAAAGTGGTTATTCAACATGAGGCACGATCCAAATGACATTTTGAATCATTTTTGGTAGAGTCCAAAAAATCAATTTTCTGATGAAAAACGATGACCCCGGACCAGTCGAACGTTGAAAAAATTGGTCAATATTGATGAAATTTTAACATTTAATCTTTTGACTTTAAATGACGGTTGGATGTGAGTTATTACTTTTTCAACTAAAATAAGTGTGTTTAAAGTCATTTCTGTGCTTGAAATTGGTCAAATTTGAAGCTTTTGAGTAAGCAAAACTCTGTAAAAATGGCAATTTTGGTCACTGTGAGGGTTTAAAAAGTGGTTATTCAACATGAGGCCCGATCCAAATGACATTTTGAACCATTTTTGGTAGAGTCCAAAAAATCAATTTTCTGATGAAAAACGATGACCCCGGACCAGTCGAACGTTGAAAAAATGGTCAATATTGATGAAATTTTAACATTTAATCTTTTGACTTTAAATGACGGTTGTATGTGAGTTATTACTTTTTCAACTAAAATAAGTGTGTTTAAAGTCATTTCTGTGCATTGAAATTGGTCAAAATTGAAGATTTTGAGTAAGCAAAACTCTGTAAAAATGGCAATTTTGGTCACTGTGAGGGTTTAAAAAGTGGTTATTTAACATGAGGCCCGATCCTAATGACATTTTGAATCATTTTTGGTAGAGTCCAAAAAATCAATTTTCTGATGAAAAACGATGACCCCGGACCAGTCGAACGTTGAAAAAATGGTCAATATTGATGAAATTTTAACATTTAATCTTTTGACTTTAAATGACGGTTGGATGTGAGTTATTACTTTTTCAACTAAAATAAGTGTGTTTAAAGTCATTTCTGTGCCTGAAATTGGTCAAAATTGAAGATTTTGAGTAAGCAAAACTCTGTAAAAATGGCAATTTGGGTCACTGTGAGGGTTTAAAAAGTGGTTATTCAACATGAGGCCCGATCCAAATGACATTTTGAATCATTTTTGGTAGAGTCCAAAAAATCAATTTTCTGATGAAAAACGATGACCCCGGACCAGTCGAACGTTGAAAAAATTGGTCAATATTGATGAAATTTTAACATTTAATCTTTTGACTTTAAATGATGGTTGGATGTGAGTTATTACTTTTTCAACTAAAATAAGTGTGTTTAAAGTCATTTCTGTGCCTGAAATTGGTCAAAATTGAAGATTTTGAGTAAGCAAAACTCTGTAAAAATGGCAATTTTGGTCACTGTGAGGGTTTAAAAAGTGGTTATTCAACATGAGGCTCGATCCAAATGACATTTTGAATCATTTTTGGTAGAGTCCAAAAAATCAATTTTCTGATGAAAAACGATGACCCCGGACCAGTCGAACGTTGAAAAAATGGTCAATATTGCTGAAATTTTAACATTTAATCTTTTGACTTTAAATGACGGTTGGATGTGAGTTATTACTTTTTCAACTAAAATAAGTGTGTTTAAAGTCATTTCTGTGCCTGAAATTGGTCAAAATTGAAGATTTTGAGTAAGCAAAACTCTGTAAAAATGGCAATTTTGGTCACTGTGAGGGTTTAAAAAGTGGTTATTCAACATGAGGCCCGATCCAAATGACATTTTGAATCATTTTTGGTAGAGTCCAAAAAATCAATTTTCTGATGAAAAACGATGACCCCGGACCAGTCGAACGTTGAAAAAATGGTCAATATTGATGAAATTTTAACATTTAATCTTTTGACTTTAAATGACGGTTGGATGTGAGTTATTACTTTTTCAACTAAAATAAGTGTGTTTAAAGTCATTTCTGTGCCTGAAATTGGTCAAAATTGAAGATTTTGAGTAAGCAAAACTCTGTAAAAATGGCAATTTTGGTCACTGTGAGGGTTTAAAAAGTGGTTATTCAACATGAGGCCCGATCCAAATGACATTTTGAATCATTTTTGGTAGAGTCCAAAAAATCCATTTTCTGATGAAAAACGATGACCCCGGACCAGTCGAACGTTGAAAAAATGGTCAATATTGATGAAATTTTAACATTTAATCTTTTGACTTTAAATGACGGTTGGATGTGAGTTATTACTTTTTCAACTAAAATAAGTGTGTTTAAAGTCATTTCTGTGCCTGAAATTGGTCAAAATTGAAGATTTTGAGTAAGCAAAACTCTGTAAAAATGGCAATTTTGGTCACTGTGAGGGTTTAAAAAGTGGTTATTCAACATGAGGCCCGATCCAAATGACATTTTGAATCATTTTTGGTAGAGTCCAAAAAATCAATTTTCTGATGAAAAACGATGACCCCGGACCAGTCGAACGTTGAAAAAATGGTCAATATTGATGAAATTTTAACATTTAATCTTTTGACTTTAAATGACGGTTGGATGTGAGTTATTACTTTTTCAACTAAAATAAGTGTGTTTAAAGTCATTTTTGTGCCTGAAATTGGTCAAAATTGAAGATTTTGAGTAAGCAAAACTCTGTAAAAATGGCAATTTTGGTCACTGTGAGGGTTTAAAAAGTGGTTATTCAACATGAGGCTCGATCCAAATGACATTTTGAATCATTTTTGGTAGAGTCCAAAAAATCAATTTTCTGATGAAAAACGATGACCCCGGACCATTCGAACGTTGAAAAAATGGTCAATATTGATGAAATTTTAACATTTAATCTTTTGACTTTAAATGACGGTTGGATGTGAGTTATTACTTTTTCAACTAAAATAAGTGTGTTTAAAGTCATTTCTGTGCCTGAAATTGGTCAAAATTGAAGATTTTGAGTAAGCAAAACTCTGTAAAAATGGCAATTTTGGTCACTGTGAGGGTTTAAAAAGTGGTTATTCAACATGAGGCCCGATCCAAATGACATTTTGAACCATTTTTGGTAGAGTCCAAAAAATCAATTTTCTGATGAAAAACGATGACCCCGGACCAGTTGAACGTTGAAAAAATGGTCAATATTGATGAAATTTTAACATTTAATCTTTTGACTTTAAATGACGGTTGGATGTGAGTTATTAATTTTTCAACTAAAATAAGTGTGTTTAAAGTCATTTCTGTGCTTGAAATTGGTCAAATTTGAAGCTTTTGAGTAAGCAAAACTCTGTAAAAATGGCAATTTTGGTCACTGTGAGGGTTTAAAAAGTGGTTATTCAACATGAGGCCCGATCCAAATGACATTTTGAATCATTTTTGGTAGAGTCCAAAAAATCAATTTTCTGATGAAAAACGATGACCCCGGACCAGTCGAACGTTGAAAAAATGGTCAATATTGATGAAATTTTAACATTTAATCTTTTGACTTTAAATGACGGTTGGATGTGAGTTATTACTTTTTCAACTAAAATAAGTGTGTTTAAAGTCATTTCTGTGCCTGAAATTGGTCAAAATTGAAGATTTTGAGTAAGCAAAACTCTGTAAAAATGGCAATTTTGGTAACTGTGAGGGTTTAAAAAGTTGTTATTCAACATGAGGCCCGATCCAAATGACATGTTGAATCATTTTTGGTAGAGTCCAAAAAATCAATTTTCTGATGAAAAACGATGACCCCGGACCAGTCGAACGTTGAAAATATGGTCAATATTGATGAAATTTTAACATTTAATCTTTTGACTTTAAATGACGGTTGGATGTGAGTTATTACTTTTTCAACTAAAATAAGTGTGTTTAAAGTCATTTCTGTGCCTGAAATTGGTCAAAATTGAAGATTTTGAGTAAGCAAAACTCTGTAAAAATGGCAATTTTGGTCACTGTGAGGGTTTAAAAAGTGGTTATTCAACATGAGGCCCGATCCAAATGACATTTTGAATCATTTTTGGTAGAGTCCAAAAAATCAATTTTCTGATGAAAAACGATGACCCCGGACCAGTCGAACGTTGAAAAAATGGTCAATATTGATGAAATTTTAACATTTAATCTTTTGACTTTAAATGACGGTTGGATGTGAGTTATTACTTTTTCAACTAAAATAAGTGTGTTTAAAGTCATTTCTGTGCCTGAAATTGGTCAAAATTGAAGATTTTGAGTAAGCAAAACTCTGTAAAAATGGCAATTTTGGTCACTGTGAGGGTTTAAAAAGTGGTTATTCAACATGAGGCCCGATCCAAATGACATTTTGAATCATTTTTGGTAGAGTCCAAAAAATCCATTTTCTGATGAAAAACGATGACCCCGGACCAGTCGAACGTTGAAAAAATGGTCAATATTGATGAAATTTTAACATTTAATCTTTTGACTTTAAATGACGGTTGGATGTGAGTTATTACTTTTTCAACTAAAATAAGTGTGTTTAAAGTCATTTCTGTGCCTGAAATTGGTCAAAATTGAAGATTTTGAGTAAGCAAAACTCTGTAAAAATGGCAATTTTGGTCACTGTGAGGGTTTAAAAAGTGGTTATTCAACATGAGGCCCGATCCAAATGACATTTTGAATCATTTTTGGTAGAGTCCAAAAAATCAATTTTCTGATGAAAAACGATGACCCCGGACCAGTCGAACGTTGAAAAAATGGTCAATATTGATGAAATTTTAACATTTAATCTTTTGACTTTAAATGACGGTTGGATGTGAGTTATTACTTTTTCAACTAAAATAAGTGTGTTTAAAGTCATTTTTGTGCCTGAAATTGGTCAAAATTGAAGATTTTGAGTAAGCAAAACTCTGTAAAAATGGCAATTTTGGTCACTGTGAGGGTTTAAAAAGTGGTTATTCAACATGAGGCTCGATCCAAATGACATTTTGAATCATTTTTGGTAGAGTCCAAAAAATCAATTTTCTGATGAAAAACGATGACCCCGGACCATTCGAACGTTGAAAAAATGGTCAATATTGATGAAATTTTAACATTTAATCTTTTGACTTTAAATGACGGTTGGATGTGAGTTATTACTTTTTCAACTAAAATAAGTGTGTTTAAAGTCATTTCTGTGCCTGAAATTGGTCAAAATTGAAGATTTTGAGTAAGCAAAACTCTGTAAAAATGGCAATTTTGGTCACTGTGAGGGTTTAAAAAGTGGTTATTCAACATGAGGCCCGATCCAAATGACATTTTGAACCATTTTTGGTAGAGTCCAAAAAATCAATTTTCTGATGAAAAACGATGACCCCGGACCAGTTGAACGTTGAAAAAATGGTCAATATTGATGAAATTTTAACATTTAATCTTTTGACTTTAAATGACGGTTGGATGTGAGTTATTACTTTTTCAACTAAAATAAGTGTGTTTAAAGTCATTTCTGTGCCTGAAATTGGTCAAAATTGAAGATTTTGAGTAAGCAAAACTCTGTAAAAATGGCAATTTGGGTCACTGTGAGGGTTTAAAAAGTGGTTATTCAACATGAGGCCCGATCCAAATGACATTTTGAATCATTTTTGGTAGAGTCCAAAAAATCAATTTTCTGATGAAAAACGATGACCCCGGACCAGTCGAACGTTGAAAAAATGGTCAATATTGCTGAAATTTTAACATTTAATCTTTTGACTTTAAATGACGGTTGGATGTGAGTTATTACTTTTTCAACTAAAATAAGTGTGTTTAAAGTCATTTCTGTGCCTGAAATTGGTCAAAATTGAAGATTTTGAGTAAGCAAAACTCTGTAAAAATGGCAATTTTGGTCACTGTGAGGGTTTAAAAAGTGGTTATTCAACATGAGGCCCGATCCAAATGACATTTTGAATCATTTTTGGTAGAGTCCAAAAAATCAATTTTCTGATGAAAAACGATGACCCCGGACCAGTCGAACGTTGAAAAAATGGTCAATATTGATGAAATTTTAACATTTAATCTTTTGACTTTAAATGACGGTTGGATGTGAGTTATTACTTTTTCAACTAAAATAAGTGTGTTTAAAGTCATTTCTGTGCCTGAAATTGGTCAAAATTGAAGATTTTGAGTAAGCAAAACTCTGTAAAAATGGCAATTTTGGTCACTGTGAGGGTTTAAAAAGTGGTTATTCAACATGAGGCCCGATCCAAATGACATTTTGAATCATTTTTGGTAGAGTCCAAAAAATCCATTTTCTGATGAAAAACGATGACCCCGGACCAGTCGAACGTTGAAAAAATGGTCAATATTGATGAAATTTTAACATTTAATCTTTTGACTTTAAATGACGGTTGGATGTGAGTTATTACTTTTTCAACTAAAATAAGTGTGTTTAAAGTCATTTCTGTGCCTGAAATTGGTCAAAATTGAAGATTTTGACTAAGCAAAACTCTGTAAAAATGGCAATTTTGGTAACTGTGAGGGTTTAAAAAGTGGTTATTCAACATGAGGCCCGATCCATATGACATTTTGAATCATTTTTGGTAGAGTCCAAAAAATCAATTTTCTGATGAAAAACTTTGACCCCGGACCAGTCGAACGTTGAAAAAATGGTCAATATTGATGAAATTTTAACATTTAATCTTTTGACTTTAAATGACGGTTGGATGTGAGTTATTACTTTTTCAACTAAAATAAGTGTGTTTAAAGTCATTTCTGTGCCTGAAATTGGTCAAAATTGAAGATTTTGAGTAAGCAAAACTCTGTAAAAATGGCAATTTTGGTCACTGTGAGGGTTTAAAAAGTGGTTATTCAACATGAGGCCCGATCCAAATGACATTTTGAATCATTTTTGGTAGAGTCCAAAAAATCAATTTTCTGATGAAAAACGATGACCCCAGACCAGTCGAACGTTGAAAAAATTGGTCAATATTGATGAAATTTTAACATTTAATCTTTTGACTTTAAATGACGGTTGGATGTGAGTTATTACTTTTTCAACTAAAATAAGTGTGTTTAAAGTCATTTCTGTGCCTGAAATTGGTCAAAATTGAAGATTTTGAGTAAGCAAAACTCTGTAAAAATGGCAATTTTGGTCACTGTGAGGGTTTAAAAAGTGGTTATTCAACATGAGGCTCGATCCAAATGACATTTTGAATCATTTTTGGTAGAGTCCAAAAAATCAATTTTCTGATGAAAAACGATGACCCCGGACCAGTCGAACGTTGAAAAAATGGTCAATATTGCTGAAATTTTAACATTTAATCTTTTGACTTTAAATGACGGTTGGATGTGAGTTATTACTTTTTCAACTAAAATAAGTGTGTTTAAAGTCATTTCTGTGCCTGAAATTGGTCAAAATTGAAGATTTTGAGTAAGCAAAACTCTGTAAAAATGGCAATTTTGGTCACTGTGAGGGTTTAAAAAGTTTTTATTCAACATGAGGCTCGATCCAAATGACATTTTGAATCATTTTTGGTAGAGTCCAAAAAATCAATTTTCTGATGAAAAACGATGACCCCGGACCATTCGAACGTTGAAAAAATGGTCAACATTGATGAAATTTTAACATTTAATCTTTTGACTTTAAATGACGGTTGGATGTGAGTTATTACTTTTTCAACTAAAATAAGTGTGTTTAAAGTCATTTCTGTGCCTGAAATTGGTCAAAATTGAAGATTTTGAGTAAGCAAAACTCTGTAAAAATGGCAATTTTGGTCACTGTGAGGGTTTAAAAAGTGGTTATTCAACATGAGGCCCGATCCAAATGACATTTTTAATCATTTTTGGTAGAGTCCAAAAAATCTATTTTCTGATGAAAAACGATGACCCCGGACCAGTTGAACGTTGAAAAATGGTCAATATTGATGAAATTTTAACATTTAATCTTTTGACTTTAAATGACGGTTGGATGTGAGGTATTACTTTTTCAACTAAAATAAGTGTGTTTAAAGTCATTTCTGTGCCTGAAATTAGTCAAAATTGAAGATTTTGAGTAAGCAAAACTCTGTAAAAATGGCAATTTTGGTCACTGTGAGGGTTTAAAAAGTGGTTATTCAACATGAGGCACGATCCAAATGACATTTTGAATCATTTTTGGTAGAGTCCAAAAAATCAATTTTCTGATGAAAAACGATGACCCCGGACCAGTCGAACGTTGAAAAAATGGTCAATATTGATGAAATTTTAACATTTAATCTTTTGACTTTAAATGACGGTTGTATGTGAGTTATTACTTTTTCAACTAAAATAAGTGTGTTTAAAGTCATTTCTGTGCATTGAAATTGGTCAAAATTGAAGATTTTGAGTAAGCAAAACTCTGTAAAAATGGCAATTTTGGTCACTGTGAGGGTTTAAAAAGTGGTTATTTAACATGAGGCCCGATCCTAATGACATTTTGAATCATTTTTGGTAGAGTCCAAAAAATCAATTTTCTGATGAAAAACGATGACCCCGGACCAGTCGAACGTTGAAAAAATGGTCAATATTGATGAAATTTTAACATTTAATCTTTTGACTTTAAATGACGGTTGGATGTGAGTTATTACTTTTTCAACTAAAATAAGTGTGTTTAAAGTCATTTCTGTGCCTGAAATTGGTCAAAATTGAAGATTTTGAGTAAGCAAAACTCTGTAAAAATGGCAATTTGGGTCACTGTGAGGGTTTAAAAAGTGGTTATTCAACATGAGGCCCGATCCAAATGACATTTTGAATCATTTTTGGTAGAGTCCAAAAAATCAATTTTCTGATGAAAAACGATGACCCCGGACCAGTCGAACGTTGAAAAAATTGGTCAATATTGATGAAATTTTAACATTTAATCTTTTGACTTTAAATGACGGTTGGATGTGAGTTATTACTTTTTCAACTAAAATAAGTGTGTTTAAAGTCATTTCTGTGCCTGAAATTGGTCAAAATTGAAGATTTTGAGTAAGCAAAACTCTGTAAAAATGGCAATTTTGGTCACTGTGAGGGTTTAAAAAGTGGTTATTCAACATGAGGCTCGATCCAAATGACATTTTGAATCATTTTTGGTAGAGTCCAAAAAATCAATTTTCTGATGAAAAACGATGACCCCGGACCAGTCGAACGTTGAAAAAATGGTCAATATTGCTGAAATTTTAACATTTAATCTTTTGACTTTAAATGACGGTTGGATGTGAGTTATTACTTTTTCAACTAAAATAAGTGTGTTTAAAGTCATTTCTGTGCCTGAAATTGGTCAAAATTGAAGATTTTGAGTAAGCAAAACTCTGTAAAAATGGCAATTTTGGTCACTGTGAGGGTTTAAAAAGTGGTTATTCAACATGAGGCCCGATCCAAATGACATTTTGAATCATTTTTGGTAGAGTCCAAAAAATCAATTTTCTGATGAAAAACGATGACCCCGGACCAGTCGAACGTTGAAAAAATGGTCAATATTGATGAAATTTTAACATTTAATCTTTTGACTTTAAATGACGGTTGGATGTGAGTTATTACTTTTTCAACTAAAATAAGTGTGTTTAAAGTCATTTCTGTGCCTGAAATTGGTCAAAATTGAAGATTTTGAGTAAGCAAAACTCTGTAAAAATGGCAATTTTGGTCACTGTGAGGGTTTAAAAAGTGGTTATTCAACATGAGGCCCGATCCAAATGACATTTTGAATCATTTTTGGTAGAGTCCAAAAAATCCATTTTCTGATGAAAAACGATGACCCCGGACCAGTCGAACGTTGAAAAAATGGTCAATATTGATGAAATTTTAACATTTAATCTTTTGACTTTAAATGACGGTTGGATGTGAGTTATTACTTTTTCAACTAAAATAAGTGTGTTTAAAGTCATTTCTGTGCCTGAAATTGGTCAAAATTGAAGATTTTGACTAAGCAAAACTCTGTAAAAATGGCAATTTTGGTAACTGTGAGGGTTTAAAAAGTGGTTATTCAACATGAGGCCCGATCCATATGACATTTTGAATCATTTTTGGTAGAGTCCAAAAAATCAATTTTCTGATGAAAAACTTTGACCCCGGACCAGTCGAACGTTGAAAAAATGGTCAATATTGATGAAATTTTAACATTTAATCTTTTGACTTTAAATGACGGTTGGATGTGAGTTATTACTTTTTCAACTAAAATAAGTGTGTTTAAAGTCATTTCTGTGCCTGAAATTGGTCAAAATTGAAGATTTTGAGTAAGCAAAACTCTGTAAAAATGGCAATTTTGGTCACTGTGAGGGTTTAAAAAGTGGTTATTCAACATGAGGCCCGATCCAAATGACATTTTGAATCATTTTTGGTAGAGTCCAAAAAATCAATTTTCTGATGAAAAACGATGACCCCAGACCAGTCGAACGTTGAAAAAATTGGTCAATATTGATGAAATTTTAACATTTAATCTTTTGACTTTAAATGACGGTTGGATGTGAGTTATTACTTTTTCAACTAAAATAAGTGTGTTTAAAGTCATTTCTGTGCCTGAAATTGGTCAAAATTGAAGATTTTGAGTAAGCAAAACTCTGTAAAAATGGCAATTTTGGTCACTGTGAGGGTTTAAAAAGTGGTTATTCAACATGAGGCTCGATCCAAATGACATTTTGAATCATTTTTGGTAGAGTCCAAAAAATCAATTTTCTGATGAAAAACGATGACCCCGGACCAGTCGAACGTTGAAAAAATGGTCAATATTGCTGAAATTTTAACATTTAATCTTTTGACTTTAAATGACGGTTGGATGTGAGTTATTACTTTTTCAACTAAAATAAGTGTGTTTAAAGTCATTTCTGTGCCTGAAATTGGTCAAAATTGAAGATTTTGAGTAAGCAAAACTCTGTAAAAATGGCAATTTTGGTCACTGTGAGGGTTTAAAAAGTGGTTATTCAACATGAGGCCCGATCCAAATGACATTTTGAATCATTTTTGGTAGAGTCCAAAAAATCAATTTTCTGATGAAAAACGATGACCCCGGACCAGTCGAACGTTGAAAAAATGGTCAATATTGATGAAATTTTAACATTTAATCTTTTGACTTTAAATGACGGTTGGATGTGAGTTATTACTTTTTCAACTAAAATAAGTGTGTTTAAAGTCATTTCTGTGCCTGAAATTGGTCAAAATTGAAGATTTTGAGTAAGCAAAACTCTGTAAAAATGGCAATTTTGGTAACTGTGAGGGTTTAAAAAGTGGTTATTCAACATGAGGCCCGATCCAAATGACATGTTGAATCATTTTTGGTAGAGTCCAAAAAATCAATTTTCTGATGAAAAACGATGACCCCGGACCAGTCGAACGTTGAAAATATGGTCAATATTGATGAAATTTTAACATTTAATCTTTTGACTTTAAATGACGGTTGGATGTGAGTTATTACTTTTTCAACTAAAATAAGTGTGTTTAAAGTCATTTCTGTGCTTGAAATTGGTCAAATTTGAAGCTTTTGAGTAAGCAAAACTCTGTAAAAATGGCAATTTTGGTCACTGTGAGGGTTTAAAAAGTTTTTATTCAACATGAGGCTCGATCCAAATGACATTTTGAATCATTTTTGGTAGAGTCCAAAAAATCAATTTTCTGATGAAAAACGATGACCCCGGACCATTCGAACGTTGAAAAAATGGTCAACATTGATGAAATTTTAACATTTAATCTTTTGACTTTAAATGACGGTTGGATGTGAGTTATTACTTTTTCAACTAAAATAAGTGTGTTTAAAGTCATTTCTGTGCCTGAAATTGGTCAAAATTGAAGATTTTGAGTAAGCAAAACTCTGTAAAAATGGCAATTTTGGTCACTGTGAGGGTTTAAAAAGTGGTTATTCAACATGAGGCCCGATCCAAATGACATTTTTAATCATTTTTGGTAGAGTCCAAAAAATCTATTTTCTGATGAAAAACGATGACCCCGGACCAGTTGAACGTTGAAAAATGGTCAATATTGATGAAATTTTAACATTTAATCTTTTGACTTTAAATGACGGTTGGATGTGAGGTATTACTTTTTCAACTAAAATAAGTGTGTTTAAAGTCATTTCTGTGCCTGAAATTAGTCAAAATTGAAGATTTTGAGTAAGCAAAACTCTGTAAAAATGGCAATTTTGGTCACTGTGAGGGTTTAAAAAGTGGTTATTCAACATGAGGCACGATCCAAATGACATTTTGAATCATTTTTGGTAGAGTCCAAAAAATCAATTTTCTGATGAAAAACGATGACCCCGGACCAGTCGAACGTTGAAAAAATGGTCAATATTGATGAAATTTTAACACTTAATCTTTTGACTTTAAATGAGAGTTGGATGTGAGTTATTACTTTTTCAACTAAAATAAGTGTGTTTAAAGTCATTTCTGTGCCTGAAATTGGTCAAAATTGAAGATTTTGAGTAAGCAAAACTCTGTAAAAATGGCAATTTTGGTCACTGTGAGGGTTTAAAAAGTGGTTATTCAACATGAGGCCCGATCCAAATGACATTTTGAATCATTTTTGGTAGAGTCCAAAAAATCAATTTTCTGATGAAAAACGATGACCCCGGACCAGTCGAACGTTGAAAAAATTGGTCAATATTGATGAAATTTTAACATTTAATCTTTTGACTTTAAATGACGGTTGGATGTGAGTTATTACTTTTTCAACTAAAATAAGTGTGTTTAAAGTCATTTCTAGGCCTGAAATTGGTCAAAATTGAAGATTTTGAGTAAGCAAAACTCTGTAAAAATGGCAATTTTGGTCACTGTGAGGGTTTAAAAAGTGGTTATTCAACATGAGGCTCGATCCAAATGACATTTTGAATCATTTTTGGTAGAGTCCAAAAAATCAATTTTCTGATGAAAAACGATGACCCCGGACCAGTCGAACGTTGAAAAAATGGTCAATATTGCTGAAATTTTAACATTTAATCTTTTGACTTTAAATGACGGTTGGATGTGAGTTATTACTTTTTCAACTAAAATAAGTGTGTTTAAAGTCATTTCTGTGCCTGAAATTGGTCAAAATTGAAGATTTTGAGTAAGCAAAACTCTGTAAAAATGGCAATTTTGGTCACTGTGAGGGTTTAAAAAGTGGTTATTCAACATGAGGCTCGATCCAAATGACATTTTGAATCATTTTTGGTAGAGTCCAAAAAATCAATTTTCTGATGAAAAACGATGACCCCGGACCAGTCGAACGTTGAAAAAATGGTCAATATTGCTGAAATTTTAACATTTAATCTTTTGACTTTAAATGACGGTTGGATGTGAGTTATTACTTTTTCAACTAAAATAAGTGTGTTTAAAGTCATTTCTGTGCCTGAAATTGGTCAAAATTGAAGATTTTGAGTAAGCAAAACTCTGTAAAAATGGCAATTTTGGTCACTGTGAGGGTTTAAAAAGTGGTTATTCAACATGAGGCCCGATCCAAATGACATTTTGAATCATTTTTGGTAGAGTCCAAAAAATCAATTTTCTGATGAAAAACGATGACCCCGGACCAGTCGAACGTTGAAAAAATGGTCAATATTGATGAAATTTTAACATTTAATCTTTTGACTTTAAATGACGGTTGGATGTGAGTTATTACTTTTTCAACTAAAATAAGTGTGTTTAAAGTCATTTCTGTGCCTGAAATTGGTCAAAATTGAAGATTTTGAGTAAGCAAAACTCTGTAAGAATGGCAATTTTGGTCACTGTGAGGGTTTAAAAAGTGGTTATTCAACATGAGGCCCGATCCAAATGACATTTTGAATCATTTTTGGTAGAGTCCAAAAAATCCATTTTCTGATGAAAAACGATGACCCCGGACCAGTCGAACGTTGAAAAAATGGTCAATATTGATGAAATTTTAACATTTAATCTTTTGACTTTAAATGACATTTGGATGTGAGTTATTACTTTTTCAACTAAAATAAGTGTGTTTAAAGTCATTTCTGTGCATTGAAATTGGTCAAAATTGAAGATTTTGAGTAAGCAAAACTCTGTAAAAATGGCAATTTTGGTCACTGTGAGGGTTTAAAAAGTGGTTATTTAACATGAGGCCCGATCCTAA
Source organism: Lissotriton vulgaris (assembly GCF_964263255.1). NCBI lineage: Eukaryota > Metazoa > Chordata > Amphibia > Caudata > Salamandridae > Lissotriton > Lissotriton vulgaris. The sequence continues at coordinate 323,002 of NW_028244503.1, forward strand.
TGACATTTTGAATCATTTTTGGTAGAGTCCAAAAAATCAATTTTCTGATGAAAAACGATGACCCCGGACCAGTCGAACGTTGAAAAAATGGTCAATATTGATGAAATTTTAACATTTAATCTTTTGACTTTAAATGACGGTTGGATGTGAGTTATTACTTTTTCAACTAAAATAAGTGTGTTTAAAGTCATTTCTGTGCCTGAAATTGGTCAAAATTGAAGATTTTGAGTAAGCAAAACTCTGTAAAAATGGCAATTTGGGTCACTGTGAGGGTTTAAAAAGTGGTTATTCAACATGAGGCCCGATCCAAATGACATTTTGAATCATTTTTGGTAGAGTCCAAAAAATCAATTTTCTGATGAAAAACGATGACCCCGGACCAGTCGAACGTTGAAAAAATTGGTCAATATTGATGAAATTTTAACATTTAATCTTTTGACTTTAAATGACGGTTGGATGTGAGTTATTACTTTTTCAACTAAAATAAGTGTGTTTAAAGTCATTTCTGTGCCTGAAATTGGTCAAAATTGAAGATTTTGAGTAAGCAAAACTCTGTAAAAATGGCAATTTTGGTCACTGTGAGGGTTTAAAAAGTGGTTATTCAACATGAGGCTCGATCCAAATGACATTTTGAATCATTTTTGGTAGAGTCCAAAAAATCAATTTTCTGATGAAAAACGATGACCCCGGACCAGTCGAACGTTGAAAAAATGGTCAATATTGCTGAAATTTTAACATTTAATCTTTTGACTTTAAATGACGGTTGGATGTGAGTTATTACTTTTTCAACTAAAATAAGTGTGTTTAAAGTCATTTCTGTGCCTGAAATTGGTCAAAATTGAAGATTTTGAGTAAGCAAAACTCTGTAAAAATGGCAATTTTGGTCACTGTGAGGGTTTAAAAAGTGGTTATTCAACATGAGGCCCGATCCAAATGACATTTTGAATCATTTTTGGTAGAGTCCAAAAAATCAATTTTCTGATGAAAAACGATGACCCCGGACCAGTCGAACGTTGAAAAAATGGTCAATATTGATGAAATTTTAACATTTAATCTTTTGACTTTAAATGACGGTTGGATGTGAGTTATTACTTTTTCAACTAAAATAAGTGTGTTTAAAGTCATTTCTGTGCCTGAAATTGGTCAAAATTGAAGATTTTGAGTAAGCAAAACTCTGTAAAAATGGCAATTTTGGTCACTGTGAGGGTTTAAAAAGTGGTTATTCAACATGAGGCCCGATCCAAATGACATTTTGAATCATTTTTGGTAGAGTCCAAAAAATCCATTTTCTGATGAAAAACGATGACCCCGGACCAGTCGAACGTTGAAAAAATGGTCAATATTGATGAAATTTTAACATTTAATCTTTTGACTTTAAATGACGGTTGGATGTGAGTTATTACTTTTTCAACTAAAATAAGTGTGTTTAAAGTCATTTCTGTGCCTGAAATTGGTCAAAATTGAAGATTTTGACTAAGCAAAACTCTGTAAAAATGGCAATTTTGGTAACTGTGAGGGTTTAAAAAGTGGTTATTCAACATGAGGCCCGATCCATATGACATTTTGAATCATTTTTGGTAGAGTCCAAAAAATCAATTTTCTGATGAAAAACTTTGACCCCGGACCAGTCGAACGTTGAAAAAATGGTCAATATTGATGAAATTTTAACATTTAATCTTTTGACTTTAAATGACGGTTGGATGTGAGTTATTACTTTTTCAACTAAAATAAGTGTGTTTAAAGTCATTTCTGTGCCTGAAATTGGTCAAAATTGAAGATTTTGAGTAAGCAAAACTCTGTAAAAATGGCAATTTTGGTCACTGTGAGGGTTTAAAAAGTGGTTATTCAACATGAGGCCCGATCCAAATGACATTTTGAATCATTTTTGGTAGAGTCCAAAAAATCAATTTTCTGATGAAAAACGATGACCCCAGACCAGTCGAACGTTGAAAAAATTGGTCAATATTGATGAAATTTTAACATTTAATCTTTTGACTTTAAATGACGGTTGGATGTGAGTTATTACTTTTTCAACTAAAATAAGTGTGTTTAAAGTCATTTCTGTGCCTGAAATTGGTCAAAATTGAAGATTTTGAGTAAGCAAAACTCTGTAAAAATGGCAATTTTGGTCACTGTGAGGGTTTAAAAAGTGGTTATTCAACATGAGGCTCGATCCAAATGACATTTTGAATCATTTTTGGTAGAGTCCAAAAAATCAATTTTCTGATGAAAAACGATGACCCCGGACCAGTCGAACGTTGAAAAAATGGTCAATATTGCTGAAATTTTAACATTTAATCTTTTGACTTTAAATGACGGTTGGATGTGAGTTATTACTTTTTCAACTAAAATAAGTGTGTTTAAAGTCATTTCTGTGCCTGAAATTGGTCAAAATTGAAGATTTTGAGTAAGCAAAACTCTGTAAAAATGGCAATTTTGGTCACTGTGAGGGTTTAAAAAGTGGTTATTCAACATGAGGCCCGATCCAAATGACATTTTGAATCATTTTTGGTAGAGTCCAAAAAATCAATTTTCTGATGAAAAACGATGACCCCGGACCAGTCGAACGTTGAAAAAATGGTCAATATTGATGAAATTTTAACATTTAATCTTTTGACTTTAAATGACGGTTGGATGTGAGTTATTACTTTTTCAACTAAAATAAGTGTGTTTAAAGTCATTTCTGTGCCTGAAATTGGTCAAAATTGAAGATTTTGAGTAAGCAAAACTCTGTAAAAATGGCAATTTTGGTAACTGTGAGGGTTTAAAAAGTGGTTATTCAACATGAGGCCCGATCCAAATGACATGTTGAATCATTTTTGGTAGAGTCCAAAAAATCAATTTTCTGATGAAAAACGATGACCCCGGACCAGTCGAACGTTGAAAATATGGTCAATATTGATGAAATTTTAACATTTAATCTTTTGACTTTAAATGACGGTTGGATGTGAGTTATTACTTTTTCAACTAAAATAAGTGTGTTTAAAGTCATTTCTGTGCTTGAAATTGGTCAAATTTGAAGCTTTTGAGTAAGCAAAACTCTGTAAAAATGGCAATTTTGGTCACTGTGAGGGTTTAAAAAGTGGTTATTCAACATAAGGCCCGATCCAAATGACATTTTGAACCATTTTTGGTAGAGTCCAAAAAATCCATTTTCTGATGAAAAACGATGACCCCGGACCAGTCGAACGTTGAAAAAATGGTCAATATTGATGAAATTTTAACATTTAATCTTTTGACTTTAAATGACGGTTGTATGTGAGTTATTACTTTTTCAACTAAAATAAGTGTGTTTAAAGTCATTTCTGTGCCTGAAATTGGTCAAAATTGAAGATTTTGAGTAAGCAAAACTCTGTAAAAATGGCAATTTTGGTCACTGTGAGGGTTTAAAAAGTGGTTATTCAACATGAGGCCCGATCCAAATGACATTTTGAATCATTTTTGGTAGAGTCCAAAAAATCAATTTTCTGATGAAAAACGATGACCCCGGACCAGTCGAACGTTGAAAAAATGGTCAATATTGATGAAATTTTAACATTTAATCTTTTGACTTTAAATGACGGTTGGATGTGAGTTATTACTTTTTCAACTAAAATAAGTGTGTTTAAAGTCATTTTTGTGCCTGAAATTGGTCAAAATTTGAAGATTTTGAGTAAGCAAAACTCTGTAAAAATGGCAATTTTGGTCACTGTGAGGGTTTAAAAAGTGGTTATTCAACATGAGGCCCGATCCAAATGACATTTTGAATCATTTTTGGTAGAGTCCAAAAAATCAATTTTCTGATGAAAAACGATGACCCCGGACCAGTCGAACGTTGAAAAAATGGTCAATATTGATGAAATTTTAACATTTAATCTTTTGACTTTAAATGACGGTTGGATGTGAGTTATTACTTTTTCAACTAAAATAAGTGTGTTTAAAGTCATTTTTGTGCCTGAAATTGGTCAAAATTTGAAGATTTTGAGTAAGCAAAACTCTGTAAAAATGGCAATTTTGGTCACTGTGAGGGTTTAAAAAGTTTTTATTCAACATGAGGCTCGATCCAAATGACATTTTGAATCATTTTTGGTAGAGTCCAAAAAATCAATTTTCTGATGAAAAACGATGACCCCGGACCATTCGAACGTTGAAAAAATGGTCAATATTGATGAAATTTTAACATTTAATCTTTTGACTTTAAATGACGGTTGGATGTGAGTTATTACTTTTTCAACTAAAATAAGTGTGTTTAAAGTCATTTCTGTGCCTGAAATTGGTCAAAATTGAAGCTTTTGAGTAAGCAAAACTCTGTAAAAATGGCAATTTTGGTCACTGTGAGGGTTTAAAAAGTGGTTATTCAACATGAGGCCCGATCCAAATGACATTTTGAACCATTTTTGGTAGAGTCCAAAAAATCAATTTTCTGATGAAAAACGATGACCCCGGACCAGTTGAACGTTGAAAAAATGGTCAATATTGATGAAATTTTAACATTTAATCTTTTGACTTTAAATGACGGTTGGATGTGAGTTATTAATTTTTCAACTAAAATAAGTGTGTTTAAAGTCATTTCTGTGCTTGAAATTGGTCAAATTTGAAGCTTTTGAGTAAGCAAAACTCTGTAAAAATGGCAATTTTGGTCACTGTGAGGGTTTAAAAAGTGGTTATTCAACATAAGGCCCGATCCAAATGACATTTTGAACCATTTTTGGTAGAGTCCAAAAAATCCATTTTCTGATGAAAAACGATGACCCCGGACCAGTCGAACGTTGAAAAAATGGTCAATATTGATGAAATTTTAACATTTAATCTTTTGACTTTAAATGACGGTTGTATGTGAGTTATTACTTTTTCAACTAAAATAAGTGTGTTTAAAGTCATTTCTGTGCCTGAAATTGGTCAAAATTGAAGATTTTGAGTAAGCAAAACTCTGTAAAAATGGCAATTTTGGTCACTGTGAGGGTTTAAAAAGTGGTTATTCAACATGAGGCCCGATCCAAATGACATTTTGAATCATTTTTGGTAGAGTCCAAAAAATCAATTTTCTGATGAAAAACGATGACCCCGGACCAGTCGAACGTTGAAAAAATGGTCAATATTGCTGAAATTTTAACATTTAATCTTTTGACTTTAAATGACGGTTGGATGTGAGTTATTACTTTTTCAACTAAAATAAGTGTGTTTAAAGTCATTTCTGTGCCTGAAATTGGTCAAAATTGAAGATTTTGAGTAAGCAAAACTCTGTAAAAATGGCAATTTTGGTCACTGTGAGGGTTTAAAAAGTGGTTATTCAACATGAGGCCCGATCCAAATGACATTTTGAATCATTTTTGGTAGAGTCCAAAAAATCAATTTTCTGATGAAAAACGATGACCCCGGACCAGTCGAACGTTGAAAAAATGGTCAATATTGATGAAATTTTAACATTTAATCTTTTGACTTTAAATGACGGTTGGATGTGAGTTATTACTTTTTCAACTAAAATAAGTGTGTTTAAAGTCATTTTTGTGCCTGAAATTGGTCAAAATTTGAAGATTTTGAGTAAGCAAAACTCTGTAAAAATGGCAATTTTGGTCACTGTGAGGGTTTAAAAAGTTTTTATTCAACATGAGGCTCGATCCAAATGACATTTTGAATCATTTTTGGTAGAGTCCAAAAAATCAATTTTCTGATGAAAAACGATGACCCCGGACCATTCGAACGTTGAAAAAATGGTCAATATTGATGAAATTTTAACATTTAATCTTTTGACTTTAAATGACGGTTGGATGTGAGTTATTACTTTTTCAACTAAAATAAGTGTGTTTAAAGTCATTTCTGTGCCTGAAATTGGTCAAAATTGAAGCTTTTGAGTAAGCAAAACTCTGTAAAAATGGCAATTTTGGTCACTGTGAGGGTTTAAAAAGTGGTTATTCAACATGAGGCCCGATCCAAATGACATTTTGAACCATTTTTGGTAGAGTCCAAAAAATCAATTTTCTGATGAAAAACGATGACCCCGGACCAGTTGAACGTTGAAAAAATGGTCAATATTGATGAAATTTTAACATTTAATCTTTTGACTTTAAATGACGGTTGGATGTGAGTTATTAATATTTCAACTAAAATAAGTGTGTTTAAAGTCATTTCTGTGCTTGAAATTGGTCAAATTTGAAGCTTTTGAGTAAGCAAAACTCTGTAAAAATGGCAATTTTGGTCACTGTGAGGGTTTAAAAAGTGGTTATTCAACATAAGGCCCGATCCAAATGACATTTTGAACCATTTTTGGTAGAGTCCAAAAAATCCATTTTCTGATGAAAAACGATGACCCCGGACCAGTCGAACGTTGAAAAAATGGTCAATATTGATGAAATTTTAACATTTAATCTTTTGACTTTAAATGACGGTTGTATGTGAGGTATTACTTTTTCAACTAAAATAAGTGTGTTTAAAGTCATTTCTGTGCCTGAAATTGGTCAAAATTGAAGATTTTGAGTAAGCAAAACTCTGTAAAAATGGCAATTTTGGTCACTGTGAGGGTTTAAAAAGTGGTTATTCAACATGAGGCCCGATCCAAATGACATTTTGAATCATTTTTGGTAGAGTCCAAAAAATCAATTTTCTGATGAAAAACGATGACCCCGGACCAGTCGAACGTTGAAAAAATGGTCAATATTGCTGAAATTTTAACATTTAATCTTTTGACTTTAAATGACGGTTGGATGTGAGTTATTACTTTTTCAACTAAAATAAGTGTGTTTAAAGTCATTTCTGTGCCTGAAATTGGTCAAAATTTGAAGATTTTGAGTAAGCAAAACTCTGTAAAAATGGCAATTTTGGTCACTGTGAGGGTTTAAAAAGTGGTTATTCAACATGAGGCCCGATCCAAATGACATTTTGAATCATTTTTGGTAGAGTCCAAAAAATCAATTTTCTGATGAAAAACGATGACCCCGGACCAGTCGAACGTTGAAAAAATGGTCAATATTGATGAAATTTTAACATTTAATCTTTTGACTTTAAATGACGGTTGGATGTGAGTTATTACTTTTTCAACTAAAATAAGTGTGTTTAAAGTCATTTTTGTGCCTGAAATTGGTCAAAATTTGAAGATTTTGAGTAAGCAAAACTCTGTAAAAATGGCAATTTTGGTCACTGTGAGGGTTTAAAAAGTTTTTATTCAACATGAGGCTCGATCCAAATGACATTTTGAATCATTTTTGGTAGAGTCCAAAAAATCAATTTTCTGATGAAAAACGATGACCCCGGACCATTCGAACGTTGAAAAAATGGTCAATATTGATGAAATTTTAACATTTAATCTTTTGACTTTAAATGACGGTTGGATGTGAGTTATTACTTTTTCAACTAAAATAAGTGTGTTTAAAGTCATTTCTGTGCCTGAAATTGGTCAAAATTGAAGCTTTTGAGTAAGCAAAACTCTGTAAAAATGGCAATTTTGGTCACTGTGAGGGTTTAAAAAGTGGTTATTCAACATGAGGCCCGATCCAAATGACATTTTGAACCATTTTTGGTAGAGTCCAAAAAATCAATTTTCTGATGAAAAACGATGACCCCGGACCAGTTGAACGTTGAAAAAATGGTCAATATTGATGAAATTTTAACATTTAATCTTTTGACTTTAAATGACGGTTGGATGTGAGTTATTAATTTTTCAACTAAAATAAGTGTGTTTAAAGTCATTTCTGTGCTTGAAATTGGTCAAATTTGAAGCTTTTGAGTAAGCAAAACTCTGTAAAAATGGCAATTTTGGTCACTGTGAGGGTTTAAAAAGTGGTTATTCAACATAAGGCCCGATCCAAATGACATTTTGAACCATTTTTGGTAGAGTCCAAAAAATCCATTTTCTGATGAAAAACGATGACCCCGGACCAGTCGAACGTTGAAAAAATGGTCAATATTGATGAAATTTTAACATTTAATCTTTTGACTTTAAATGACGGTTGTATGTGAGTTATTACTTTTTCAACTAAAATAAGTGTGTTTAAAGTCATTTCTGTGCCTGAAATTGGTCAAAATTGAAGATTTTGAGTAAGCAAAACTCTGTAAAAATGGCAATTTTGGTCACTGTGAGGGTTTAAAAAGTGGTTATTCAACATGAGGCCCGATCCAAATGACATTTTGAATCATTTTTGGTAGAGTCCAAAAAATCAATTTTCTGATGAAAAACGATGACCCCGGACCAGTCGAACGTTGAAAAAATGGTCAATATTGCTGAAATTTTAACATTTAATCTTTTGACTTTAAATGACGGTTGGATGTGAGTTATTACTTTTTCAACTAAAATAAGTGTGTTTAAAGTCATTTCTGTGCCTGAAATTGGTCAAAATTGAAGATTTTGAGTAAGCAAAACTCTGTAAAAATGGCAATTTTGGTCACTGTGAGGGTTTAAAAAGTGGTTATTCAACATGAGGCCCGATCCAAATGACATTTTGAATCATTTTTGGTAGAGTCCAAAAAATCAATTTTCTGATGAAAAACGATGACCCCGGACCAGTCGAACGTTGAAAAAATGGTCAATATTGATGAAATTTTAACATTTAATCTTTTGACTTTAAATGACGGTTGGATGTGAGTTATTACTTTTTCAACTAAAATAAGTGTGTTTAAAGTCATTTTTGTGCCTGAAATTGGTCAAAATTTGAAGATTTTGAGTAAGCAAAACTCTGTAAAAATGGCAATTTTGGTCACTGTGAGGGTTTAAAAAGTTTTTATTCAACATGAGGCTCGATCCAAATGACATTTTGAATCATTTTTGGTAGAGTCCAAAAAATCAATTTTCTGATGAAAAACGATGACCCCGGACCATTCGAACGTTGAAAAAATGGTCAATATTGATGAAATTTTAACATTTAATCTTTTGACTTTAAATGACGGTTGGATGTGAGTTATTACTTTTTCAACTAAAATAAGTGTGTTTAAAGTCATTTCTGTGCCTGAAATTGGTCAAAATTGAAGCTTTTGAGTAAGCAAAACTCTGTAAAAATGGCAATTTTGGTCACTGTGAGGGTTTAAAAAGTGGTTATTCAACATGAGGCCCGATCCAAATGACATTTTGAACCATTTTTGGTAGAGTCCAAAAAATCAATTTTCTGATGAAAAACGATGACCCCGGACCAGTTGAACGTTGAAAAAATGGTCAATATTGATGAAATTTTAACATTTAATCTTTTGACTTTAAATGACGGTTGGATGTGAGTTATTAATATTTCAACTAAAATAAGTGTGTTTAAAGTCATTTCTGTGCTTGAAATTGGTCAAATTTGAAGCTTTTGAGTAAGCAAAACTCTGTAAAAATGGCAATTTTGGTCACTGTGAGGGTTTAAAAAGTGGTTATTCAACATAAGGCCCGATCCAAATGACATTTTGAACCATTTTTGGTAGAGTCCAAAAAATCCATTTTCTGATGAAAAACGATGACCCCGGACCAGTCGAACGTTGAAAAAATGGTCAATATTGATGAAATTTTAACATTTAATCTTTTGACTTTAAATGACGGTTGTATGTGAGTTATTACTTTTTCAACTAAAATAAGTGTGTTTAAAGTCATTTCTGTGCCTGAAATTGGTCAAAATTGAAGATTTTGAGTAAGCAAAACTCTGTAAAAATGGCAATTTTGGTCACTGTGAGGGTTTAAAAAGTGGTTATTCAACATGAGGCCCGATCCAAATGACATTTTGAATCATTTTTGGTAGAGTCCAAAAAATCAATTTTCTGATGAAAAACGATGACCCCGGACCAGTCGAACGTTGAAAAAATGGTCAATATTGCTGAAATTTTAACATTTAATCTTTTGACTTTAAATGACGGTTGGATGTGAGTTATTACTTTTTCAACTAAAATAAGTGTGTTTAAAGTCATTTCTGTGCCTGAAATTGGTCAAAATTGAAGATTTTGAGTAAGCAAAACTCTGTAAAAATGGCAATTTTGGTCACTGTGAGGGTTTAAAAAGTGGTTATTCAACATGAGGCCCGATCCAAATGACATTTTGAATCATTTTTGGTAGAGTCCAAAAAATCAATTTTCTGATGAAAAACGATGACCCCGGACCAGTCGAACGTTGAAAAAATGGTCAATATTGATGAAATTTTAACATTTAATCTTTTGACTTTAAATGACGGTTGGATGTGAGTTATTACTTTTTCAACTAAAATAAGTGTGTTTAAAGTCATTTCTGTGCCTGAAATTGGTCAAAATTGAAGATTTTGAGTAAGCAAAACTCTGTAAAAATGGCAATTTTGGTCACTGTGAGGGTTTAAAAAGTGGTTATTCAACATGAGGCCCGATCCAAATGACATTTTGAATCATTTTTGGTAGAGTCCAAAAAATCAATTTTCTGATGAAAAACGATGACCCCAGACCAGTCGAACGTTGAAAAAATTGGTCAATATTGATGAAATTTTAACATTTAATCTTTTGACTTTAAATGACGGTTGGATGTGAGTTATTACTTTTTCAACTAAAATAAGTGTGTTTAAAGTCATTTCTGTGCCTGAAATTGGTCAAAATTGAAGATTTTGAGTAAGCAAAACTCTGTAAAAATGGCAATTTTGGTAACTGTGAGGGTTTAAAAAGTGGTTATTCAACATGAGGCCCGATCCAAATGACATGTTGAATCATTTTTGGTAGAGTCCAAAAAATCAATTTTCTGATGAAAAACGATGACCCCGGACCAGTCGAACGTTGAAAATATGGTCAATATTGATGAAATTTTAACATTTAATCTTTTGACTTTAAATGACGGTTGGATGTGAGTTATTACTTTTTCAACTAAAATAAGTGTGTTTAAAGTCATTTCTGTGCTTGAAATTGGTCAAATTTGAAGCTTTTGAGTAAGCAAAACTCTGTAAAAATGGCAATTTTGGTCACTGTGAGGGTTTAAAAAGTGGTTATTCAACATAAGGCCCGATCCAAATGACATTTTGAACCATTTTTGGTAGAGTCCAAAAAATCCATTTTCTGATGAAAAACGATGACCCCGGACCAGTCGAACGTTGAAAAAATGGTCAATATTGATGAAATTTTAACATTTAATCTTTTGACTTTAAATGACGGTTGTATGTGAGTTATTACTTTTTCAACTAAAATAAGTGTGTTTAAAGTCATTTCTGTGCCTGAAATTGGTCAAAATTGAAGATTTTGAGTAAGCAAAACTCTGTAAAAATGGCAATTTTGGTCACTGTGAGGGTTTAAAAAGTGGTTATTCAACATGAGGCCCGATCCAAATGACATTTTGAATCATTTTTGGTAGAGTCCAAAAAATCAATTTTCTGATGAAAAACGATGACCCCGGACCAGTCGAACGTTGAAAAAATGGTCAATATTGATGAAATTTTAACATTTAATCTTTTGACTTTAAATGACGGTTGGATGTGAGTTATTACTTTTTCAACTAAAATAAGTGTGTTTAAAGTCATTTTTGTGCCTGAAATTGGTCAAAATTTGAAGATTTTGAGTAAGCAAAACTCTGTAAAAATGGCAATTTTGGTCACTGTGAGGGTTTAAAAAGTGGTTATTCAACATGAGGCCCGATCCAAATGACATTTTGAATCATTTTTGGTAGAGTCCAAAAAATCAATTTTCTGATGAAAAACGATGACCCCGGACCAGTCGAACGTTGAAAAAATGGTCAATATTGATGAAATTTTAACATTTAATCTTTTGACTTTAAATGACGGTTGGATGTGAGTTATTACTTTTTCAACTAAAATAAGTGTGTTTAAAGTCATTTTTGTGCCTGAAATTGGTCAAAATTTGAAGATTTTGAGTAAGCAAAACTCTGTAAAAATGGCAATTTTGGTCACTGTGAGGGTTTAAAAAGTTTTTATTCAACATGAGGCTCGATCCAAATGACATTTTGAATCATTTTTGGTAGAGTCCAAAAAATCAATTTTCTGATGAAAAACGATGACCCCGGACCATTCGAACGTTGAAAAAATGGTCAATATTGATGAAATTTTAACATTTAATCTTTTGACTTTAAATGACGGTTGGATGTGAGTTATTACTTTTTCAACTAAAATAAGTGTGTTTAAAGTCATTTCTGTGCCTGAAATTGGTCAAAATTGAAGCTTTTGAGTAAGCAAAACTCTGTAAAAATGGCAATTTTGGTCACTGTGAGGGTTTAAAAAGTGGTTATTCAACATGAGGCCCGATCCAAATGACATTTTGAACCATTTTTGGTAGAGTCCAAAAAATCAATTTTCTGATGAAAAACGATGACCCCGGACCAGTTGAACGTTGAAAAAATGGTCAATATTGATGAAATTTTAACATTTAATCTTTTGACTTTAAATGACGGTTGGATGTGAGTTATTAATTTTTCAACTAAAATAAGTGTGTTTAAAGTCATTTCTGTGCTTGAAATTGGTCAAATTTGAAGCTTTTGAGTAAGCAAAACTCTGTAAAAATGGCAATTTTGGTCACTGTGAGGGTTTAAAAAGTGGTTATTCAACATAAGGCCCGATCCAAATGACATTTTGAACCATTTTTGGTAGAGTCCAAAAAATCCATTTTCTGATGAAAAACGATGACCCCGGACCAGTCGAACGTTGAAAAAATGGTCAATATTGATGAAATTTTAACATTTAATCTTTTGACTTTAAATGACGGTTGTATGTGAGTTATTACTTTTTCAACTAAAATAAGTGTGTTTAAAGTCATTTCTGTGCCTGAAATTGGTCAAAATTGAAGATTTTGAGTAAGCAAAACTCTGTAAAAATGGCAATTTTGGTCACTGTGAGGGTTTAAAAAGTGGTTATTCAACATGAGGCCCGATCCAAATGACATTTTGAATCATTTTTGGTAGAGTCCAAAAAATCAATTTTCTGATGAAAAACGATGACCCCGGACCAGTCGAACGTTGAAAAAATGGTCAATATTGCTGAAATTTTAACATTTAATCTTTTGACTTTAAATGACGGTTGGATGTGAGTTATTACTTTTTCAACTAAAATAAGTGTGTTTAAAGTCATTTCTGTGCCTGAAATTGGTCAAAATTGAAGATTTTGAGTAAGCAAAACTCTGTAAAAATGGCAATTTTGGTCACTGTGAGGGTTTAAAAAGTGGTTATTCAACATGAGGCCCGATCCAAATGACATTTTGAATCATTTTTGGTAGAGTCCAAAAAATCAATTTTCTGATGAAAAACGATGACCCCGGACCAGTCGAACGTTGAAAAAATGGTCAATATTGATGAAATTTTAACATTTAATCTTTTGACTTTAAATGACGGTTGGATGTGAGTTATTACTTTTTCAACTAAAATAAGTGTGTTTAAAGTCATTTCTGTGCCTGAAATTGGTCAAAATTGAAGATTTTGAGTAAGCAAAACTCTGTAAAAATGGCAATTTTGGTCACTGTGAGGGTTTAAAAAGTGGTTATTCAACATGAGGCCCGATCCAAATGACATTTTGAATCATTTTTGGTAGAGTCCAAAAAATCAATTTTCTGATGAAAAACGATGACCCCAGACCAGTCGAACGTTGAAAAAATTGGTCAATATTGATGAAATTTTAACATTTAATCTTTTGACTTTAAATGACGGTTGGATGTGAGTTATTACTTTTTCAACTAAAATAAGTGTGTTTAAAGTCATTTCTGTGCCTGAAATTGGTCAAAATTGAAGATTTTGAGTAAGCAAAACTCTGTAAAAATGGCAATTTTGGTCACTGTGAGGGTTTAAAAAGTGGTTATTCAACATGAGGCTCGATCCAAATGACATTTTGAATCATTTTTGGTAGAGTCCAAAAAATCAATTTTCTGATGAAAAACGATGACCCCGGACCAGTCGAACGTTGAAAAAATGGTCAATATTGCTGAAATTTTAACATTTAATCTTTTGACTTTAAATGACGGTTGGATGTGAGTTATTACTTTTTCAACTAAAATAAGTGTGTTTAAAGTCATTTCTGTGCCTGAAATTGGTCAAAATTGAAGATTTTGAGTAAGCAAAACTCTGTAAAAATGGCAATTTTGGTCACTGTGAGGGTTTAAAAAGTGGTTATTCAACATGAGGCCCGATCCAAATGACATTTTGAATCATTTTTGGTAGAGTCCAAAAAATCAATTTTCTGATGAAAAACGATGACCCCGGACCAGTCGAACGTTGAAAAAATGGTCAATATTGATGAAATTTTAACATTTAATCTTTTGACTTTAAATGACGGTTGGATGTGAGTTATTACTTTTTCAACTAAAATAAGTGTGTTTAAAGTCATTTCTGTGCCTGAAATTGGTCAAAATTGAAGATTTTGAGTAAGCAAAACTCTGTAAAAATGGCAATTTTGGTAACTGTGAGGGTTTAAAAAGTTGTTATTCAACATGAGGCCCGATCCAAATGACATGTTGAATCATTTTTGGTAGAGTCCAAAAAATCAATTTTCTGATGAAAAACGATGACCCCGGACCAGTCGAACGTTGAAAATATGGTCAATATTGATGAAATTTTAACATTTAATCTTTTGACTTTAAATGACGGTTGGATGTGAGTTATTACTTTTTCAACTAAAATAAGTGTGTTTAAAGTCATTTCTGTGCTTGAAATTGGTCAAATTTGAAGCTTTTGAGTAAGCAAAACTCTGTAAAAATGGCAATTTTGGTCACTGTGAGGGTTTAAAAAGTGGTTATTCAACATAAGGCCCGATCCAAATGACATTTTGAACCATTTTTGGTAGAGTCCAAAAAATCCATTTTCTGATGAAAAACGATGACCCCGGACCAGTCGAACATTGAAAAAATGGTCAATATTGATGAAATTTTAACATTTAATCTTTTGACTTTAAATGACGGTTGTATGTGAGTTATTACTTTTTCAACTAAAATAAGTGTGTTTAAAGTCATTTCTGTGCCTGAAATTGGTCAAAATTGAAGATTTTGAGTAAGCAAAACTCTGTAAAAATGGCAATTTTGGTCACTGTGAGGGTTTAAAAAGTGGTTATTCAACATGAGGCCCGATCCAAATGACATTTTGAATCATTTTTGGTAGAGTCCAAAAAATCAATTTTCTGATGAAAAACGATGACCCCGGACCAGTCGAACGTTGAAAAAATGGTCAATATTGATGAAATTTTAACATTTAATCTTTTGACTTTAAATGACGGTTGGATGTGAGTTATTACTTTTTCAACTAAAATAAGTGTGTTTAAAGTCATTTTTGTGCCTGAAATTGGTCAAAATTTGAAGATTTTGAGTAAGCAAAACTCTGTAAAAATGGCAATTTTGGTCACTGTGAGGGTTTAAAAAGTTTTTATTCAACATGAGGCTCGATCCAAATGACATTTTGAATCATTTTTGGTAGAGTCCAAAAAATCAATTTTCTGATGAAAAACGATGACCCCGGACCATTCGAACGTTGAAAAAATGGTCAATATTGATGAAATTTTAACATTTAATCTTTTGACTTTAAATGACGGTTGGATGTGAGTTATTACTTTTTCAACTAAAATAAGTGTGTTTAAAGTCATTTCTGTGCCTGAAATTGGTCAAAATTGAAGATTTTGAGTAAGCAAAACTCTGTAAAAATGGCAATTTTGGTCACTGTGAGGGTTTAAAAAGTGGTTATTCAACATGAGGCCCGATCCAAATGACATTTTTAATCATTTTTGGTAGAGTCCAAAAAATCTATTTTCTGATGAAAAACGATGACCCCGGACCAGTTGAACGTTGAAAAATGGTCAATATTGATGAAATTTTAACATTTAAACTTTTGACTTTAAATGACGGTTGGATGTGAGGTATTACTTTTTCAACTAAAATAAGTGTGTTTAAAGTCATTTCTGTGCCTGAAATTAGTCAAAATTGAAGATTTTGAGTAAGCAAAACTCTGTAAAAATGGCAATTTTGGTCACTGTGAGGGTTTAAAAAGTGGTTATTCAACATGAGGCCCGATCCAAATGACATTTTGAATCATTTTTGGTAGAGTCCAAAAAATCAATTTTCTGATGAAAAACGATGACCCCGGACCAGTCGAACGTTGAAAAAATTGGTCAATATTGATGAAATTTTAACATTTAATCTTTTGACTTTAAATGACGGTTGGATGTGAGTTATTACTTTTTCAACTAAAATAAGTGTGTTTAAAGTCATTTCTGTGCCTGAAATTGGTCAAAATTGAAGATTTTGAGTAAGCAAAACTCTGTAAAAATGGCAATTTTGGTCACTGTGAGGGTTTAAAAAGTGGTTATTCAACATGAGGCTCGATCCAAATGACATTTTGAATCATTTTTGGTAGAGTCCAAAAAATCAATTTTCTGATGAAAAACGATGACCCCGGACCAGTCGAACGTTGAAAAAATGGTCAATATTGCTGAAATTTTAACATTTAATCTTTTGACTTTAAATGACGGTTGGATGTGAGTTATTACTTTTTCAACTAAAATAAGTGTGTTTAAAGTCATTTCTGTGCCTGAAATTGGTCAAAATTGAAGATTTTGAGTAAGCAAAACTCTGTAAAAATGGCAATTTTGGTCACTGTGAGGGTTTAAAAAGTGGTTATTCAACATGAGGCCCGATCCAAATGACATTTTGAATCATTTTTGGTAGAGTCCAAAAAATCAATTTTCTGATGAAAAACGATGACCCCGGACCAGTCGAACGTTGAAAAAATGGTCAATATTGATGAAATTTTAACATTTAATCTTTTGACTTTAAATGACGGTTGGATGTGAGTTATTACTTTTTCAACTAAAATAAGTGTGTTTAAAGTCATTTCTGTGCCTGAAATTGGTCAAAATTGAAGATTTTGAGTAAGCAAAACTCTGTAAGAATGGCAATTTTGGTCACTGTGAGGGTTTAAAAAGTGGTTATTCAACATGAGGCCCGATCCAAATGACATTTTGAATCATTTTTGGTAGAGTCCAAAAAATCCATTTTCTGATGAAAAACGATGACCCCGGACCAGTCGAACGTTGAAAAAATGGTCAATATTGATGAAATTTTAACATTTAATCTTTTGACTTTAAATGACATTTGGATGTGAGTTATTACTTTTTCAACTAAAATAAGTGTGTTTAAAGTCATTTCTGTGCCTGAAATTGGTCAAAATTGAAGATTTTAAGTAAGCAAAACTCTGTAAAAATGGCAATTTTGGTCACTGTGAGGGTTTAAAAAGTGGTTATTCAACATGAGGCACGATCCAAATGACATTTTGAATCATTTTTGGTAGAGTCCAAAAAATCAATTTTCTGATGAAAAACGATGACCCCGGACCAGTCGAACGTTGAAAAAATTGGTCAATATTGATGAAATTTTAACATTTAATCTTTTGACTTTAAATGACGGTTGGATGTGAGTTATTACTTTTTCAACTAAAATAAGTGTGTTTAAAGTCATTTCTGTGCATTGAAATTGGTCAAAATTGAAGATTTTGAGTAAGCAAAACTCTGTAAAAATGGCAATTTTGGTCACTGTGAGGGTTTAAAAAGTGGTTATTTAACATGAGGCCCGATCCTAATGACATTTTGAATCATTTTTGGTAGAGTCCAAAAAATCAATTTTCTGATGAAAAACGATGACCCCGGACCAGTCGAACGTTGAAAAAATGGTCAATATTGATGAAATTTTAACATTTAATCTTTTGACTTTAAATGACGGTTGGATGTGAGTTATTACTTTTTCAACTAAAATAAGTGTGTTTAAAGTCATTTCTGTGCCTGAAATTGGTCAAAATTGAAGATTTTGAGTAAGCAAAACTCTGTAAAAATGGCAATTTGGGTCACTGTGAGGGTTTAAAAAGTGGTTATTCAACATGAGGCCCGATCCAAATGACATTTTGAATCATTTTTGGTAGAGTCCAAAAAATCAATTTTCTGATGAAAAACGATGACCCCGGACCAGTCGAACGTTGAAAAAATTGGTCAATATTGATGAAATTTTAACATTTAATCTTTTGACTTTAAATGATGGTTGGATGTGAGTTATTACTTTTTCAACTAAAATAAGTGTGTTTAAAGTCATTTCTGTGCCTGAAATTGGTCAAAATTGAAGATTTTGAGTAAGCAAAACTCTGTAAAAATGGCAATTTTGGTCACTGTGAGGGTTTAAAAAGTGGTTATTCAACATGAGGCTCGATCCAAATGACATTTTGAATCATTTTTGGTAGAGTCCAAAAAATCAATTTTCTGATGAAAAACGATGACCCCGGACCAGTCGAACGTTGAAAAAATGGTCAATATTGCTGAAATTTTAACATTTAATCTTTTGACTTTAAATGACGGTTGGATGTGAGTTATTACTTTTTCAACTAAAATAAGTGTGTTTAAAGTCATTTCTGTGCCTGAAATTGGTCAAAATTGAAGATTTTGAGTAAGCAAAACTCTGTAAAAATGGCAATTTTGGTCACTGTGAGGGTTTAAAAAGTGGTTATTCAACATGAGGCCCGATCCAAATGACATTTTGAATCATTTTTGGTAGAGTCCAAAAAATCAATTTTCTGATGAAAAACGATGACCCCGGACCAGTCGAACGTTGAAAAAATGGTCAATATTGATGAAATTTTAACATTTAATCTTTTGACTTTAAATGACGGTTGGATGTGAGTTATTACTTTTTCAACTAAAATAAGTGTGTTTAAAGTCATTTCTGTGCCTGAAATTGGTCAAAATTGAAGATTTTGAGTAAGCAAAACTCTGTAAAAATGGCAATTTTGGTCACTGTGAGGGTTTAAAAAGTGGTTATTCAACATGAGGCCCGATCCAAATGACATTTTGAATCATTTTTGGTAGAGTCCAAAAAATCCATTTTCTGATGAAAAACGATGACCCCGGACCAGTCGAACGTTGAAAAAATGGTCAATATTGATGAAATTTTAACATTTAATCTTTTGACTTTAAATGACGGTTGGATGTGAGTTATTACTTTTTCAACTAAAATAAGTGTGTTTAAAGTCATTTCTGTGCCTGAAATTGGTCAAAATTGAAGATTTTGAGTAAGCAAAACTCTGTAAAAATGGCAATTTTGGTCACTGTGAGGGTTTAAAAAGTGGTTATTCAACATGAGGCCCGATCCAAATGACATTTTGAATCATTTTTGGTAGAGTCCAAAAAATCAATTTTCTGATGAAAAACGATGACCCCGGACCAGTCGAACGTTGAAAAAATGGTCAATATTGATGAAATTTTAACATTTAATCTTTTGACTTTAAATGACGGTTGGATGTGAGTTATTACTTTTTCAACTAAAATAAGTGTGTTTAAAGTCATTTTTGTGCCTGAAATTGGTCAAAATTGAAGATTTTGAGTAAGCAAAACTCTGTAAAAATGGCAATTTTGGTCACTGTGAGGGTTTAAAAAGTGGTTATTCAACATGAGGCTCGATCCAAATGACATTTTGAATCATTTTTGGTAGAGTCCAAAAAATCAATTTTCTGATGAAAAACGATGACCCCGGACCATTCGAACGTTGAAAAAATGGTCAATATTGATGAAATTTTAACATTTAATCTTTTGACTTTAAATGACGGTTGGATGTGAGTTATTACTTTTTCAACTAAAATAAGTGTGTTTAAAGTCATTTCTGTGCCTGAAATTGGTCAAAATTGAAGATTTTGAGTAAGCAAAACTCTGTAAAAATGGCAATTTTGGTCACTGTGAGGGTTTAAAAAGTGGTTATTCAACATGAAGCCCGATCCAAATGACATTTTGAACCATTTTTGGTAGAGTCCAAAAAATCAATTTTCTGATGAAAAACGATGACCCCGGACCAGTTGAACGTTGAAAAAATGGTCAATATTGATGAAATTTTAACATTTAATCTTTTGACTTTAAATGACGGTTGGATGTGAGTTATTAATTTTTCAACTAAAATAAGTGTGTTTAAAGTCATTTCTGTGCTTGAAATTGGTCAAATTTGAAGCTTTTGAGTAAGCAAAACTCTGTAAAAATGGCAATTTTGGTCACTGTGAGGGTTTAAAAAGTGGTTATTCAACATGAGGCCCGATCCAAATGACATTTTGAATCATTTTTGGTAGAGTCCAAAAAATCAATTTTCTGATGAAAAACGATGACCCCGGACCAGTCGAACGTTGAAAAAATGGTCAATATTGATGAAATTTTAACATTTAATCTTTTGACTTTAAATGACGGTTGGATGTGAGTTATTACTTTTTCAACTAAAATAAGTGTGTTTAAAGTCATTTCTGTGCCTGAAATTGGTCAAAATTGAAGATTTTGAGTAAGCAAAACTCTGTAAAAATGGCAATTTTGGTAACTGTGAGGGTTTAAAAAGTTGTTATTCAACATGAGGCCCGATCCAAATGACATGTTGAATCATTTTTGGTAGAGTCCAAAAAATCAATTTTCTGATGAAAAACGATGACCCCGGACCAGTCGAACGTTGAAAATATGGTCAATATTGATGAAATTTTAACATTTAATCTTTTGACTTTAAATGACGGTTGGATGTGAGTTATTACTTTTTCAACTAAAATAAGTGTGTTTAAAGTCATTTCTGTGCTTGAAATTGGTCAAATTTGAAGCTTTTGAGTAAGCAAAACTCTGTAAAAATGGCAATTTTGGTCACTGTGAGGGTTTAAAAAGTGGTTATTCAACATAAGGCCCGATCCAAATGACATTTTGAACCATTTTTGGTAGAGTCCAAAAAATCCATTTTCTGATGAAAAACGATGACCCCGGACCAGTCGAACATTGAAAAAATGGTCAATATTGATGAAATTTTAACATTTAATCTTTTGACTTTAAATGACGGTTGTATGTGAGTTATTACTTTTTCAACTAAAATAAGTGTGTTTAAAGTCATTTCTGTGCCTGAAATTGGTCAAAATTGAAGATTTTGAGTAAGCAAAACTCTGTAAAAATGGCAATTTTGGTCACTGTGAGGGTTTAAAAAGTGGTTATTCAACATGAGGCCCGATCCAAATGACATTTTGAATCATTTTTGGTAGAGTCCAAAAAATCAATTTTCTGATGAAAAACGATGACCCCGGACCAGTCGAACGTTGAAAAAATGGTCAATATTGATGAAATTTTAACATTTAATCTTTTGACTTTAAATGACGGTTGGATGTGAGTTATTACTTTTTCAACTAAAATAAGTGTGTTTAAAGTCATTTTTGTGCCTGAAATTGGTCAAAATTTGAAGATTTTGAGTAAGCAAAACTCTGTAAAAATGGCAATTTTGGTCACTGTGAGGGTTTAAAAAGTTTTTATTCAACATGAGGCTCGATCCAAATGACATTTTGAATCATTTTTGGTAGAGTCCAAAAAATCAATTTTCTGATGAAAAACGATGACCCCGGACCATTCGAACGTTGAAAAAATGGTCAATATTGATGAAATTTTAACATTTAATCTTTTGACTTTAAATGACGGTTGGATGTGAGTTATTACTTTTTCAACTAAAATAAGTGTGTTTAAAGTCATTTCTGTGCCTGAAATTGGTCAAAATTGAAGATTTTGAGTAAGCAAAACTCTGTAAAAATGGCAATTTTGGTCACTGTGAGGGTTTAAAAAGTGGTTATTCAACATGAGGCCCGATCCAAATGACATTTTTAATCATTTTTGGTAGAGTCCAAAAAATCTATTTTCTGATGAAAAACGATGACCCCGGACCAGTTGAACGTTGAAAAATGGTCAATATTGATGAAATTTTAACATTTAATCTTTTGACTTTAAATGACGGTTGGATGTGAGGTATTACTTTTTCAACTAAAATAAGTGTGTTTAAAGTCATTTCTGTGCCTGAAATTAGTCAAAATTGAAGATTTTGAGTAAGCAAAACTCTGTAAAAATGGCAATTTTGGTCACTGTGAGGGTTTAAAAAGTGGTTATTCTACATGAGGCACGATCCAAATGACATTTTGAATCATTTTTGGTAGAGTCCAAAAAATCAATTTTCTGATGAAAAACGATGACCCCGGACCAGTCGAACGTTGAAAAAATGGTCAATATTGATGAAATTTTAACACTTAATCTTTTGACTTTAAATGACGGTTGGATGTGAGTTATTACTTTTTCAACTAAAATAAGTGTGTTTAAAGTCATTTCTGTGCCTGAAATTAGTCAAAATTGAAGATTTTGAGTAAGCAAAACTCTGTAAAAATGGCAATTTTGGTCACTGTGAGGGTTTAAAAAGTGGTTATTCAACATGAGGCCCGATCCAAATGACATTTTGAATCATTTTTGGTAGAGTCCAAAAAATCAATTTTCTGATGAAAAACGATGACCCCGGACCAGTCGAACGTTGAAAAAATTGGTCAATATTGATGAAATTTTAACATTTAATCTTTTGACTTTAAATGACGGTTGGATGTGAGTTATTACTTTTTCAACTAAAATAAGTGTGTTTAAAGTCATTTCTGTGCCTGAAATTGGTCAAAATTGAAGATTTTGAGTAAGCAAAACTCTGTAAAAATGGCAATTTTGGTCACTGTGAGGGTTTAAAAAGTGGTTATTCAACATGAGGCTCGATCCAAATGACATTTTGAATCATTTTTGGTAGAGTCCAAAAAATCAATTTTCTGATGAAAAACGATGACCCCGGACCAGTCGAACGTTGAAAAAATGGTCAATATTGCTGAAATTTTAACATTTAATCTTTTGACTTTAAATGACGGTTGGATGTGAGTTATTACTTTTTCAACTAAAATAAGTGTGTTTAAAGTCATTTCTGTGCCTGAAATTGGTCAAAATTGAAGATTTTGAGTAAGCAAAACTCTGTAAAAATGGCAATTTTGGTCACAGTGAGGGTTTAAAAAGTGGTTATTCAACATGAGGCCCGATCCAAATGACATTTTGAATCATTTTTGGTAGAGTCCAAAAAATCAATTTTCTGATGAAAAACGATGACCCCGGACCAGTCGAACGTTGAAAAAATGGTCAATATTGATGAAATTTTAACATTTAATCTTTTGACTTTAAATGACGGTTGGATGTGAGTTATTACTTTTTCAACTAAAATAAGTGTGTTTAAAGTCATTTCTGTGCCTGAAATTGGTCAAAATTGAAGATTTTGAGTAAGCAAAACTCTGTAAGAATGGCAATTTTGGTCACTGTGAGGGTTTAAAAAGTGGTTATTCAACATGAGGCCCGATCCAAATGACATTTTGAATCATTTTTGGTAGAGTCCAAAAAATCCATTTTCTGATGAAAAACGATGACCCCGGACCAGTCGAACGTTGAAAAAATGGTCAATATTGATGAAATTTTAACATTTAATCTTTTGACTTTAAATGACATTTGGATGTGAGTTATTACTTTTTCAACTAAAATAAGTGTGTTTAAAGTCATTTCTGTGCCTGAAATTGGTCAAAATTGAAGATTTTAAGTGAGCAAAACTCTGTAAAAATGGCAATTTTGGTCACTGTGAGGGTTTAAAAAGTGGTTATTCAACATGAGGCACGATCCAAATGACATTTTGAATCATTTTTGGTAGAGTCCAAAAAATCAATTTTCTGATGAAAAACGATGACCCCGGACCAGTCGAACGTTGAAAAAATTGGTCAATATTGATGAAATTTTAACATTTAATCTTTTGACTTTAAATGACGGTTGGATGTGAGTTATTACTTTTTCAACTAAAATAAGTGTGTTTAAAGTCATTTCTGTGCTTGAAATTGGTCAAATTTGAAGCTTTTGAGTAAGCAAAACTCTGTAAAAATGGCAATTTTGGTCACTGTGAGGGTTTAAAAAGTGGTTATTCAACATGAGGCCCGATCCAAATGACATTTTGAACCATTTTTGGTAGAGTCCAAAAAATCAATTTTCTGATGAAAAACGATGACCCCGGACCAGTCGAACGTTGAAAAAATGGTCAATATTGATGAAATTTTAACATTTAATCTTTTGACTTTAAATGACGGTTGTATGTGAGTTATTACTTTTTCAACTAAAATAAGTGTGTTTAAAGTCATTTCTGTGCATTGAAATTGGTCAAAATTGAAGATTTTGAGTAAGCAAAACTCTGTAAAAATGGCAATTTTGGTCACTGTGAGGGTTTAAAAAGTGGTTATTTAACATGAGGCCCGATCCTAATGACATTTTGAATCATTTTTGGTAGAGTCCAAAAAATCAATTTTCTGATGAAAAACGATGACCCCGGACCAGTCGAACGTTGAAAAAATGGTCAATATTGATGAAATTTTAACATTTAATCTTTTGACTTTAAATGACGGTTGGATGTGAGTTATTACTTTTTCAACTAAAATAAGTGTGTTTAAAGTCATTTCTGTGCCTGAAATTGGTCAAAATTGAAGATTTTGAGTAAGCAAAACTCTGTAAAAATGGCAATTTGGGTCACTGTGAGGGTTTAAAAAGTGGTTATTCAACATGAGGCCCGATCCAAATGACATTTTGAATCATTTTTGGTAGAGTCCAAAAAATCAATTTTCTGATGAAAAACGATGACCCCGGACCAGTCGAACGTTGAAAAAATTGGTCAATATTGATGAAATTTTAACATTTAATCTTTTGACTTTAAATGATGGTTGGATGTGAGTTATTACTTTTTCAACTAAAATAAGTGTGTTTAAAGTCATTTCTGTGCCTGAAATTGGTCAAAATTGAAGATTTTGAGTAAGCAAAACTCTGTAAAAATGGCAATTTTGGTCACTGTGAGGGTTTAAAAAGTGGTTATTCAACATGAGGCTCGATCCAAATGACATTTTGAATCATTTTTGGTAGAGTCCAAAAAATCAATTTTCTGATGAAAAACGATGACCCCGGACCAGTCGAACGTTGAAAAAATGGTCAATATTGCTGAAATTTTAACATTTAATCTTTTGACTTTAAATGACGGTTGGATGTGAGTTATTACTTTTTCAACTAAAATAAGTGTGTTTAAAGTCATTTCTGTGCCTGAAATTGGTCAAAATTGAAGATTTTGAGTAAGCAAAACTCTGTAAAAATGGCAATTTTGGTCACTGTGAGGGTTTAAAAAGTGGTTATTCAACATGAGGCCCGATCCAAATGACATTTTGAATCATTTTTGGTAGAGTCCAAAAAATCAATTTTCTGATGAAAAACGATGACCCCGGACCAGTCGAACGTTGAAAAAATGGTCAATATTGATGAAATTTTAACATTTAATCTTTTGACTTTAAATGACGGTTGGATGTGAGTTATTACTTTTTCAACTAAAATAAGTGTGTTTAAAGTCATTTCTGTGCCTGAAATTGGTCAAAATTGAAGATTTTGAGTAAGCAAAACTCTGTAAAAATGGCAATTTTGGTCACTGTGAGGGTTTAAAAAGTGGTTATTCAACATGAGGCCCGATCCAAATGACATTTTGAATCATTTTTGGTAGAGTCCAAAAAATCCATTTTCTGATGAAAAACGATGACCCCGGACCAGTCGAACGTTGAAAAAATGGTCAATATTGATGAAATTTTAACATTTAATCTTTTGACTTTAAATGACGGTTGGATGTGAGTTATTACTTTTTCAACTAAAATAAGTGTGTTTAAAGTCATTTCTGTGCCTGAAATTGGTCAAAATTGAAGATTTTGAGTAAGCAAAACTCTGTAAAAATGGCAATTTTGGTCACTGTGAGGGTTTAAAAAGTGGTTATTCAACATGAGGCCCGATCCAAATGACATTTTGAATCATTTTTGGTAGAGTCCAAAAAATCCATTTTCTGATGAAAAACGATGACCCCGGACCAGTCGAACGTTGAAAAAATGGTCAATATTGATGAAATTTTAACATTTAATCTTTTGACTTTAAATGACATTTGGATGTGAGTTATTACTTTTTCAACTAAAATAAGTGTGTTTAAAGTCATTTCTGTGCCTGAAATTGGTCAAAATTGAAGATTTTAAGTAAGCAAAACTCTGTAAAAATGGCAATTTTGGTCACTGTGAGGGTTTAAAAAGTGGTTATTCAACATGAGGCACGATCCAAATGACATTTTGAATCATTTTTGGTAGAGTCCAAAAAATCAATTTTCTGATGAAAAACGATGACCCCGGACCAGTCGAACGTTGAAAAAATTGGTCAATATTGATGAAATTTTAACATTTAATCTTTTGACTTTAAATGACGGTTGGATGTGAGTTATTACTTTTTCAACTAAAATAAGTGTGTTTAAAGTCATTTCTGTGCTTGAAATTGGTCAAATTTGAAGCTTTTGAGTAAGCAAAACTCTGTAAAAATGGCAATTTTGGTCACTGTGAGGGTTTAAAAAGTGGTTATTCAACATGAGGCCCGATCCAAATGACATTTTGAACCATTTTTGGTAGAGTCCAAAAAATCAATTTTCTGATGAAAAACGATGACCCCGGACCAGTCGAACGTTGAAAAAATGGTCAATATTGATGAAATTTTAACATTTAATCTTTTGACTTTAAATGACGGTTGGATGTGAGTTATTACTTTTTCAACTAAAATAAGTGTGTTTAAAGTCATTTCTGTGCATTGAAATTGGTCAAAATTGAAGATTTTGAGTAAGCAAAACTCTGTAAAAATGGCAATTTTGGTCACTGTGAGGGTTTAAAAAGTGGTTATTCAACATGAGGCCCGATCCAAATGACATTTTGAATCATTTTTGGTAGAGTCCAAAAAATCAATTTTCTGATGAAAAACGATGACCCCGGACCAGTCGAACGTTGAAAAAATGGTCAATATTGATGAAATTTTAACATTTAATCTTTTGACTTTAAATGACGGTTGGATGTGAGTTATTACTTTTTCAACTAAAATAAGTGTGTTTAAAGTCATTTCTGTGCCTGAAATTGGTCAAAATTGAAGATTTTGAGTAAGCAAAACTCTGTAAAAATGGCAATTTTGGTCACTGTGAGGGTTTAAAAAGTGGTTATTCAACATGAGGCCCGATCCAAATGACATTTTGAATCATTTTTGGTAGAGTCCAAAAAATCCATTTTCTGATGAAAAACGATGACCCCGGACCAGTCGAACGTTGAAAAAATGGTCAATATTGATGAAATTTTAACATTTAATCTTTTGACTTTAAATGACGGTTGGATGTGAGTTATTACTTTTTCAACTAAAATAAGTGTGTTTAAAGTCATTTCTGTGCCTGAAATTGGTCAAAATTGAAGATTTTGAGTAAGCAAAACTCTGTAAAAATGGCAATTTTGGTCACTGTGAGGGTTTAAAAAGTGGTTATTCAACATGAGGCCCGATCCAAATGACATTTTGAATCATTTTTGGTAGAGTCCAAAAAATCCATTTTCTGATGAAAAACGATGACCCCGGACCAGTCGAACGTTGAAAAAATGGTCAATATTGATGAAATTTTAACATTTAATCTTTTGACTTTAAATGACATTTGGATGTGAGTTATTACTTTTTCAACTAAAATAAGTGTGTTTAAAGTCATTTCTGTGCCTGAAATTGGTCAAAATTGAAGATTTTAAGTAAGCAAAACTCTGTAAAAATGGCAATTTTGGTCACTGTGAGGGTTTAAAAAGTGGTTATTCAACATGAGGCACGATCCAAATGACATTTTGAATCATTTTTGGTAGAGTCCAAAAAATCAATTTTCTGATGAAAAACGATGACCCCGGACCAGTCGAACGTTGAAAAAATTGGTCAATATTGATGAAATTTTAACATTTAATCTTTTGACTTTAAATGACGGTTGGATGTGAGTTATTACTTTTTCAACTAAAATAAGTGTGTTTAAAGTCATTTCTGTGCTTGAAATTGGTCAAATTTGAAGCTTTTGAGTAAGCAAAACTCTGTAAAAATGGCAATTTTGGTCACTGTGAGGGTTTAAAAAGTGGTTATTCAACATGAGGCCCGATCCAAATGACATTTTTAATCATTTTTGGTAGAGTCCAAAAAATCAATTTTCTGATGAAAAACGATGACCCCGGACCATTCGAACGTTGAAAAAATGGTCAATATTGATGAAATTTTAACATTTAATCTTTTGACTTTAAATGACGGTTGGATGTGAGTTATTACTTTTTCAACTAAAATAAGTGTGTTTAAAGTCATTTCTGTGCCTGAAATTGGTCAAAATTGAAGATTTTGAGTAAGCAAAACTCTGTAAAAATGGCAATTTTGGTCACTGTGAGGGTTTAAAAAGTGGTTATTCAACATGAGGCCCGATCCAAATGACATTTTTAATCATTTTTGGTAGAGTCCAAAAAATCTATTTTCTGATGAAAAACGATGACCCCGGACCAGTTGAACGTTGAAAAAATGGTCAATATTGATGAAATTTTAACATTTAATCTTTTGACTTTAAATGACGGTTGGATGTGAGTTATTAATTTTTCAACTAAAATAAGTGTGTTTAAAGTCATTTCTGTGCTTGAAATTGGTCAAATTTGAAGCTTTTGAGTAAGCAAAACTCTGTAAAAATGGCAATTTTGGTCACTGTGAGGGTTTAAAAAGTGGTTATTCAACATAAGGCCCGATCCAAATGACATTTTGAACCATTTTTGGTAGAGTCCAAAAAATCAATTTTCTGATGAAAAACGATGACCCCGGACCAGTCGAACGTTGAAAAAATGGTCAATATTGATGAAATTTTAACATTTAATCTTTTGACTTTAAATGACGGTTGTATGTGAGTTATTACTTTTTCAACTAAAATAAGTGTGTTTAAAGTCATTTCTGTGCCTGAAATTGGTCAAAATTGAAGATTTTGAGTAAGCAAAACTCTGTAAAAATGGCAATTTTGGTCACTGTGAGGGTTTAAAAAGTGGTTATTCAACATGAGGCCCGATCCAAATGACATTTTGAATCATTTTTGGTAGAGTCCAAAAAATCAATTTTCTGATGAAAAACGATGACCCCGGACCAGTCGAACGTTGAAAAAATGGTCAATATTACTGAAATTTTAACATTTAATCTTTTGACTTTAAATGACGGTTGGATGTGAGTTATTACTTTTTCAACTAAAATAAGTGTGTTTAAAGTCATTTCTGTGCCTGAAATTGGTCAAAATTGAAGATTTTGAGTAAGCAAAACTCTGTAAAAATGGCAATTTTGGTCACTGTGAGGGTTTAAAAAGTGGTTATTCAACATGAGGCCCGATCCAAATGACATTTTGAATCATTTTTGGTAGAGTCCAAAAAATCAATTTTCTGATGAAAAACGATGACCCCGGACCAGTCGAACGTTGAAAAAATGGTCAATATTGATGAAATTTTAACATTCAATCTTTTGACTTTAAATGACGGTTGGATGTGAGTTATTACTTTTTCAACTAAAATAAGTGTGTTTAAAGTCATTTCTGTGCCTGAAATTGGTCAAAATTGAAGATTTTGAGTAAGCAAAACTCTGTAAAAATGGCAATTTTGGTCACTGTGAGGGTTTAAAAAGTGGTTATTCAACATGAGGCCCGATCCAAATGACATTTTGAATCATTTTTGGTAGAGTCCAAAAAATCCATTTTCTGATGAAAAACGATGACCCCGGACCAGTCGAACGTTGAAAAAATGGTCAATATTGATGAAATTTTAACATTTAATCTTTTGACTTTAAATGACATTTGGATGTGAGTTATTACTTTTTCAACTAAAATAAGTGTGTTTAAAGTCATTTCTGTGCCTGAAATTGGTCAAAATTGAAGATTTTGAGTAAGCAAAACTCTGTAAAAATGGCAATTTTGGTCACTGTGAGGGTTTAAAAAGTGGTTATTCAACATGAGGCCCGATCCAAATGACATTTTGAATCATTTTTGGTAGAGTCCAAAAAATCAATTTTCTGATGAAAAACGATGACCCCGGACCAGTCGAACGTTGAAAAAATGGTCAATATTGATGAAATTTTAACATTTAATCTTTTGACTTTAAATGACGGTTGGATGTGAGTTATTACTTTTTCAACTAAAATAAGTGTGTTTAAAGTCATTTCTGTGCCTGAAATTGGTCAAAATTGAAGATTTTAAGTAAGCAAAACTCTGTAAAAATGGCAATTTTGGTCACTGTGAGGGTTTAAAAAGTGGTTATTCAACATGAGGCACGATCCAAATGACATTTTGAATCATTTTTGGTAGAGTCCAAAAAATCAATTTTCTGATGAAAAACGATGACCCCGGACCAGTCGAACGTTGAAAAAATGGTCAATATTGATGAAATTTTAACATTTAATCTTTTGACTTTAAATGACGGTTGGATGTGAGTTATTACTTTTTCAACTAAAATAAGTGTGTTTAAAGTCATTTCTGTGCTTGAAATTGGTCAAATTTGAAGCTTTTGAGTAGGCAAAACTCTGTAAAAATGGCAATTTTGGTCACTGTGAGGGTTTAAAAAGTGGTTATTCAACATGAGGCCCGATCCAAATGACATTTTGAACCATTTTTGGTAGAGTCCAAAAAATCAATTTTCTGATGAAAAACGATGACCCCGGACCAGTCGAACGTTGAAAAAATGGTCAATATTGATGAAATTTTAACATTTAATCTTTTGACTTTAAATGACGGTTGTATGTGAGTTATTACTTTTTCAACTAAAATAAGTGTGTTTAAAGTCATTTCTGTGCATTGAAATTGGTCAAAATTGAAGATTTTGAGTAAGCAAAACTCTGTAAAAATGGCAATTTTGGTCACTGTGAGGGTTTAAAAAGTGGTTATTTAACATGAGGCCCGATCCTAATGACATTTTGAATCATTTTTGGTAGAGTCCAAAAAATCAATTTTCTGATGAAAAACGATGACCCCGGACCAGTCGAACGTTGAAAAAATGGTCAATATTGATGAAATTTTAACATTTAATCTTTTGACTTTAAATGACGGTTGGATGTGAGTTATTACTTTTTCAATTAAAATAAGTGTGTTTAAAGTCATTTCTGTGCCTGAAATTGGTCAAAATTGAAGATTTTGAGTAAGCAAAACTCTGTAAAAATGGCAATTTGGGTCACTGTGAGGGTTTAAAAAGTGGTTATTCAACATGAGGCCCGATCCAAATGACATTTTGAATCATTTTTGGTAGAGTCCAAAAAATCAATTTTCTGATGAAAAACGATGACCCCGGACCAGTCGAACGTTGAAAAAATTGGTCAATATTGATGAAATTTTAACATTTAATCTTTTGACTTTAAATGACGGTTGGATGTGAGTTATTACTTTTTCAACTAAAATAAGTGTGTTTAAAGTCATTTCTGTGCCTGAAATTGGTCAAAATTGAAGATTTTGAGTAAGCAAAACTCTGTAAAAATGGCAATTTTGGTCACTGTGAGGGTTTAAAAAGTGGTTATTCAACATGAGGCTCGATCCAAATGACATTTTGAATCATTTTTGGTAGAGTCCAAAAAATCAATTTTCTGATGAAAAACGATGACCCCGGACCAGTCGAACGTTGAAAAAATGGTCAATATTGCTGAAATTTTAACATTTAATCTTTTGACTTTAAATGACGGTTGGATGTGAGTTATTACTTTTTCAACTAAAATAAGTGTGTTTAAAGTCATTTCTGTGCCTGAAATTGGTCAAAATTGAAGATTTTGAGTAAGCAAAACTCTGTAAAAATGGCAATTTTGGTCACTGTGAGGGTTTAAAAAGTGGTTATTCAACATGAGGCCCGATCCAAATGACATTTTGAATCATTTTTGGTAGAGTCCAAAAAATCAATTTTCTGAAGAAAAACGATGACCCCGGACCAGTCGAACGTTGAAAAAATGGTCAATATTGATGAAATTTTAACATTTAATCTTTTGACTTTAAATGACGGTTGGATGTGAGTTATTACTTTTTCAACTAAAATAAGTGTGTTTAAAGTCATTTCTGTGCCTGAAATTGGTCAAAATTGAAGATTTTGAGTAAGCAAAACTCTGTAAAAATGGCAATTTTGGTCACTGTGAGGGTTTAAAAAGTGGTTATTCAACATGAGGCCCGATCCAAATGACATTTTGAATCATTTTTGGTAGAGTCCAAAAAATCCATTTTCTGATGAAAAACGATGACCCCGGACCAGTCGAACGTTGAAAAAATGGTCAATATTGATGAAATTTTAACATTTAATCTTTTGACTTTAAATGACATTTGGATGTGAGTTATTACTTTTTCAACTAAAATAAGTGTGTTTAAAGTCATTTCTGTGCCTGAAATTGGTCAAAATTGAAGATTTTAAGTAAGCAAAACTCTGTAAAAATGGCAATTTTGGTCACTGTGAGGGTTTAAAAAGTGGTTATTCAACATGAGGCACGATCCAAATGACATTTTGAATCATTTTTGGTAGAGTCCAAAAAATCAATTTTCTGATGAAAAACGATGACCCCGGACCAGTCGAACGTTGAAAAAATTGGTCAATATTGATGAAATTTTAACATTTAATCTTTTGACTTTAAATGACGGTTGGATGTGAGTTATTACTTTTTCAACTAAAATAAGTGTGTTTAAAGTCATTTCTGCGCTTGAAATTGGTCAAATTTGAAGCTTTTGAGTAAGCAAAACTCTGTAAAAATGGCAATTTTGGTCACTGTGAGGGTTTAAAAAGTGGTTATTCAACATGAGGCCCGATCCTAATGACATTTTGAATCATTTTTGGTAGAGTCCAAAAAATCAATTTTCTGATGAAAAACGATGACCCCGGACCAGTCGAACGTTGAAAAAATGGTCAATATTGATGAAATTTTAACATTTAATCTTTTGACTTTAAATGACGGTTGGATGTGAGTTATTACTTTTTCAACTAAAATAAGTGTGTTTAAAGTCATTTCTGTGCCTGAAATTGGTCAAAATTGAAGATTTTGAGTAAGCAAAACTCTGTAAAAATGGCAATTTTGGTCACTGTGAGGGTTTAAAAAGTGGTTATTCAACATGAGGCCCGATCCAAATGACATTTTTAATCATTTTTGGTAGAGTCCAAAAAATCAATTTTCTGATGAAAAACGATGACCCCGGACCATTCGAACGTTGAAAAAATGGTCAATATTGATGAAATTTTAACATTTAATCTTTTGACTTTAAATGACGGTTGGATGTGAGTTATTACTTTTTCAACTAAAATAAGTGTGTTTAAAGTCATTTCTGTGCCTGAAATTGGTCAAAATTGAAGATTTTGAGTAAGCAAAACTCTGTAAAAATGGCAATTTTGGTCACTGTGAGGGTTTAAAAAGTGGTTATTCAACATGAGGCCCGATCCAAATGACATTTTTAATCATTTTTGGTAGAGTCCAAAAAATCAATTTTCTGATGAAAAACGATGACCCCGGACCAGTTGAACGTTGAAAAAATGGTCAATATTGATGAAATTTTAACATTTAATCTTTTGACTTTAAATGACGGTTGGATGTGAGTTATTAATTTTTCAACTAAAATAAGTGTGTTTAAAGTCATTTCTGTGCTTGAAATTGGTCAAATTTGAAGCTTTTGAGTAAGCAAAACTCTGTAAAAATGGCAATTTTGGTCACTGTGAGGGTTTAAAAAGTGGTTATTCAACATAAGGCCCGATCCAAATGACATTTTGAACCATTTTTGGTAGAGTCCAAAAAATCCATTTTCTGATGAAAAACGATGACCCGGACCAGTCGAACGTTGAAAAAATGGTCAATATTGATGAAATTTTAACATTTAATCTTTTGACTTTAAATGACGGTTGTATGTGAGTTATTACTTTTTCAACTAAAATAAGTGTGTTTAAAGTCATTTCTGTGCCTGAAATTGGTCAAAATTGAAGATTTTGAGTAAGCAAAACTCTGTAAAAATGGCAATTTTGGTCACTGTGAGGGTTTAAAAAGTGGTTATTCAACATGAGGCCCGATCCAAATGACATTTTGAATCATTTTTGGTAGAGTCCAAAAAATCCATTTTCTGATGAAAAACGATGACCCCGGACCAGTCGAACGTTGAAAAAATGGTCAATATTGATGAAATTTTAACATTTAATCTTTTGACTTTAAATGACATTTGGATGTGAGTTATTACTTTTTCAACTAAAATAAGTGTGTTTAAAGTCATTTCTGTGCCTGAAATTGGTCAAAATTGAAGATTTTGAGTAAGCAAAACTCTGTAAAAATGGCAATTTTGGTCACTGTGAGGGTTTAAAAAGTGGTTATTCAACATGAGGCCCGATCCAAATGACATTTTGAATCATTTTTGGTAGAGTCCAAAAAATCAATTTTCTGATGAAAAACGATGACCCCGGACCAGTCGAACGTTGAAAAAATGGTCAATATTGATGAAATTTTAACATTTAATCTTTTGACTTTAAATGACGGTTGGATGTGAGTTATTACTTTTTCAACTAAAATAAGTGTGTTTAAAGTCATTTCTGTGCCTGAAATTGGTCAAAATTGAAGATTTTGAGTAAGCAAAACTCTGTAAAAATGGCAATTTTGGTCACTGTGAGGGTTTAAAAAGTGGTTATTCAACATGAGGCCCGATCCAAATGACATTTTGAATCATTTTTGGTAGAGTCCAAAAAATCCATTTTCTGATGAAAAACGATGACCCCGGACCAGTCGAACGTTGAAAAAATGGTCAATATTGATGAAATTTTAACATTTAATCTTTTGACTTTAAATGACATTTGGATGTGAGTTATTACTTTTTCAACTAAAATAAGTGTGTTTAAAGTCATTTCTGTGCCTGAAATTGGTCAAAATTGAAGATTTTAAGTAAGCAAAACTCTGTAAAAATGGCAATTTTGGTCACTGTGAGGGTTTAAAAAGTGGTTATTCAACATGAGGCACGATCCAAATGACATTTTGAATCATTTTTGGTAGAGTCCAAAAAATCAATTTTCTGATGAAAAACGATGACCCCGGACCAGTCGAACGTTGAAAAAATTGGTCAATATTGATGAAATTTTAACATTTAATCTTTTGACTTTAAATGACGGTTGGATGTGAGTTATTACTTTTTCAACTAAAATAAGTGTGTTTAAAGTCATTTCTGTGCTTGAAATTGGTCAAATTTGAAGCTTTTGAGTAGGCAAAACTCTGTAAAAATGGCAATTTTGGTCACTGTGAGGGTTTAAAAAGTGGTTATTCAACATGAGGCCCGATCCAAATGACATTTTGAACCATTTTTGGTAGAGTCCAAAAA
This sequence comes from Lissotriton vulgaris, assembly GCF_964263255.1. Taxonomy (NCBI): domain Eukaryota; kingdom Metazoa; phylum Chordata; class Amphibia; order Caudata; family Salamandridae; genus Lissotriton; species Lissotriton vulgaris. The sequence continues at coordinate 357,895 of NW_028244503.1, forward strand.
ATCAATTTTCTGATGAAAAACGATGACCCCGGACCAGTCGAACGTTGAAAAAATGGTCAATATTGATGAAATTTTAACATTTAATCTTTTGACTTTAAATGACGGTTGTATGTGAGTTATTACTTTTTCAACTAAAATAAGTGTGTTTAAAGTCATTTCTGTGCATTGAAATTGGTCAAAATTGAAGATTTTGAGTAAGCAAAACTCTGTAAAAATGGCAATTTTGGTCACTGTGAGGGTTTAAAAAGTGGTTATTTAACATGAGGCCCGATCCTAATGACATTTTGAATCATTTTTGGTAGAGTCCAAAAAATCAATTTTCTGATGAAAAACGATGACCCCGGACCAGTCGAACGTTGAAAAAATGGTCAATATTGATGAAATTTTAACATTTAATCTTTTGACTTTAAATGACGGTTGGATGTGAGTTATTACTTTTTCAATTAAAATAAGTGTGTTTAAAGTCATTTCTGTGCCTGAAATTGGTCAAAATTGAAGATTTTGAGTAAGCAAAACTCTGTAAAAATGGCAATTTGGGTCACTGTGAGGGTTTAAAAAGTGGTTATTCAACATGAGGCCCGATCCAAATGACATTTTGAATCATTTTTGGTAGAGTCCAAAAAATCAATTTTCTGATGAAAAACGATGACCCCGGACCAGTCGAACGTTGAAAAAATTGGTCAATATTGATGAAATTTTAACATTTAATCTTTTGACTTTAAATGACGGTTGGATGTGAGTTATTACTTTTTCAACTAAAATAAGTGTGTTTAAAGTCATTTCTGTGCCTGAAATTGGTCAAAATTGAAGATTTTGAGTAAGCAAAACTCTGTAAAAATGGCAATTTTGGTCACTGTGAGGGTTTAAAAAGTGGTTATTCAACATGAGGCTCGATCCAAATGACATTTTGAATCATTTTTGGTAGAGTCCAAAAAATCAATTTTCTGATGAAAAACGATGACCCCGGACCAGTCGAACGTTGAAAAAATGGTCAATATTGCTGAAATTTTAACATTTAATCTTTTGACTTTAAATGACGGTTGGATGTGAGTTATTACTTTTTCAACTAAAATAAGTGTGTTTAAAGTCATTTCTGTGCCTGAAATTGGTCAAAATTGAAGATTTTGAGTAAGCAAAACTCTGTAAAAATGGCAATTTTGGTCACTGTGAGGGTTTAAAAAGTGGTTATTCAACATGAGGCCCGATCCAAATGACATTTTGAATCATTTTTGGTAGAGTCCAAAAAATCAATTTTCTGAAGAAAAACGATGACCCCGGACCAGTCGAACGTTGAAAAAATGGTCAATATTGATGAAATTTTAACATTTAATCTTTTGACTTTAAATGACGGTTGGATGTGAGTTATTACTTTTTCAACTAAAATAAGTGTGTTTAAAGTCATTTCTGTGCCTGAAATTGGTCAAAATTGAAGATTTTGAGTAAGCAAAACTCTGTAAAAATGGCAATTTTGGTCACTGTGAGGGTTTAAAAAGTGGTTATTCAACATGAGGCCCGATCCAAATGACATTTTGAATCATTTTTGGTAGAGTCCAAAAAATCCATTTTCTGATGAAAAACGATGACCCCGGACCAGTCGAACGTTGAAAAAATGGTCAATATTGATGAAATTTTAACATTTAATCTTTTGACTTTAAATGACATTTGGATGTGAGTTATTACTTTTTCAACTAAAATAAGTGTGTTTAAAGTCATTTCTGTGCCTGAAATTGGTCAAAATTGAAGATTTTAAGTAAGCAAAACTCTGTAAAAATGGCAATTTTGGTCACTGTGAGGGTTTAAAAAGTGGTTATTCAACATGAGGCACGATCCAAATGACATTTTGAATCATTTTTGGTAGAGTCCAAAAAATCAATTTTCTGATGAAAAACGATGACCCCGGACCAGTCGAACGTTGAAAAAATTGGTCAATATTGATGAAATTTTAACATTTAATCTTTTGACTTTAAATGACGGTTGGATGTGAGTTATTACTTTTTCAACTAAAATAAGTGTGTTTAAAGTCATTTCTGTGCTTGAAATTGGTCAAATTTGAAGCTTTTGAGTAAGCAAAACTCTGTAAAAATGGCAATTTTGGTCACTGTGAGGGTTTAAAAAGTGGTTATTCAACATGAGGCCCGATCCTAATGACATTTTGAATCATTTTTGGTAGAGTCCAAAAAATCAATTTTCTGATGAAAAACGATGACCCCGGACCAGTCGAACGTTGAAAAAATGGTCAATATTGATGAAATTTTAACATTTAATCTTTTGACTTTAAATGACGGTTGGATGTGAGTTATTACTTTTTCAACTAAAATAAGTGTGTTTAAAGTCATTTCTGTGCCTGAAATTGGTCAAAATTGAAGATTTTGAGTAAGCAAAACTCTGTAAAAATGGCAATTTTGGTCACTGTGAGGGTTTAAAAAGTGGTTATTCAACATGAGGCCCGATCCAAATGACATTTTTAATCATTTTTGGTAGAGTCCAAAAAATCAATTTTCTGATGAAAAACGATGACCCCGGACCATTCGAACGTTGAAAAAATGGTCAATATTGATGAAATTTTAACATTTAATCTTTTGACTTTAAATGACGGTTGGATGTGAGTTATTACTTTTTCAACTAAAATAAGTGTGTTTAAAGTCATTTCTGTGCCTGAAATTGGTCAAAATTGAAGATTTTGAGTAAGCAAAACTCTGTAAAAATGGCAATTTTGGTCACTGTGAGGGTTTAAAAAGTGGTTATTCAACATGAGGCCCGATCCAAATGACATTTTTAATCATTTTTGGTAGAGTCCAAAAAATCAATTTTCTGATGAAAAACGATGACCCCGGACCAGTTGAACGTTGAAAAAATGGTCAATATTGATGAAATTTTAACATTTAATCTTTTGACTTTAAATGACGGTTGGATGTGAGTTATTAATTTTTCAACTAAAATAAGTGTGTTTAAAGTCATTTCTGTGCTTGAAATTGGTCAAATTTGAAGCTTTTGAGTAAGCAAAACTCTGTAAAAATGGCAATTTTGGTCACTGTGAGGGTTTAAAAAGTGGTTATTCAACATAAGGCCCGATCCAAATGACATTTTGAACCATTTTTGGTAGAGTCCAAAAAATCCATTTTCTGATGAAAAACGATGACCCGGACCAGTCGAACGTTGAAAAAATGGTCAATATTGATGAAATTTTAACATTTAATCTTTTGACTTTAAATGACGGTTGTATGTGAGTTATTACTTTTTCAACTAAAATAAGTGTGTTTAAAGTCATTTCTGTGCCTGAAATTGGTCAAAATTGAAGATTTTGAGTAAGCAAAACTCTGTAAAAATGGCAATTTTGGTCACTGTGAGGGTTTAAAAAGTGGTTATTCAACATGAGGCCCGATCCAAATGACATTTTGAATCATTTTTGGTAGAGTCCAAAAAATCAATTTTCTGATGAAAAACGATGACCCCGGACCAGTCGAACGTTGAAAAAATGGTCAATATTGATGAAATTTTAACATTTAATCTTTTGACTTTAAATGACGGTTGGATGTGAGTTATTACTTTTTCAACTAAAATAAGTGTGTTTAAAGTCATTTTTGTGCCTGAAATTGGTCAAAATTTGAAGATTTTGAGTAAGCAAAACTCTGTAAAAATGGCAATTTTGGTCACTGTGAGGGTTTAAAAAGTTTTTATTCAACATGAGGCTCGATCCAAATGACATTTTGAATCATTTTTGGTAGAGTCCAAAAAATCAATTTTCTGATGAAAAACGATGACCGCGGACCATTCGAACGTTGAAAAAATGGTCAATATTGATGAAATTTTAACATTTAATCTTTTGACTTTAAATGACGGTTGGATGTGAGTTATTACTTTTTCAACTAAAATAAGTGTGTTTAAAGTCATTTCTGTGCCTGAAATTGGTCAAAATTGAAGATTTTGAGTAAGCAAAACTCTGTAAAAATGGCAATTTTGGTCACTGTGAGGGTTTAAAAAGTGGTTATTCAACATGAGGCTCGATCCAAATGACATTTTGAATCATTTTTGGTAGAGTCCAAAAAATCAATTTTCTGATGAAAAACGATGACCCCGGACCAGTCGAACGTTGAAAAAATGGTCAATATTGCTGAAATTTTAACATTTAATCTTTTGACTTTAAATGACGGTTGGATGTGAGTTATTACTTTTTCAACTAAAATAAGTGTGTTTAAAGTCATTTCTGTGCCTGAAATTGGTCAAAATTGAAGATTTTGAGTAAGCAAAACTCTGTAAAAATGGCAATTTTGGTCACTGTGAGGGTTTAAAAAGTGGTTATTCAACATGAGGCCCGATCCAAATGACATTTTGAATCATTTTTGGTAGAGTCCAAAAAATCCATTTTCTGATGAAAAACGATGACCCCGGACCAGTCGAACGTTGAAAAAATGGTCAATATTGATGAAATTTTAACATTTAATCTTTTGACTTTAAATGACATTTGGATGTGAGTTATTACTTTTTCAACTAAAATAAGTGTGTTTAAAGTCATTTCTGTGCCTGAAATTGGTCAAAATTGAAGATTTTAAGTAGGCAAAACTCTGTAAAAATGGCAATTTTGGTCACTGTGAGGGTTTAAAAAGTGGTTATTCAACATGAGGCACGATCCAAATGACATTTTGAATCATTTTTGGTAGAGTCCAAAAAATCAATTTTCTGATGAAAAACGATGACCCCGGACCAGTCGAACGTTGAAAAAACTTGGTCAATATTGATGAAATTTTAACATTTAATCTTTTGACTTTAAATGACGGTTGGATGTGAGTTATTACTTTTTCAACTAAAATAAGTGTGTTTAAAGTCATTTCTGTGCTTGAAATTGGTCAAATTTGAAGCTTTTGAGTAAGCAAAACTCTGTAAAAATGGCAATTTTGGTCACTGTGAGGGTTTAAAAAGTGGTTATTCAACATGAGGCCCGATCCAAATGACATTTTGAACCATTTTTGGTAGAGTCCAAAAAATCAATTTTCTGATGAAAAACGATGACCCCGGACCAGTCGAACGTTGAAAAAATGGTCAATATTGATGAAATTTTAACATTTAATCTTTTGACTTTAAATGACGGTTGTATGTGAGTTATTACTTTTTCAACTAAAATAAGTGTGTTTAAAGTCATTTCTGTGCATTGAAATTGGTCAAAATTGAAGATTTTGAGTAAGCAAAACTCTGTAAAAATGGCAATTTTGGTCACTGTGAGGGTTTAAAAAGTGGTTATTTAACATGAGGCCCGATCCTAATGACATTTTGAATCATTTTTGGTAGAGTCCAAAAAATCAATTTTCTGATGAAAAACGATGACCCCGGACCAGTCGAACGTTGAAAAAATGGTCAATATTGATGAAATTTTAACATTTAATCTTTTGACTTTAAATGACGGTTGGATGTGAGTTATTACTTTTTCAACTAAAATAAGTGTGTTTAAAGTCATTTCTGTGCCTGAAATTGGTCAAAATTGAAGATTTTGAGTAAGCAAAACTCTGTAAAAATGGCAATTTTGGTCACTGTGAGGGTTTAAAAAGTGGTTATTCAACATGAGGCCCGATCCAAATGACATTTTTAATCATTTTTGGTAGAGTCCAAAAAATCTATTTTCTGATGAAAAACGATGACCCCGGACCAGTTGAACGTTGAAAAAATGGTCAATATTGATGAAATTTTAACATTTAATCTTTTGACTTTAAATGACGGTTGGATGTGAGTTATTACTTTTTCAACTAAAATAAGTGTGTTTAAAGTCATTTCTGTGCCTGAAATTGGTCAAAATTGAAGATTTTGAGTAAGCAAAACTCTGTAAAAATGGCAATTTTGGTCACTGTGAGGGTTTAAAAAGTGGTTATTCAACATGAGGCCCGATCCAAATGACATTTTTAATCATTTTTGGTAGAGTCCAAAAAATCAATTTTCTGATGAAAAACGATGACCCCGGACCAGTCGAACGTTGAAAAAATGGTCAATATTGATGAAATTTTAACATTTAATCTTTTGACTTTAAATGACGGTTGGATGTGAGTTATTACTTTTTCAACTAAAATAAGTGTGTTTAAAGTCATTTTTGTGCCTGAAATTGGTCAAAATTTGAAGATTTTGAGTAAGCAAAACTCTGTAAAAATGGCAATTTTGGTCACTGTGAGGGTTTAAAAAGTTTTTATTCAACATGAGGCTCGATCCAAATGACATTTTGAATCATTTTTGGTAGAGTCCAAAAAATCAATTTTCTGATGAAAAACGATGACCCCGGACCATTCGAACGTTGAAAAAATGGTCAATATTGATGAAATTTTAACATTTAATCTTTTGACTTTAAATGACGGTTGGATGTGAGTTATTACTTTTTCAACTAAAATAATTGTGTTTAAAGTCATTTCTGTGCCTGAAATTGGTCAAAATTGAAGATTTTGAGTAAGCAAAACTCTGTAAAAATGGCAATTTTGGTCACTGTGAGGGTTTAAAAAGTGGTTATTCAACATGAGGCTCGATCCAAATGACATTTTGAATCATTTTTGGTAGAGTCCAAAAAATCAATTTTCTGATGAAAAACGATGACCCCGGACCAGTCGAACGTTGAAAAAATGGTCAATATTGCTGAAATTTTAACATTTAATCTTTTGACTTTAAATGACGGTTGGATGTGAGTTATTACTTTTTCAACTAAAATAAGTGTGTTTAAAGTCATTTCTGTGCCTGAAATTGGTCAAAATTGAAGATTTTGAGTAAGCAAAACTCTGTAAAAATGGCAATTTTGGTCACTGTGAGGGTTTAAAAAGTGGTTATTCAACATGAGGCCCGATCCAAATGACATTTTGAATCATTTTTGGTAGAGTCCAAAAAATCCATTTTCTGATGAAAAACGATGACCCCGGACCAGTCGAACGTTGAAAAAATGGTCAATATTGATGAAATTTTAACATTTAATCTTTTGACTTTAAATGACATTTGGATGTGAGTTATTACTTTTTCAACTAAAATAAGTGTGTTTAAAGTCATTTCTGTGCCTGAAATTGGTCAAAATTGAAGATTTTAAGTAAGCAAAACTCTGTAAAAATGGCAATTTTGGTCACTGTGAGGGTTTAAAAAGTGGTTATTCAACATGAGGCACGATCCAAATGACATTTTGAATCATTTTTGGTAGAGTCCAAAAAATCAATTTTCTGATGAAAAACGATGACCCCGGACCAGTCGAACGTTGAAAAAATTGGTCAATATTGATGAAATTTTAACATTTAATCTTTTGACTTTAAATGACGGTTGGATGTGAGTTATTACTTTTTCAACTAAAATAAGTGTGTTTAAAGTCATTTCTGTGCTTGAAATTGGTCAAATTTGAAGCTTTTGAGTAAGCAAAACTCTGTAAAAATGGCAATTTTGGTCACTGTGAGGGTTTAAAAAGTGGTTATTCAACATGAGGCCCGATCCAAATGACATTTTGAACCATTTTTGGTAGAGTCCAAAAAATCAATTTTCTGATGAAAAACGATGACCCCGGACCAGTCGAACGTTGAAAAAATGGTCAATATTGATGAAATTTTAACATTTAATCTTTTGACTTTAAATGACGGTTGTATGTGAGTTATTACTTTTTCAACTAAAATAAGTGTGTTTAAAGTCATTTCTGTGCATTGAAATTGGTCAAAATTGAAGATTTTGAGTAAGCAAAACTCTGTAAAAATGGCAATTTTGGTCACTGTGAGGGTTTAAAAAGTGGTTATTTAACATGAGGCCCGATCCTAATGACATTTTGAATCATTTTTGGTAGAGTCCAAAAAATCAATTTTCTGATGAAAAACGATGACCCCGGACCAGTCGAACGTTGAAAAAATGGTCAATATTGATGAAATTTTAACATTTAATCTTTTGACTTTAAATGACGGTTGGATGTGAGTTATTACTTTTTCAACTAAAATAAGTGTGTTTAAAGTCATTTCTGTGCCTGAAATTGGTCAAAATTGAAGATTTTGAGTAAGCAAAACTCTGTAAAAATGGCAATTTTGGTCACTGTGAGGGTTTAAAAAGTGGTTATTCAACATGAGGCCCGATCCAAATGACATTTTTAATCATTTTTGGTAGAGTCCAAAAAATCAATTTTCTGATGAAAAACGATGACCCCGGACCATTCGAACGTTGAAAAAATGGTCAATATTGATGAAATTTTAACATTTAATCTTTTGACTTTAAATGACGGTTGGATGTGAGTTATTACTTTTTCAACTAAAATAAGTGTGTTTAAAGTCATTTCTGTGCCTGAAATTGGTCAAAATTGAAGATTTTGAGTAAGCAAAACTCTGTAAAAATGGCAATTTTGGTCACTGTGAGGGTTTAAAAAGTGGTTATTCAACATGAGGCCCGATCCAAATGACATTTTTAATCATTTTTGGTAGAGTCCAAAAAATCTATTTTCTGATGAAAAACGATGACCCCGGACCAGTTGAACGTTTAAAAAATGGTCAATATTGATGACATTTTAACATTTAATCTTTTGACTTTAAATGACGGTTGGATGTGAGGTATTACTTTTTCAACTAAAATAAGTGTGTTTAAAGTCATTTCTGTGCCTGAAATTAGTCAAAATTGAAGATTTTGAGTAAGCAAAACTCTGTAAAAATGGCAATTTTGGTCACTGTGAGGGTTTAAAAAGTGGTTATTCAACATGAGGCCCGATCCAAATGACATTTTGAATCATTTTTGGTAGAGTCCAAAAAATCAATTTTCTGATGAAAAACGATGACCCCGGACCAGTCGAACGTTGAAAAAATTGGTCAATATTGATGAAATTTTAACATTTAATCTTTTGACTTTAAATGACGGTTGGATGTGAGTTATTACTTTTTCAACTAAAATAAGTGTGTTTAAAGTCATTTCTGTGCCTGAAATTGGTCAAAATTGAAGATTTTGAGTAAGCAAAACTCTGTAAAAATGGCAATTTTGGTCACTGTGAGGGTTTAAAAAGTGGTTATTCAACATGAGGCTCGATCCAAATGACATTTTGAATCATTTTTGGTAGAGTCCAAAAAATCAATTTTCTGATGAAAAACGATGACCCCGGACCAGTCGAACGTTGAAAAAATGGTCAATATTGCTGAAATTTTAACATTTAATCTTTTGACTTTAAATGACGGTTGGATGTGAGTTATTACTTTTTCAACTAAAATAAGTGTGTTTAAAGTCATTTCTGTGCCTGAAATTGGTCAAAATTGAAGATTTTGATTAAGCAAAACTCTGTAAAAATGGCAATTTTGGTCACTGTGAGGGTTTAAAAAGTGGTTATTCAACATGAGGCCCGATCCAAATGACATTTTGAATCATTTTTGGTAGAGTCCAAAAAATCAATTTTCTGATGAAAAACGATGACCCCGGACCAGTCGAACGTTGAAAAAATGGTCAATATTGATGAAATTTTAACATTTAATCTTTTGACTTTAAATGACATTTGGATGTGAGTTATTACTTTTTCAACTAAAATAAGTGTGTTTAAAGTCATTTCTGTGCCTGAAATTGGTCAAAATTGAAGATTTTAAGTAAGCAAAACTCTGTAAAAATGGCAATTTTGGTCACTGTGAGGGTTTAAAAAGTGGTTATTCAACATGAGGCACGATCCAAATGACATTTTGAATCATTTTTGGTAGAGTCCAAAAAATCAATTTTCTGATGAAAAACGATGACCCCGGACCAGTCGAACGTTGAAAAAATTGGTCAATATTGATGAAATTTTAACATTTAATCTTTTGACTTTAAATGACGGTTGGATGTGAGTTATTACTTTTTCAACTAAAATAAGTGTGTTTAAAGTCATTTCTGTGCTTGAAATTGGTCAAATTTGAAGCTTTTGAGTAAGCAAAACTCTGTAAAAATGGCAATTTTGGTCACTGTGAGGGTTTAAAAAGTGGTTATTCAACATGAGGCCCGATCCAAATGACATTTTGAACCATTTTTGGTAGAGTCCAAAAAATCAATTTTCTGATGAAAAACGATGACCCCGGACCAGTCGAACGTTGAAAAAATGGTCAATATTGATGAAATTTTAACATTTAATCTTTTGACTTTAAATGACGGTTGTATGTGAGTTATTACTTTTTCAACTAAAATAAGTGTGTTTAAAGTCATTTCTGTGCATTGAAATTGGTCAAAATTGAAGATTTTGAGTAAGCAAAACTCTGTAAAAATGGCAATTTTGGTCACTGTGAGGGTTTAAAAAGTGGTTATTTAACATGAGGCCCGATCCTAATGACATTTTGAATCATTTTTGGAAGAGTCCAAAAAATCAATTTTCTGATGAAAAACGATGACCCCGGACCAGTCGAACGTTGAAAAAATGGTCAATATTGATGAAATTTTAACATTTAATCTTTTGACTTTAAATGACGGTTGGATGTGAGTTATTACTTTTTCAACTAAAATAAGTGTGTTTAAAGTCATTTCTGTGCCTGAAATTGGTCAAAATTGAAGATTTTGAGTAAGCAAAACTCTGTAAAAATGGCAATTTTGGTCACTGTGAGGGTTTAAAAAGTGGTTATTCAACATGAGGCCCGATCCAAATGACATTTTTAATCATTTTTGGTAGAGTCCAAAAAATCAATTTTCTGATGAAAAACGATGACCCCGGACCATTCGAACGTTGAAAAAATGGTCAATATTGATGAAATTTTAACATTTAATCTTTTGACTTTAAATGACGGTTGGATGTGAGTTATTACTTTTTCAACTAAAATAAGTGTGTTTAAAGTCATTTCTGTGCCTGAAATTGGTCAAAATTGAAGATTTTGAGTTAGCAAAACTCTGTAAAAATGGCAATTTTGGTCACTGTGAGGGTTTAAAAAGTGGTTACTCAACATGAGGCCCGATCCAAATGACATTTTGAATCATTTTTGGTAGAGTCCAAAAAATCAATTTTCTGATGAAAAACGATGACCCCGGACCAGTCGAACGTTGAAAAAATTGGTCAATATTGATGAAATTTTAACATTTAATCTTTTGACTTTAAATGACGGTTGGATGTGAGTTATTACTTTTTCAACTAAAATAAGTGTGTTTAAAGTCATTTCTGTGCCTGAAATTGGTCAAAATTGAAGATTTTGAGTAAGCAAAACTCTGTAAAAATGGCAATTTTGGTCACTGTGAGGGTTTAAAAAGTGGTTATTCAACATGAGGCTCGATCCAAATGACATTTTGAATCATTTTTGGTAGAGTCCAAAAAATCAATTTTCTGATGAAAAACGATGACCCCGGACCAGTCGAACATTGAAAAAATGGTCAATATTGCTGAAATTTTAACATTTAATCTTTTGACTTTAAATGACGGTTGGATGTGAGTTATTACTTTTTCAACTAAAATAAGTGTGTTTAAAGTCATTTCTGTGCCTGAAATTGGTCAAAATTGAAGATTTTGAGTAAGCAAAACTCTGTAAAAATGGCAATTTTGGTCACTGTGAGGGTTTAAAAAGTGGTTATTCAACATGAGGCCCGATCCAAATGACATTTTGAATCATTTTTGGTAGAGTCCAAAAAATCAATTTTCTGATGAAAAACGATGACCCCGGACCAGTCGAACGTTGAAAAAATGGTCAATATTGATGAAATTTTAACATTTAATCTTTTGACTTTAAATGACGGTTGGATGTGAGTTATTACTTTTTCAACTAAAATAAGTGTGTTTAAAGTCATTTCTGTGCCTGAAATTGGTCAAAATTGAAGATTTTGAGTAAGCAAAACTCTGTAAAAATGGCAATTTTGGTCACTGTGAGGGTGTAAAAAGTGGTTATTCAACATGAGGCCCGATCCAAATGACATTTTGAATCATTTTTGGTAGAGTCCAAAAAATCCATTTTCTGATGAAAAACGATGACCCCGGACCAGTCGAACGTTGAAAAAATGGTCAATATTGATGAAATTTTAACATTTAATCTTTTGACTTTAAATGACATTTGGATGTGAGTTATTACTTTTTCAACTAAAATAAGTGTGTTTAAAGTCATTTCTGTGCCTGAAATTGGTCAAAATTGAAGATTTTGAGTAAGCAAAACTCTGTAAAAATGGCAATTTTCGTCACTGTGAGGGTTTAAAAAGTGGTTATTCAACATGAGGCCCGATCCAAATGACATTTTGAATCATTTTTGGTAGAGTCCAAAAAATCCATTTTCTGATGAAAAACGATGACCCCGGACCAGTCGAACGTTGAAAAAATGGTCAATATTGATGAAATTTTAACATTTAATCTTTTGACTTTAAATGACATTTGGATGTGAGTTATTACTTTTTCAACTAAAATAAGTGTGTTTAAAGTCATTTCTGTGCCTGAAATTGGTCAAAATTGAAGATTTTAAGTAAGCAAAACTCTGTAAAAATGGCAATTTTCGTCACTGTGAGGGTTTAAAAAGTGGTTATTCAACATGAGGCCCGATCCAAATGACATTTTGAATCATTTTTGGTAGAGTCCAAAAAATCCATTTTCTGATGAAAAACGATGACCCCGGACCAGTCGAACGTTGAAAAAATTGGTCAATATTGATGAAATTTTAACATTTAATCTTTTGACTTTAAATGACGGTTGGATGTGAGTTATTACTTTTTCAACTAAAATAAGTGTGTTTAAAGTCATTTCTGTGCTTGAAATTGGTCAAATTTGAAGCTTTTGAGTAAGCAAAACTCTGTAAAAATGGCAATTTTGGTCACTGTGAGGGTTTAAAAAGTGGTTATTCAACATGAGGCCCGATCCAAATGACATTTTGAACCATTTTTGGTAGAGTCCAAAAAATCAATTTTCTGATGAAAAACGATGACCCCGGACCAGTCGAACGTTGAAAAAATGGTCAATATTGATGAAATTTTAACATTTAATCTTTTGACTTTAAATGACGGTTGTATGTGAGTTATTACTTTTTCAACTAAAATAAGTGTGTTTAAAGTCATTTCTGTGCATTGAAATTGGTCAAAATTGAAGATTTTGAGTAAGCAAAACTCTGTAAAAATGGCAATTTTGGTCACTGTGAGGGTTTAAAAAGTGGTTATTTAACATGAGGCCCGATCCTAATGACATTTTGAATCATTTTTGGTAGAGTCCAAAAAATCAATTTTCTGATGAAAAACGATGACCCCGGACCAGTCGAACGTTGAAAAAATGGTCAATATTGATGAAATTTTAACATTTAATCTTTTGACTTTAAATGACGGTTGGATGTGAGTTATTACTTTTTCAACTAAAATAAGTGTGTTTAAAGTCATTTCTGTGCCTGAAATTGGTCAAAATTGAAGATTTTGAGTAAGCAAAACTCTGTAAAAATGGCAATTTTCGTCACTGTGAGGGTTTAAAAAGTGGTTATTCAACATGAGGCCCGATCCAAATGACATTTTGAATCATTTTTGGTAGAGTCCAAAAAATCCATTTTCTGATGAAAAACGATGACCCCGGACCAGTCGAACGTTGAAAAAATTGGTCAATATTGATGAAATTTTAACATTTAATCTTTTGACTTTAAATGACGGTTGGATGTGAGTTATTACTTTTTCAACTAAAATAAGTGTGTTTAAAGTCATTTCTGTGCCTGAAATTGGTCAAAATTGAAGATTTTGAGTAAGCAAAACTCTGTAAAAATGGCAATTTTGGTCACTGTGAGGGTTTAAAAAGTGGTTATTCAACATGAGGCCCGATCCAAATGACATTTTGAATCATTTTTGGTAGAGTCCAAAAAATCAATTTTCTGATGAAAAACGATGACCCCGGACCAGTCGAACGTTGAAAAAATTGGTCAATATTGATGAAATTTTAACATTTAATCTTTTGACTTTAAATGACGGTTGGATGTGAGTTATTACTTTTTCAACTAAAATAAGTGTGTTTAAAGTCATTTCTGTGCCTGAAATTGGTCAAAATTGAAGATTTTGAGTAAGCAAAACTCTGTAAAAATGGCAATTTTGGTCACTGTGAGGGTTTAAAAAGTGGTTATTCAACATGAGGCCCGATCCAAATGACATTTTGAATCATTTTTGGTAGAGTCCAAAAAATCAATTTTCTGATGAAAAACGATGACCCCGGACCAGTCGAACGTTGAAAAAATGGTCAATATTGATGAAATTTTAACATTTAATCTTTCGACTTTAAATGACGGTTGGATGTGAGTTATTACTTTTTCAACTAAAATAAGTGTGTTTAAAGTCATTTCTGTGCCTGAAATTGGTCAAAATTGAAGATTTTGAGTAAGCAAAACTCTGTAAAAATGGCAATTTTGGTCACTGTGAGGGTTTAAAAAGTGGTTATTCAACATGAGGCCCGATCCAAATGACATTTTGAATCATTTTTGGTAGAGTCCAAAAAATCCATTTTCTGATGAAAAACGATGACCCCGGACCAGTCGAACGTTGAAAAAATGGTCAATATTGATGAAATTTTAACATTTAATCTTTTGACTTTAAATGACATTTGGATGTGAGTTATTACTTTTTCAACTAAAATAAGTGTGTTTAAAGTCATTTCTGTGCCTGAAATTGGTCAAAATTGAAGATTTTAAGTAAGCAAAACTCTGTAAAAATGGCAATTTTGGTCACTGTGAGGGTTTAAAAAGTGGTTATTCAACATGAGGCATGATCCAAATGACATTTTGAATCATTTTTGGTAGAGTCCAAAAAATCAATTTTCTGATGAAAAACGATGACCCCGGACCAGTCGAACGTTGAAAAAATTGGTCAATATTGATGAAATTTTAACATTTAATCTTTTGACTTTAAATGACGGTTGGATGTGAGTTATTACTTTTTCAACTAAAATAAGTGTGTTTAAAGTCATTTCTGTGCTTGAAATTGGTCAAATTTGAAGCTTTTGAGTAAGCAAAACTCTGTAAAAATGGCAATTTTGGTCACTGTGAGGGTTTAAAAAGTGGTTATTCAACATGAGGCCCGATCCAAATGACATTTTGAACCATTTTTGGTAGAGTCCAAAAAATCAATTTTCTGATGAAAAACGATGACCCCGGACCAGTCGAACGTTGAAAAAATGGTCAATATTGATGAAATTTTAACATTTAATCTTTTGACTTTAAATGACGGTTGTATGTGAGTTATTACTTTTCAACTAAAATAAGTGTGTTTAAAGTCATTTCTGTGCATTGAAATTGGTCAAAATTGAAGATTTTGAGTAAGCAAAACTCTGTAAAAATGGCAATTTTGGTCACTGTGAGGGTTTAAAAAGTGGTTATTTAACATGAGGCCCGATCCTAATGACATTTTGAATCATTTTTGGTAGAGTCCAAAAAATCAATTTTCTGATGAAAAACGATGACCCCGGACCAGTCGAACGTTGAAAAAATGGTCAATATTGATGAAATTTTAACATTTAATCTTTTGACTTTAAATGACGGTTGGATGTGAGTTATTACTTTTTCAACTAAAATAAGTGTGTTTAAAGTCATTTCTGTGCCTGAAATTGGTCAAAATTGAAGATTTTGAGTAAGCAAAACTCTGTAAAAATGGCAATTTTGGTCACTGTGAGGGTTTAAAAAGTGGTTATTCAACATGAGGCCCGATCCAAATGACATTTTTAATCATTTTTGGTAGAGTCCAAAAAATCAATTTTCTGATGAAAAACGATGACCCCGGACCATTCGAACGTTGAAAAAATGGTCAATATTGATGAAATTTTAACATTTAATCTTTTGACTTTAAATGACGGTTGGATGTGAGTTATTACTTTTTCAACTAAAATAAGTGTGTTTAAAGTCATTTCTGTGCCTGAAATTGGTCAAAATTGAAGATTTTGAGTAAGCAAAACTCTGTAAAAATGGCAATTTTGGTCACTGTGAGGGTTTAAAAAGTGGTTATTCAACATGAGGCCCGATCCAAATGACATTTTTAATCATTTTTGGTAGAGTCCAAAAAATCTATTTTCTGATGAAAAACGATGACCCCGGACCAGTTGAACGTTGAAAAAATGGTCAATATTGATGAAATTTTAACATTTAATCTTTTGACTTTAAATGACGGTTGGATGTGAGTTATTAATTTTTCAACTAAAATAAGTGTGTTTAAAGTCATTTCTGTGCTTGAAATTGGTCAAATTTGAAGCTTTTGAGTAAGCAAAACTCTGTAAAAATGGCAATTTTGGTCACTGTGAGGGTTTAAAAAGTGGTTATTCAACATAAGGCCCGATCCAAATGACATTTTGAACCATTTTTGGTAGAGTCCAAAAAATCCATTTTCTGATGAAAAACGATGACCCCGGACCAGTCGAACGTTGAAAAAATGGTCAATATTGATGAAATTTTAACATTTAATCTTTTGACTTTAAATGACGGTTGTATGTGAGTTATTACTTTTTCAACTAAAATAAGTGTGTTTAAAGTCATTTCTGTGCCTGAAATTGGTCAAAATTGAAGATTTTGAGTAAGCAAAACTCTGTAAAAATGGCAATTTTGGTCACTGTGAGGGTTTAAAAAGTGGTTATTCAACATGAGGCCCGATCCAAATGACATTTTGAATCATTTTTGGTAGAGTCCAAAAAATCAATTTTCTGATGAAAAACGATGACCCCGGACCAGTCGAACGTTGAAAAAATGGTCAATATTGATGAAATTTTAACATTTAATCTTTTGACTTTAAATGACGGTTGGATGTGAGTTATTACTTTTTCAACTAAAATAAGTGTGTTTAAAGTCATTTTTGTGCCTGAAATTGGTCAAAATTTGAAGATTTTGAGTAAGCAAAACTCTGTAAAAATGGCAATTTTGGTCACTGTGAGGGTTTAAAAAGTTTTTATTCAACATGAGGCTCGATCCAAATGACATTTTGAATCATTTTTGGTAGAGTCCAAAAAATCAATTTTCTGATGAAAAACGATGACCCCGGACCATTCGAACGTTGAAAAAATGGTCAATATTGATGAAATTTTAACATTTAATCTTTTGACTTTAAATGACGGTTGGATGTGAGTTATTACTTTTTCAACTAAAATAAGTGTGTTTAAAGTCATTTCTGTGCCTGAAATTGGTCAAAATTGAAGATTTTGAGTAAGCAAAACTCTGTAAAAATGGCAATTTTGGTCACTGTGAGGGTTTAAAAAGTGGTTATTCAACATGAGGCTCGATCCAAATGACATTTTGAATCATTTTTGGTAGAGTCCAAAAAAGTCAATTTTCTGATGAAAAACGATGACCCCGGACCAGTCGAACGTTGAAAAAATGGTCAATATTGCTGAAATTTTAACATTTAATCTTTTGACTTTAAATGACGGTTGGATGTGAGTTATTACTTTTTCAACTAAAATAAGTGTGTTTAAAGTCATTTCTGTGCCTGAAATTGGTCAAAATTGAAGATTTTGAGTAAGCAAAACTCTGTAAAAATGGCAATTTTGGTCACTGTGAGGGTTTAAAAAGTGGTTATTCAACATGAGGCCCGAGCCAAATGACATTTTGAATCATTTTTGGTAGAGTCCAAAAAATCAATTTTCTGATGAAAAACGATGACCCCGGACCAGTCGAACGTTGAAAAAATGGTCAATATTGATGAAATTTTAACATTTAATCTTTTGACTTTAAATGACGGTTGGATGTGAGTTATTACTTTTTCAACTAAAATAAGTGTGTTTAAAGTCATTTCTGTGCCTGAAATTGGTCAAAATTGAAGATTTTGAGTAAGCAAAACTCTGTAAAAATGGCAATTTTGGTCACTGTGAGGGTTTAAAAAGTGGTTATTCAACATGAGGCCCGATCCAAATGACATTTTGAATCATTTTTGGTAGAGTCCAAAAAATCCATTTTCTGATGAAAAACGATGACCCCGGACCAGTCGAACGTTGAAAAAATGGTCAATATTGATGAAATTTTAACATTTAATCTTTTGACTTTAAATGACATTTGGATGTGAGTTATTACTTTTTCAACTAAAATAAGTGTGTTTAAAGTCATTTCTGTGCCTGAAATTGGTCAAAATTGAAGATTTTGAGTAAGCAAAACTCTGTAAAAATGGCAATTTTGGTCACTGTGAGGGTTTAAAAAGTGGTTATTCAACATGAGGCCCGATCCAAATGACATTTTGAATCATTTTTGGTAGAGTCCAAAAAATCAATTTTCTGATGAAAAACGATGACCCCGGACCAGTCGAACGTTGAAAAAATGGTCAATATTGATGAAATTTTAACATTTAATCTTTTGACTTTAAATGACATTTGGATGTGAGTTATTACTTTTTCAACTAAAATAAGTGTGTTTAAAGTCATTTCTGTGCCTGAAATTGGTCAAAATTGAAGATTTTAAGTAAGCAAAACTCTGTAAAAATGGCAATTTTGGTCACTGTGAGGGTTTAAAAAGTGGTTATTCAACATGAGGCACGATCCAAATGACATTTTGAATCATTTTTGGTAGAGTCCAAAAAATCAATTTTCTGATGAAAAACGATGACCCCGGACCAGTCGAACGTTGAAAAAATTGGTCAATATTGATGAAATTTTAACATTTAATCTTTTGACTTTAAATGACGGTTGGATGTGAGTTATTACTTTTTCAACTAAAATAAGTGTGTTTAAAGTCATTTCTGTGCTTGAAATTGGTCAAATTTGAAGCTTTTGAGTAAGCAAAACTCTGTAAAAATGGCAATTTTGGTCACTGTGAGGGTTTAAAAAGTGGTTATTCAACATGAGGCCCGATCCAAATGACATTTTGAACCATTTTTGGTAGAGTCCAAAAAATCAATTTTCTGATGAAAAACGATGACCCCGGACCAGTCGAACGTTGAAAAAATGGTCAATATTGATGAAATTTTAACATTTAATCTTTTGACTTTAAATGACGGTTGTATGTGAGTTATTACTTTTTCAACTAAAATAAGTGTGTTTAAAGTCATTTCTGTGCATTGAAATTGGTCAAAATTGAAGATTTTGAGTAAGCAAAACTCTGTAAAAATGGCAATTTTGGTCACTGTGAGGGTTTAAAAAGTGGTTATTCAACATGAGGCTCGATCCAAATGACATTTTGAATCATTTTTGGTAGAGTCCAAAAAATCAATTTTCTGATGAAAAACGATGACCCCGGACCAGTCGAACGTTGAAAAAATGGTCAATATTGCTGAAATTTTAACATTTAATCTTTTGACTTTAAATGACGGTTGGATGTGAGTTATTACTTTTTCAACTAAAATAAGTGTGTTTAAAGTCATTTCTGTGCCTGAAATTGGTCAAAATTGAAGATTTTGAGTAAGCAAAACTCTGTAAAAATGGCAATTTTGGTCACTGTGAGGGTTTAAAAAGTGGTTATTCAACATGAGGCCCGATCCAAATGACATTTTGAATCATTTTTGGTAGAGTCCAAAAAATCAATTTTCTGATGAAAAACGATGACCCCGGACCAGTCGAACGTTGAAAAAATGGTCAATATTGATGAAATTTTAACATTTAATCTTTTGACTTTAAATGACGGTTGGATGTGAGTTATTACTTTTTCAACTAAAATAAGTGTGTTTAAAGTCATTTCTGTGCCTGAAATTGGTCAAAATTGAAGATTTTGAGTAAGCAAAACTCTGTAAAAATGGCAATTTTGGTCACTGTGAGGGTTTAAAAAGTGGTTATTCAACATGAGGCCCGATCCAAATGACATTTTGAATCATTTTTGGTAGAGTCCAAAAAATCCATTTTCTGATGAAAAACGATGACCCCGGACCAGTCGAACGTTGAAAAAATGGTCAATATTGATGAAATTTTAACATTTAATCTTTTGACTTTAAATGACATTTGGATGTGAGTTATTACTTTTTCAACTAAAATAAGTGTGTTTAAAGTCATTTCTGTGCTTGAAATTGGTCAAATTTGAAGCTTTTGAGTAAGCAAAACTCTGTAAAAATGGCAATTTTGGTCACTGTGAGGGTTTAAAAAGTGGTTATTCAACATGAGGCCCGATCCAAATGACATTTTGAACCATTTTTGGTAGAGTCCAAAAAATCAATTTTCTGATGAAAAACGATGACCCCGGACCAGTCGAACGTTGAAAAAATGGTCAATATTGATGAAATTTTAACATTTAATCTTTTGACTTTAAATGACGGTTGTATGTGAGTTATTACTTTTTCAACTAAAATAAGTGTGTTTAAAGTCATTTCTGTGCATTGAAATTGGTCAAAATTGAAGATTTTGAGTAAGCAAAACTCTGTAAAAATGGCAATTTTGGTCACTGTGAGGGTTTAAAAAGTGGTTATTTAACATGAGGCCCGATCCTAATGACATTTTGAATCATTTTTGGTAGAGTCCAAAAAATCAATTTTCTGATGAAAAACGATGACCCCGGACCAGTCGAACGTTGAAAAAATGGTCAATATTGATGAAATTTTAACATTTAATCTTTTGACTTTAAATGACGGTTGGATGTGAGTTATTAATTTTTCAACTAAAATAAGTGTGTTTAAAGTCATTTCTGTGCCTGAAATTGGTCAAAATTGAAGATTTTGAGTAAGCAAAACTCTGTAAAAATGGCAATTTTGGTCACTGTGAGGGTTTAAAAAGTGGTTATTCAACATGAGGCCCGATCAAAATGACATTTTGAATCATTTTTGGTAGAGTCTAAAAAATCAATTTTCTGATGAAAAACGATGACCCCGGACCATTCGAACGTTGAAAAAATGGTCAATATTGATGAAATTTTAACATTTAATCTTTTGACTTTAAATGACGGTTGGATGTGAGTTATTACTTTTTCAACTAAAATAAGTGTGTTTAAAGTCATTTCTGTGCCTGAAATTGGTCAAAATTGAAGATTTTGAGTAAGCAAAACTCTGTAAAAATGGCAATTTTGGTCACTGTGAGGGTTTAAAAAGTGGTTATTCAACATGAGGCCCGATCCAAATGACATTTTTAATCATTTTTGGTAGAGTCCAAAAAATCTATTTTCTGATGAAAAACGATGACCCCGGACCAGTTGAACGTTGAAAAAATGGTCAATATTGATGAAATTTTAACATTTAATCTTTTGACTTTAAATGACGGTTGGATGTGAGTTATTAATTTTTCAACTAAAATAAGTGTGTTTAAAGTCATTTCTGTGCTTGAAATTGGTCAAATTTGAAGCTTTTGAGTAAGCAAAACTCTGTAAAAATGGCAATTTTGGTCACTGTGAGGGTTTAAAAAGTGGTTATTCAACATAAGGCCCGATCCAAATGACATTTTGAACCATTTTTGGTAGAGTCCAAAAAATCCATTTTCTGATGAAAAACGATGACCCCGGACCAGTCGAACGTTGAAAAAATGGTCAATATTGATGAAATTTTAACATTTAATCTTTTGACTTTAAATGACGGTTGTATGTGAGTTATTACTTTTTCAACTAAAATAAGTGTGTTTAAAGTCATTTCTGTGCCTGAAATTGGTCAAAATTGAAGATTTTGAGTAAGCAAAACTCTGTAAAAATGGCAATTTTGGTCACTGTGAGGGTTTAAAAAGTGGTTATTCAACATGAGGCCCGATCCAAATGACATTTTGAATCATTTTTGGTAGAGTCCAAAAAATCAATTTTCTGATGAAAAACGATGACCCCGGACCAGTCGAACGTTGAAAAAATGGTCAATATTGATGAAATTTTAACATTTAATCTTTTGACTTTAAATGACGGTTGGATGTGAGTTATTACTTTTTCAACTAAAATAAGTGTGTTTAAAGTCATTTTTGTGCCTGAAATTGGTCAAAATTTGAAGATTTTGAGTAAGCAAAACTCTGTAAAAATGGCAATTTTGGTCACTGTGAGGGTTTAAAAAGTTTTTATTCAACATGAGGCTCGATCCAAATGACATTTTGAATCATTTTTGGTAGAGTCCAAAAAATCAATTTTCTGATGAAAAACGATGACCCCGGACCAGTCGAACGTTGAAAAAATGGTCAATATTGATGAAATTTTAACATTTAATCTTTTGACTTTAAATGACGGTTGGGTGTGAGTTATTACTTTTTCAACTACAATAAGTGTGTTTAAAGTCATTTCTGTGCCTGAAATTGGTCAAAATTGAAGATTTTGAGTAAGCAAAACTCTGTAAAAATGGCAATTTTGGTCAATGTGAGGGTTTAAAAAGTGGTTATTCAACATGAGGCCCGATCCAAATGACATTTTGAATCATTTTTGGTAGAGTCCAAAAAATCCATTTTCTGATGAAAAACGATGACCCCGGACCAGTCGAACGTTGAAAAAATGGTCAATATTGATGAAATTTTAACATTTAATCTTTTGACTTTAAATGACGGTTGGATGTGAGTTATTACTTTTTCAACTAAAATAAGTGTGTTTAAAGTCATTTCTGTCCCTGAAATTGGTCAAAATTGAAGATTTTGAGTAAGCAAAACTCTGTAAAAATGGCAATTTTGGTCACTGTGAGGGTTTAAAAAGTGATAATTCAACATGAGGCCCGATCCAAATGACATTTTGAATCATTTTTGGTAGAGTCCAAAAAATCAATTTTCTGATGAAAAACGATGACCCCGGACCAGTCGAACGTTGAAAAAATGGTCAATATTGATGAAATTTTAACATTTAATCTTTTGACTTTAAATGATGGTTGGATGTGAGTTATTACTTTTTCAACTAAAATAAGTGTGTTTAAAGTCATTTCTGTGCCTGAAATTGGTCAAAATTGAAGATTTTGAGTAAGCAAAACTCTGTAAAAATGGCAGTTTTGGTCACTGTGAGGGTTTAAAAAGTGGTTATTCAACATGAGGCCCGATCCAAATGACATTTTGAATCATTTTTGGTAGAGTCCAAAAAATCAATTTTCTGATGAAAAACGATGACCCCGGACCAGTCGAACGTTGAAAAAATGGTCAATATTGCTGAAATTTTAACATTTAATCTTTTGACTTTAAATGACGGTTGGATGTGAGTTATTACTTTTTCAACTAAAATAAGTGTGTTTAAAGTCATTTCTGTGCCTGAAATTGGTCAAAATTGAAGCTTTTGAGTAAGCAAAACTCTGTAAAAATTGCAGTTTTGGTCACTGTGAGGGTTTAAAAAGTGGTTATTCAACATGAGGCCCGATCCAAATGACATTTTGAATCATTTTTGGTAGAGTCCAAAAAATCAATTTTCTGATGAAAAACGATGACCCCGGACCAGTCGAACGTTGAAAAAATGGTCAATATTGATGAAATTTTAACATTTAATCTTTTGACTTTAAATGACGGCTGGATGTGAGTTATTACTTTTTCAACTAAAATAAGTGTGTTTAAAGTCATTTCTGTGCCTGAAATTGGTCAAAATTGAAGATTTTAAGTAAGCAAAACTCTGTAAAAATGGCAATTTTGGTCACTGTGAGGGTTTAAAAAGTGGTTATTCAACATGAGGCACGATCCAAATGACATTTTGAATCATTTTTGGTAGAGTCCAAAAAATCAATTTTCTGATGAAAAACGATGACCCCGGACCAGTCGAACGTTGAAAAAATTGGTCAATATTGATGAAATTTTAACATTTAATCTTTTGACTTTAAATGACGGTTGGATGTGAGTTATTACTTTTTCAACTAAAATAAGAGTGTTTAAAGTCATTTCTGTGCTTGAAATTGGTCAAATTTGAAGCTTTTGAGTAAGCAAAACTCTGTAAAAATGGCAATTTGGGTCACTGTGAGGGTTTAAAAAGTGGTTATTCAACATGAGGCCCGATCCAAATGACATTTTGAATCATTTTTGGTAGAGTCCAAAAAATCAATTTTCTGATGAAAAACGATGACCCCGGACCAGTCGAACGTTGAAAAAATTGGTCAATATTGATGAAATTTTAACATTTAATCTTTTGACTTTAAATGACGGTTGGATGTGAGTTATTACTTTTTCAACTAAAATAAGTGTGTTTAAAGTCATTTCTGTGCCTGAAATTGGTCAAAATTGAAGATTTTGAGTAAGCAAAACTCTGTAAAAATGGCAATTTTGGTCACTGTGAGGGTTTAAAAAGTGGTTATTCAACATGAGGCTCGATCCAAATGACATTTTGAATCATTTTTGGTAGAGTCCAAAAAATCAATTTTCTGATGAAAAACGATGACCCCGGACCAGTCGAACGTTGAAAAAATGGTCAATATTGCTGAAATTTTAACATTTAATCTTTTGACTTTAAATGACGGTTGGATGTGAGTTATTACTTTTTCAACTAAAATAAGTGTGTTTAAAGTCATTTCTGTGCCTGAAATTGGTCAAAATTGAAGATTTTGAGTAAGCAAAACTCTGTAAAAATGGCAATTTTGGTCACTGTGAGGGTTTAAAAAGTGGTTATTCAACATGAGGCCCGATCCAAATGACATTTTGAATCATTTTTGGTAGAGTCCAAAAAATCAATTTTCTGATGAAAAACGATGACCCCGGACCAGTCGAACGTTGAAAAAATGGTCAATATTGATGAAATTTTAACATTTAATCTTTTGACTTTAAATGACGGTTGGATGTGAGTTATTACTTTTTCAACTAAAATAAGTGTGTTTAAAGTCATTTCTGTGCCTGAAATTGGTCAAAATTGAAGATTTTGAGTAAGCAAAACTCTGTAAAAATGGCAATTTTGGTCACTGTGAGGGTTTAAAAAGTGGTTATTCAACATGAGGCCCGATCCAAATGACATTTTGAATCATTTTTGGTAGAGTCCAAAAAATCCATTTTCTGATGAAAAACGATGACCCCGGACCAGTCGAACGTTGAAAAAATGGTCAATATTGATGAAATTTTAACATTTAATCTTTTGACTTTAAATGACATTTGGATGTGAGTTATTACTTTTTCAACTAAAATAAGTGTGTTTAAAGTCATTTCTGTGCCTGAAATTGGTCAAAATTGAAGATTTTAAGTAAGCAAAACTCTGTAAAAATGGCAATTTTGGTCACTGTGAGGGTTTAAAAAGTGGTTATTCAACATGAGGCATGATCCAAATGACATTTTGAATCATTTTTGGTAGAGTCCAAAAAATCAATTTTCTGATGAAAAACGATGACCCCGGACCAGTCGAACGTTGAAAAAATTGGTCAATATTGATGAAATTTTAACATTTAATCTTTTGACTTTAAATGACGGTTGGATGTGAGTTATTACTTTTTCAACTAAAATAAGTGTGTTTAAAGTCATTTCTGTGCCTGAAATTGGTCAAAATTGAAGATTTTGAGTTAGCAAAACTCTGTAAAAATGGCAATTTTGGTCACTGTGAGGGTTTAAAAAGTGGTTACTCAACATGAGGCCCGATCCAAATGACATTTTGAATCATTTTTGGTAGAGTCCAAAAAATCAATTTTCTGATGAAAAACGATGACCCCGGACCAGTCGAACGTTGAAAAAATTGGTCAATATTGATGAAATTTTAACATTTAATCTTTTGACTTTAAATGACGGTTGGATGTGAGTTATTACTTTTTCAACTAAAATAAGTGTGTTTAAAGTCATTTCTGTGCCTGAAATTGGTCAAAATTGAAGATTTTGAGTAAGCAAAACTCTGTAAAAATGGCAATTTTGGTCACTGTGAGGGTTTAAAAAGTGGTTATTCAACATGAGGCTCGATCCAAATGACATTTTGAATCATTTTTGGTAGAGTCCAAAAAATCAATTTTCTGATGAAAAACGATGACCCCGGACCAGTCGAACATTGAAAAAATGGTCAATATTGCTGAAATTTTAACATTTAATCTTTTGACTTTAAATGACGGTTGGATGTGAGTTATTACTTTTTCAACTAAAATAAGTGTGTTTAAAGTCATTTCTGTGCCTGAAATTGGTCAAAATTGAAGATTTTGAGTAAGCAAAACTCTGTAAAAATGGCAATTTTGGTCACTGTGAGGGTTTAAAAAGTGGTTATTCAACATGAGGCCCGATCCAAATGACATTTTGAATCATTTTTGGTAGAGTCCAAAAAATCAATTTTCTGATGAAAAACGATGACCCCGGACCAGTCGAACGTTGAAAAAATGGTCAATATTGATGAAATTTTAACATTTAATCTTTTGACTTTAAATGACGGTTGGATGTGAGTTATTACTTTTTCAACTAAAATAAGTGTGTTTAAAGTCATTTCTGTGCCTGAAATTGGTCAAAATTGAAGATTTTGAGTAAGCAAAACTCTGTAAAAATGGCAATTTTGGTCACTGTGAGGGTTTAAAAAGTGGTTATTCAACATGAGGCCCGATCCAAATGACATTTTGAATCATTTTTGGTAGAGTCCAAAAAATCCATTTTCTGATGAAAAACGATGACCCCGGACCAGTCGAACGTTGAAAAAATGGTCAATATTGATGAAATTTTAACATTTAATCTTTTGACTTTAAATGACATTTGGATGTGAGTTATTACTTTTTCAACTAAAATAAGTGTGTTTAAAGTCATTTCTGTGCCTGAAATTGGTCAAAATTGAAGATTTTGAGTAAGCAAAACTCTGTAAAAATGGCAATTTTCGTCACTGTGAGGGTTTAAAAAGTGGTTATTCAACATGAGGCCCGATCCAAATGACATTTTGAATCATTTTTGGTAGAGTCCAAAAAATCCATTTTCTGATGAAAAACGATGACCCCGGACCAGTCGAACGTTGAAAAAATGGTCAATATTGATGAAATTTTAACATTTAATCTTTTGACTTTAAATGACATTTGGATGTGAGTTATTACTTTTTCAACTAAAATAAGTGTGTTTAAAGTCATTTCTGTGCCTGAAATTGGTCAAAATTGAAGATTTTAAGTAAGCAAAACTCTGTAAAAATGGCAATTTTGGTCACTGTGAGGGTTTAAAAAGTGGTTATTCAACATGAGGCACGATCCAAATGACATTTTGAATCATTTTTGGTAGAGTCCAAAAAATCAATTTTCTGATGAAAAACGATGACCCCGGACCAGTCGAACGTTGAAAAAATTGGTCAATATTGATGAAATTTTAACATTTAATCTTTTGACTTTAAATGACGGTTGGATGTGAGTTATTACTTTTTCAACTAAAATAAGTGTGTTTAAAGTCATTTCTGTGCTTGAAATTGGTCAAATTTGAAGCTTTTGAGTAAGCAAAACTCTGTAAAAATGGCAATTTTGGTCACTGTGAGGGTTTAAAAAGTGGTTATTCAACATGAGGCCCGATCCAAATGACATTTTGAACCATTTTTGGTAGAGTCCAAAAAATCAATTTTCTGATGAAAAACGATGACCCCGGACCAGTCGAACGTTGAAAAAATGGTCAATATTGATGAAATTTTAACATTTAATCTTTTGACTTTAAATGACGGTTGTATGTGAGTTATTACTTTTTCAACTAAAATAAGTGTGTTTAAAGTCATTTCTGTGCATTGAAATTGGTCAAAATTGAAGATTTTGAGTAAGCAAAACTCTGTAAAAATGGCAATTTTGGTCACTGTGAGGGTTTAAAAAGTGGTTATTTAACATGAGGCCCGATCCTAATGACATTTTGAATCATTTTTGGTAGAGTCCAAAAAATCAATTTTCTGATGAAAAACGATGACCCCGGACCAGTCGAACGTTGAAAAAATGGTCAATATTGATGAAATTTTAACATTTAATCTTTTGACTTTAAATGACGGTTGGATGTGAGTTATTACTTTTTCAACTAAAATAAGTGTGTTTAAAGTCATTTCTGTGCCTGAAATTGGTCAAAATTGAAGATTTTGAGTAAGCAAAACTCTGTAAAAATGGCAATTTGGGTCACTGTGAGGGTTTAAAAAGTGGTTATTCAACATGAGGCCCGATCCAAATGACATTTTGAATCATTTTTGGTAGAGTCCAAAAAATCAATTTTCTGATGAAAAACGATGACCCCGGACCAGTCGAACGTTGAAAAAATTGGTCAATATTGATGAAATTTTAACATTTAATCTTTTGACTTTAAATGACGGTTGGATGTGAGTTATTACTTTTTCAACTAAAATAAGTGTGTTTAAAGTCATTTCTGTGCCTGAAATTGGTCAAAATTGAAGATTTTGAGTAAGCAAAACTCTGTAAAAATGGCAATTTTGGTCACTGTGAGGGTTTAAAAAGTGGTTATTCAACATGAGGCTCGATCCAAATGACATTTTGAATCATTTTTGGTAGAGTCCAAAAAATCAATTTTCTGATGAAAAACGATGACCCCGGACCAGTCGAACGTTGAAAAAATGGTCAATATTGCTGAAATTTTAACATTTAATCTTTTGACTTTAAATGACGGTTGGATGTGAGTTATTACTTTTTCAACTAAAATAAGTGTGTTTAAAGTCATTTCTGTGCCTGAAATTGGTCAAAATTGAAGATTTTGAGTAAGCAAAACTCTGTAAAAATGGCAATTTTGGTCACTGTGAGGGTTTAAAAAGTGGTTATTCAACATGAGGCCCGATCCAAATGACATTTTGAATCATTTTTGGTAGAGTCCAAAAAATCAATTTTCTGATGAAAAACGATGACCCCGGACCAGTCGAACGTTGAAAAAATGGTCAATATTGATGAAATTTTAACATTTAATCTTTTGACTTTAAATGACGGTTGGATGTGAGTTATTACTTTTTCAACTAAAATAAGTGTGTTTAAAGTCATTTCTGTGCCTGAAATTGGTCAAAATTGAAGATTTTGAGTAAGCAAAACTCTGTAAAAATGGCAATTTTGGTCACTGTGAGGGTTTAAAAAGTGGTTATTCAACATGAGGCCCGATCCAAATGACATTTTGAATCATTTTTGGTAGAGTCCAAAAAATCCATTTTCTGATGAAAAACGATGACCCCGGACCAGTCGAACGTTGAAAAAATGGTCAATATTGATGAAATTTTAACATTTAATCTTTTGACTTTAAATGACATTTGGATGTGAGTTATTACTTTTTCAACTAAAATAAGTGTGTTTAAAGTCATTTCTGTGCCTGAAATTGGTCAAAATTGAAGATTTTAAGTAAGCAAAACTCTGTAAAAATGGCAATTTTGGTCACTGTGAGGGTTTAAAAAGTGGTTATTCAACATGAGGCATGATCCAAATGACATTTTGAATCATTTTTGGTAGAGTCCAAAAAATCAATTTTCTGATGAAAAACGATGACCCCGGACCAGTCGAACGTTGAAAAAATTGGTCAATATTGATGAAATTTTAACATTTAATCTTTTGACTTTAAATGACGGTTGGATGTGAGTTATTACTTTTTCAACTAAAATAAGTGTGTTTAAAGTCATTTCTGTGCTTGAAATTGGTCAAATTTGAAGCTTTTGAGTAAGCAAAACTCTGTAAAAATGGCAATTTTGGTCACTGTGAGGGTTTAAAAAGTGGTTATTCAACATGAGGCCCGATCCAAATGACATTTTGAACCATTTTTGGTAGAGTCCAAAAAATCAATTTTCTGATGAAAAACGATGACCCCGGACCAGTCGAACGTTGAAAAAATGGTCAATATTGATGAAATTTTAACATTTAATCTTTTGACTTTAAATGACGGTTGTATGTGAGTTATTACTTTTTCAACTAAAATAAGTGTGTTTAAAGTCATTTCTGTGCATTGAAATTGGTCAAAATTGAAGATTTTGAGTAAGCAAAACTCTGTAAAAATGGCAATTTTGGTCACTGTGAGGGTTTAAAAAGTGGTTATTTAACATGAGGCCCGATCCTAATGACATTTTGAATCATTTTTGGTAGAGTCCAAAAAATCAATTTTCTGATGAAAAACGATGACCCCGGACCAGTCGAACGTTGAAAAAATGGTCAATATTGATGAAATTTTAACATTTAATCTTTTGACTTTAAATGACGGTTGGATGTGAGTTATTACTTTTTCAACTAAAATAAGTGTGTTTAAAGTCATTTCTGTGCCTGAAATTGGTCAAAATTGAAGATTTTGAGTAAGCAAAACTCTGTAAAAATGGCAATTTTGGTCACTGTGAGGGTTTAAAAAGTGGTTATTCAACATGAGGCCCGATCCAAATGACATTTTTAATCATTTTTGGTAGAGTCCAAAAAATCAATTTTCTGATGAAAAACGATGACCCCGGACCATTCGAACGTTGAAAAAATGGTCAATATTGATGAAATTTTAACATTTAATCTTTTGACTTTAAATGACGGTTGGATGTGAGTTATTACTTTTTCAACTAAAATAAGTGTGTTTAAAGTCATTTCTGTGCCTGAAATTGGTCAAAATTGAAGATTTTGAGTAAGCAAAACTCTGTAAAAATGGCAATTTTGGTCACTGTGAGGGTTTAAAAAGTGGTTATTCAACATGAGGCCCGATCCAAATGACATTTTTAATCATTTTTGGTAGAGTCCAAAAAATCTATTTTCTGATGAAAAACGATGACCCCGGACCAGTTGAACGTTGAAAAAATGGTCAATATTGATGAAATTTTAACATTTAATCTTTTGACTTTAAATGACGGTTGGATGTGAGTTATTAATTTTTCAACTAAAATAAGTGTGTTTAAAGTCATTTCTGTGCTTGAAATTGGTCAAATTTGAAGCTTTTGAGTAAGCAAAACTCTGTAAAAATGGCAATTTTGGTCACTGTGAGGGTTTAAAAAGTGGTTATTCAACATAAGGCCCGATCCAAATGACATTTTGAACCATTTTTGGTAGAGTCCAAAAAATCCATTTTCTGATGAAAAACGATGACCCCGGACCAGTCGAACGTTGAAAAAATGGTCAATATTGATGAAATTTTAACATTTAATCTTTTGACTTTAAATGACGGTTGTATGTGAGTTATTACTTTTTCAACTAAAATAAGTGTGTTTAAAGTCATTTCTGTGCCTGAAATTGGTCAAAATTGAAGATTTTGAGTAAGCAAAACTCTGTAAAAATGGCAATTTTGGTCACTGTGAGGGTTTAAAAAGTGGTTATTCAACATGAGGCCCGATCCAAATGACATTTTGAATCATTTTTGGTAGAGTCCAAAAAATCAATTTTCTGATGAAAAACGATGACCCCGGACCAGTCGAACGTTGAAAAAATGGTCAATATTGATGAAATTTTAACATTTAATCTTTTGACTTTAAATGACGGTTGGATGTGAGTTATTACTTTTTCAACTAAAATAAGTGTGTTTAAAGTCATTTTTGTGCCTGAAATTGGTCAAAATTTGAAGATTTTGAGTAAGCAAAACTCTGTAAAAATGGCAATTTTGGTCACTGTGAGGGTTTAAAAAGTTTTTATTCAACATGAGGCTCGATCCAAATGACATTTTGAATCATTTTTGGTAGAGTCCAAAAAATCAATTTTCTGATGAAAAACGATGACCCCGGACCATTCGAACGTTGAAAAAATGGTCAATATTGATGAAATTTTAACATTTAATCTTTTGACTTTAAATGACGGTTGGATGTGAGTTATTACTTTTTCAACTAAAATAAGTGTGTTTAAAGTCATTTCTGTGCCTGAAATTGGTCAAAATTGAAGATTTTGAGTAAGCAAAACTCTGTAAAAATGGCAATTTTGGTCACTGTGAGGGTTTAAAAAGTGGTTATTCAACATGAGGCTCGATCCAAATGACATTTTGAATCATTTTTGGTAGAGTCCAAAAAAGTCAATTTTCTGATGAAAAACGATGACCCCGGACCAGTCGAACGTTGAAAAAATGGTCAATATTGCTGAAATTTTAACATTTAATCTTTTGACTTTAAATGACGGTTGGATGTGAGTTATTACTTTTTCAACTACAATAAGTGTGTTTAAAGTCATTTCTGTGCCTGAAATTGGTCAAAATTGAAGATTTTGAGTAAGCAAAACTCTGTAAAAATGGCAATTTTGGTCACTGTGAGGGTTTAAAAAGTGGTTATTCAACATGAGGCCCGAGCCAAATGACATTTTGAATCATTTTTGGTAGAGTCCAAAAAATCAATTTTCTGATGAAAAACGATGACCCCGGACCAGTCGAACGTTGAAAAAATGGTCAATATTGATGAAATTTTAACATTTAATCTTTTGACTTTAAATGACGGTTGGATGTGAGTTATTACTTTTTCAACTAAAATAAGTGTGTTTAAAGTCATTTCTGTGCCTGAAATTGGTCAAAATTGAAGATTTTGAGTAAGCAAAACTCTGTAAAAATGGCAATTTTGGTCACTGTGAGGGTTTAAAAAGTGGTTATTCAACATGAGGCCCGATCCAAATGACATTTTGAATCATTTTTGGTAGAGTCCAAAAAATCCATTTTCTGATGAAAAACGATGACCCCGGACCAGTCGAACGTTGAAAAAATGGTCAATATTGATGAAATTTTAACATTTAATCTTTTGACTTTAAATGACATTTGGATGTGAGTTATTACTTTTTCAACTAAAATAAGTGTGTTTAAAGTCATTTCTGTGCCTGAAATTGGTCAAAATTGAAGATTTTGAGTAAGCAAAACTCTGTAAAAATGGCAATTTTGGTCACTGTGAGGGTTTAAAAAGTGGTTATTCAACATGAGGCCCGATCCAAATGACATTTTGAATCATTTTTGGTAGAGTCCAAAAAATCAATTTTCTGATGAAAAACGATGACCCCGGACCAGTCGAACGTTGAAAAAATGGTCAATATTGATGAAATTTTAACATTTAATCTTTTGACTTTAAATGACGGTTGGATGTGAGTTATTACTTTTTCAACTAAAATAAGTGTGTTTAAAGTCATTTCTGTGCCTGAAATTGGTCAAAATTGAAGATTTTGAGTAAGCAAAACTCTGTAAAAATGGCAATTTTGGTCACTGTGAGGGTTTAAAAAGTGGTTATTCAACATGAGGCCCGATCCAAATGACATTTTGAATCATTTTTGGTAGAGTCCAAAAAATCCATTTTCTGATGAAAAACGATGACCCCGGACCAGTCGAACGTTGAAAAAATGGTCAATATTGATGAAATTTTAACATTTAATCTTTTGACTTTAAATGACATTTGGATGTGAGTTATTACTTTTTCAACTAAAATAAGTGTGTTTAAAGTCATTTCTGTGCCTGAAATTGGTCAAAATTGAAGATTTTAAGTAAGCAAAACTCTGTAAAAATGGCAATTTTGGTCACTGTGAGGGTTTAAAAAGTGGTTATTCAACATGAGGCACGATCCAAATGACATTTTGAATCATTTTTGGTAGAGTCCAAAAAATCAATTTTCTGATGAAAAACGATGACCCCGGACCAGTCGAACGTTGAAAAAATTGGTCAATATTGATGAAATTTTAACATTTAATCTTTTGACTTTAAATGACGGTTGGATGTGAGTTATTACTTTTTCAACTAAAATAAGTGTGTTTAAAGTCATTTCTGTGCTTGAAATTGGTCAAATTTGAAGCTTTTGAGTAAGCAAAACTCTGTAAAAATGGCAATTTTGGTCACTGTGAGGGTTTAAAAAGTGGTTATTCAACATGAGGCCCGATCCAAATGACATTTTGAACCATTTTTGGTAGAGTCCAAAAAATCAATTTTCTGATGAAAAACGATGACCCCGGACCAGTCGAACGTTGAAAAAATGGTCAATATTGCTGAAATTTTAACATTTAATCTTTTGACTTTAAATGACGGTTGGATGTGAGTTATTACTTTTTCAACTAAAATAAGTGTGTTTAAAGTCATTTCTGTGCCTGAAATTGGTCAAAATTGAAGATTTTGAGTAAGCAAAACTCTGTAAAAATGGCAATTTTGGTCACTGTGAGGGTTTAAAAAGTGGTTATTCAACATGAGGCCCGATCCAAATGACATTTTGAATCATTTTTGGTAGAGTCCAAAAAATCAATTTTCTGATGAAAAACGATGACCCCGGACCAGTCGAACGTTGAAAAAATGGTCAATATTGATGAAATTTTAACATTTAATCTTTTGACTTTAAATGACGGTTGGATGTGAGTTATTACTTTTTCAACTAAAATAAGTGTGTTTAAAGTCATTTCTGTGCCTGAAATTGGTCAAAATTGAAGATTTTGAGTAAGCAAAACTCTGTAAAAATGGCAATTTTGGTCACTGTGAGGGTTTAAAAAGTGGTTATTCAACATGAGGCCCGATCCAAATGACATTTTGAATCATTTTTGGTAGAGTCCAAAAAATCCATTTTCTGATGAAAAACGATGACCCCGGACCAGTCGAACGTTGAAAAAATGGTCAATATTGATGAAATTTTAACATTTAATCTTTTGACTTTAAATGACATTTGGATGT
This sequence comes from Lissotriton vulgaris, assembly GCF_964263255.1. Lineage (NCBI taxonomy): Eukaryota > Metazoa > Chordata > Amphibia > Caudata > Salamandridae > Lissotriton > Lissotriton vulgaris. Next base: position 391,943 of record NW_028244503.1, read on the forward strand.
GAGTTATTACTTTTTCAACTAAAATAAGTGTGTTTAAAGTCATTTCTGTGCTTGAAATTGGTCAAATTTGAAGATTTTGAGTAAGCAAAACTCTGTAAAAATGGCAATTTTGGTCACTGTGAGGGTTTAAAAAGTGGTTATTCAACATGAGGCCCGATCCAAATGACATTTTGAACCATTTTTGGTAGAGTCCAAAAAATCAATTTTCTGATGAAAAACGATGACCCCGGACCAGTCGAACGTTGAAAAAATGGTCAATATTGATGAAATTTTAACATTTAATCTTTTGACTTTAAATGACGGTTGTATGTGAGTTATTACTTTTTCAACTAAAATAAGTGTGTTTAAAGTCATTTCTGTGCATTGAAATTGGTCAAAATTGAAGATTTTGAGTAAGCAAAACTCTGTAAAAATGGCAATTTTGGTCACTGTGAGGGTTTAAAAAGTGGTTATTTAACATGAGGCCCGATCCTAATGACATTTTGAATCATTTTTGGTAGAGTCCAAAAAATCAATTTTCTGATGAAAAACGATGACCCCGGACCAGTCGAACGTTGAAAAAATGGTCAATATTGATGAAATTTTAACATTTAATCTTTTGACTTTAAATGACGGTTGGATGTGAGTTATTAATTTTTCAACTAAAATAAGTGTGTTTAAAGTCATTTCTGTGCCTGAAATTGGTCAAAATTGAAGATTTTGAGTAAGCAAAACTCTGTAAAAATGGCAATTTTGGTCACTGTGAGGGTTTAAAAAGTGGTTATTCAACATGAGGCCCGATCAAAATGACATTTTGAATCATTTTTGGTAGAGTCTAAAAAATCAATTTTCTGATGAAAAACGATGACCCCGGACCATTCGAACGTTGAAAAAATGGTCAATATTGATGAAATTTTAACATTTAATCTTTTGACTTTAAATGACGGTTGGATGTGAGTTATTACTTTTTCAACTAAAATAAGTGTGTTTAAAGTCATTTCTGTGCCTGAAATTGGTCAAAATTGAAGATTTTGAGTAAGCAAAACTCTGTAAAAATGGCAATTTTGGTCACTGTGAGGGTTTAAAAAGTGGTTATTCAACATGAGGCCCGATCCAAATGACATTTTTAATCATTTTTGGTAGAGTCCAAAAAATCTATTTTCTGATGAAAAACGATGACCCCGGACCAGTTGAACGTTGAAAAAATGGTCAATATTGATGAAATTTTAACATTTAATCTTTTGACTTTAAATGACGGTTGGATGTGAGTTATTAATTTTTCAACTAAAATAAGTGTGTTTAAAGTCATTTCTGTGCTTGAAATTGGTCAAATTTGAAGCTTTTGAGTAAGCAAAACTCTGTAAAAATGGCAATTTTGGTCACTGTGAGGGTTTAAAAAGTGGTTATTCAACATAAGGCCCGATCCAAATGACATTTTGAACCATTTTTGGTAGAGTCCAAAAAATCCATTTTCTGATGAAAAACGATGACCCCGGACCAGTCGAACGTTGAAAAAATGGTCAATATTGATGAAATTTTAACATTTAATCTTTTGACTTTAAATGACGGTTGTATGTGAGTTATTACTTTTTCAACTAAAATAAGTGTGTTTAAAGTCATTTCTGTGCCTGAAATTGGTCAAAATTGAAGATTTTGAGTAAGCAAAACTCTGTAAAAATGGCAATTTTGGTCACTGTGAGGGTTTAAAAAGTGGTTATTCAACATGAGGCCCGATCCAAATGACATTTTGAATCATTTTTGGTAGAGTCCAAAAAATCAATTTTCTGATGAAAAACGATGACCCCGGACCAGTCGAACGTTGAAAAAATGGTCAATATTGATGAAATTTTAACATTTAATCTTTTGACTTTAAATGACGGTTGGATGTGAGTTATTACTTTTTCAACTAAAATAAGTGTGTTTAAAGTCATTTTTGTGCCTGAAATTGGTCAAAATTTGAAGATTTTGAGTAAGCAAAACTCTGTAAAAATGGCAATTTTGGTCACTGTGAGGGTTTAAAAAGTTTTTATTCAACATGAGGCTCGATCCAAATGACATTTTGAATCATTTTTGGTAGAGTCCAAAAAATCAATTTTCTGATGAAAAACGATGACCCCGGACCAGTCGAACGTTGAAAAAATGGTCAATATTGATGAAATTTTAACATTTAATCTTTTGACTTTAAATGACGGTTGGGTGTGAGTTATTACTTTTTCAACTACAATAAGTGTGTTTAAAGTCATTTCTGTGCCTGAAATTGGTCAAAATTGAAGATTTTGAGTAAGCAAAACTCTGTAAAAATGGCAATTTTGGTCAATGTGAGGGTTTAAAAAGTGGTTATTCAACATGAGGCCCGATCCAAATGACATTTTGAATCATTTTTGGTAGAGTCCAAAAAATCCATTTTCTGATGAAAAACGATGACCCCGGACCAGTCGAACGTTGAAAAAATGGTCAATATTGATGAAATTTTAACATTTAATCTTTTGACTTTAAATGACGGTTGGATGTGAGTTATTACTTTTTCAACTAAAATAAGTGTGTTTAAAGTCATTTCTGTCCCTGAAATTGGTCAAAATTGAAGATTTTGAGTAAGCAAAACTCTGTAAAAATGGCAATTTTGGTCACTGTGAGGGTTTAAAAAGTGATAATTCAACATGAGGCCCGATCCAAATGACATTTTGAATCATTTTTGGTAGAGTCCAAAAAATCCATTTTCTGATGAAAAACGATGACCCCGGACCAGTCGAACGTTGAAAAAATGGTCAATATTGATGAAATTTTAACATTTAATCTTTTGACTTTAAATGACGGTTGGATGTGAGTTATTACTTTTTCAACTAAAATAAGTGTGTTTAAAGTCATTTCTAGGCCTGAAATTGGTCAAAATTGAAGATTTTGAGTAAGCAAAACTCTGTAAAAATGGCAGTTTTGGTCACTGTGAGGGTTTAAAAAGTGGTTATTCAACATGAGGCCCGATCCAAATGACATTTGGAATCATTTTTGGTAGTCCAAAAAATCAATTTTCTGATGAAAAACGATGACCCCGGACCAGTCGAACGTTGAAAAAATGGTCAATATTGATGAAATTTTAACATTTAATCTTTTGACTTTAAATGATGGTTGGATGTGAGTTATTACTTTTTCAACTAAAATAAGTGTGTTTAAAGTCATTTCTGTGCCTGAAATTGGTCAAAATTGAAGATTTTGAGTAAGCAAAACTCTGTAAAAATGGCAGTTTTGGTCACTGTGAGGGTTTAAAAAGTGGTTATTCAACATGAGGCCCGATCCAAATGACATTTTGAATCATTTTTGGTAGAGTCCAAAAAATCAATTTTCTGATGAAAAACGATGACCCCGGACCAGTCGAACGTTGAAAAAATGGTCAATATTGCTGAAATTTTAACATTTAATCTTTTGACTTTAAATGACGGTTGGATGTGAGTTATTACTTTTTCAACTAAAATAAGTGTGTTTAAAGTCATTTCTGTGCCTGAAATTGGTCAAAATTGAAGATTTTGAGTAAGCAAAACTCTGTAAAAATGGCAATTTTGGTCACTGTGAGGGTTTAAAAAGTGGTTATTCAACATGAGGCCCGATCCAAATGACATTTTGAATCATTTTTGGTAGAGTCCAAAAAATCCATTTTCTGATGAAAAACGATGACCCCGGACCAGTCGAACGTTGAAAAAATGGTCAATATTGATGAAATTTTAACATTTAATCTTTTGACTTTAAATGACATTTGGATGTGAGTTATTACTTTTTCAACTAAAATAAGTGTGTTTAAAGTCATTTCTGTGCCTGAAATTGGTCAAAATTGAAGATTTTAAGTAAGCAAAACTCTGTAAAAATGGCAATTTTGGTCACTGTGAGGGTTTAAAAAGTGGTTATTCAACATGAGGCACGATCCAAATGACATTTTGAATCATTTTTGGTAGAGTCCAAAAAATCAATTTTCTGATGAAAAACGATGACCCCGGACCAGTCGAACGTTGAAAAAATTGGTCAATATTGATGAAATTTTAACATTTAATCTTTTGACTTTAAATGACGGTTGGATGTGAGTTATTACTTTTTCAACTAAAATAAGTGTGTTTAAAGTCATTTCTGTGCTTGAAATTGGTCAAATTTGAAGCTTTTGAGTAAGCAAAACTCTGTAAAAATGGCAATTTTGGTCACTGTGAGGGTTTAAAAAGTGGTTATTCAACATGAGGCCCGATCCAAATGACATTTTGAACCATTTTTGGTAGAGTCCAAAAAATCAATTTTCTGATGAAAAACGATGACCCCGGACCAGTCGAACGTTGAAAAAATGGTCAATATTGATGAAATTTTAACATTTAATCTTTTGACTTTAAATGACGGTTGTATGTGAGTTATTACTTTTTCAACTAAAATAAGTGTGTTTAAAGTCATTTCTGTGCATTGAAATTGGTCAAAATTGAAGATTTTGAGTAAGCAAAACTCTGTAAAAATGGCAATTTTGGTCACTGTGAGGGTTTAAAAAGTGGTTATTTAACATGAGGCCCGATCCTAATGACATTTTGAATCATTGGTAGAGTCCAAAAAATCAATTTTCTGATGAAAAACGATGACCCCGGACCAGTCGAACGTTTGTGAAAAAAATGGTCAATATTGATGAAATTTAACATTTAATCTTTTGACTTTAAATGACGGTTGGATGTGAGTTATTACTTTTTCAACTAAAATAAGTGTGTTTAAAGTCATTTCTGTGCCTGAAATTGGTCAAAATTGAAGATTTTGAGTAAGCAAAACTCTGTAAAAATGGCAATTTGGGTCACTGTGAGGGTTTAAAAAGTGGTTATTCAACATGAGGCCCGATCCAAATGACATTTTGAATCATTTTTGGTAGAGTCCAAAAATCAATTTTCTGATGAAAAACGATGACCCCGGACCAGTCGAACGTTGAAAAAATTGGTCAATATTGATGAAATTTTAACATTTAATCTTTTGACTTTAAATGACGGTTGGATGTGAGTTATTACTTTTTCAACTAAAATAAGTGTGTTTAAAGTCATTTCTGTGCCTGAAATTGGTCAAAATTGAAGATTTTGAGTAAGCAAAACTCTGTAAAATGGCAATTTTGGTCACTGTGAGGGTTTAAAAAGTGGTTATTCAACATGAGGCTCGATCCAAATGACATTTTGAATCATTTTTGGTAGAGTCCAAAAAATCAATTTTCTGATGAAAAACGATGACCCCGGACCAGTCGAACGTTGAAAAAATGGTCAATATTGCTGAAATTTTAACATTTAATCTTTTTGACTTTAAATGACGGTTGGATGTGAGTTATTACTTTTTCAACTAAAATAAGTGTGTTTAAAGTCATTTCTGTGCCTGAAATTGGTCAAAATTGAAGATTTTGAGTAAGCAAAACTCTGTAAAAATGGCAATTTTGGTCACTGTGAGGGTTTAAAAAGTGGTTATTCAACATGAGGCCCGATCCAAATGACATTTTGAATCATTTTTGGTAGAGTCCAAAAAATCAATTTTCTGATGAAAAACGATGACCCCGGACCAGTCGAACGTTGAAAAAATGGTCAATATTGATGAAATTTTAACATTAATCTTTTGACTTTAAATGACGGTTGGATGTGAGTTATTACTTTTTCAACTAAAATAAGTGTGTTTAAAGTCATTTCTGTGCCTGAAATTGGTCAAAATTGAAGATTTTGAGTAAGCAAAACTCTGTAAAAATGGCAATTTTGGTCACTGTGAGGGTTTAAAAAGTGGTTATTCAACATGAGGCCCGATCCAAATGACATTTTGAATCATTTTTGGTAGAGTCCAAAAAATCCATTTTCTGATGAAAAACGATGACCCCGGACCAGTCGAACGTTGAAAAAATGGTCAATATTGATGAAATTTTAACATTTAATCTTTTGACTTTAAATGACATTTGGATGTGAGTTATTACTTTTTCAACTAAAATAAGTGTGTTTAAAGTCATTTCTGTGCCTGAAATTGGTCAAAATTGAAGATTTTAAGTAAGCAAAACTCTGTAAAATTGGCAATTTTGGTCACTGTGAGGGTTTAAAAAAGTGGTTATTCAACATGAGGCACGATCCAAATGACATTTTGAATCATTTTTGGTAGAGTCCAAAAAATCAATTTTCTGATGAAAAACGATGACCCCGGACCAGTCGAACGTTGAAAAAATTGGTCAATATTGATGAAATTTTAACATTTAATCTTTTGACTTTAAATGACGGTTGGATGTGAGTTATTACTTTTTCAACTAAAATAAGTGTGTTTTAAAGTCATTTCTGTGCTTGAAATTGGTCAAATTTGAAGCTTTTGAGTAAGCAAAACTCTGTAAAAATGGCAATTTTGGTCACTGTGAGGTTTAAAAAGTGGTTATTCAACATGAGGCCCGATCCAAATGACATTTTGAACCATTTTTTGGTAGAGTCCAAAAAATCAATTTTCTGATGAAAAACGATGACCCCGGACCAGTCGAACGTTGAAAAAATGGTCAATATTGATGAAATTTTAACATTTAATCTTTTGACTTTAAATGACGGTTGTATGTGAGTTATTACTTTTTCAACTAAAATAAGTGTGTTTAAAGTCATTTCTGTGCATTGAAATTGGTCAAAATTTGAAGATTTTGAGTAAGCAAAACTCTGTAAAAATGGCAATTTTGGTCACTGTGAGGGTTTTAAAAAGTGGTTATTTAACATGAGGCCCGATCCTAATGACATTTTGAATCATTTTTGGTAGAGTCCAAAAAATCAATTTTCTGATGAAAAACGATGACCCCGGACCAGTCGAACGTGAAAAAATGGTCAATATTGATGAAATTTTAACATTTAATCTTTTGACTTTAAATGACGGTTGGATGTGAGTTATTACTTTTTCAACTAAAATAAGTGTGTTTAAAGTCATTTCTGTGCCTGAAATTGGTCAAAATTGAAGATTTTGAGTAAGCAAAACTCTGTAAAAATGGCAATTTTGGTCACTGTGAGGGTTTAAAAAGTGGTTATTCAACATGAGGCCCGATCCAAATGACATTTTTAATCATTTTTGGTAGAGTCCAAAAAATCAATTTTCTGATGAAAAACGATGACCCCGGACCAGTCGAACGTTGAAAAAATGGTCAATATTGATGAAATTTTAACATTTAATCTTTTGACTTTAAATGACGGTTGTATGTGAGTTATTACTTTTTCAACTAAAATAAGTGTGTTTAAAGTCATTTCTGTGCCTGAAATTGGTCAAAATTGAAGATTTTGAGTAAGCAAAACTCTGTAAAAATGGCAATTTTGGTCACTGTGAGGGTTTAAAAAGTGGTATTCAACATGAGGCCCGATCCAAATGACATTTTGAATCATTTTTGGTAGAGTCCAAAAAATCAATTTTCTGATGAAAAACGATGACCCCGGACCAGTCGAACGTTGAAAAAATGGTCAATATTGATGAAATTTTAACATTTAATCTTTTGACTTTAAATGACGGTTGGATGTGAGTTATTACTTTTTCAACTAAAATAAGTGTGTTTAAAGTCATTTTTGTGCCTGAAATTGGTCAAAATTTGAAGATTTTGAGTAAGCAAAACTCTGTAAAAATGGCAATTTTGGTCACTGTGAGGGTTTAAAAAGTTTTTATTCAACATGAGGCTCGATCCAAATGACATTTTGAATCATTTTTGGTAGAGTCCAAAAAATCAATTTTCTGATGAAAAACGATGACCCCGGACCATTCGAACGTTGAAAAAATGGTCAATATTGATGAAATTTTAACATTTAATCTTTTGACTTTAAATGACGGTTGGATGTGAGTTATTACTTTTTCAACTAAAATAAGTGTGTTTAAAGTCATTTCTGTGCCTGAAATTGGTCAAAATTGAAGATTTTGAGTAAGCAAAACTCTGTAAAAATGGCAATTTTGGTCACTGTGAGGGTTTAAAAAGTGGTTATTCAACATGAGGCTCGATCCAAATGACATTTTGAATCATTTTTGGTAGAGTCCAAAAAATCAATTTTCTGATGAAAAACGATGACCCCGGACCAGTCGAACGTTGAAAAAATGGTCAATATTGCTGAAATTTTAACATTTAATCTTTTGACTTTAAATGACGGTTGGATGTGAGTTATTACTTTTTCAACTAAAATAAGTGTGTTTAAAGTCATTTCTGTGCCTGAAATTGGTCAAAATTGAAGATTTTGAGTAAGCAAAACTCTGTAAAAATGGCAATTTTGGTCACTGTGAGGGTTTAAAAAGTGGTTATTCAACATGAGGCCCGATCCAAATGACATTTTGAATCATTTTTGGTAGAGTCCAAAAAATCAATTTTCTGATGAAAAACGATGACCCCGGACCAGTCGAACGTTGAAAAAATGGTCAATATTGATGAAATTTTAACATTTAATCTTTTGACTTTAAATGACGGTTGGATGTGAGTTATTACTTTTTCAACTAAAATAAGTGTGTTTAAAGTCATTTCTGTGCCTGAAATTGGTCAAAATTGAAGATTTTGAGTAAGCAAAACTCTGTAAAAATGGCAATTTTGGTCACTGTGAGGGTTTAAAAAGTGGTTATTCAACATGAGGCCCGATCCAAATGACATTTTGAATCATTTTTGGTAGAGTCCAAAAAATCCATTTTCTGATGAAAAACGATGACCCCGGACCAGTCGAACGTTGAAAAAATGGTCAATATTGATGAAATTTTAACATTTAATCTTTTGACTTTAAATGACATTTGGATGTGAGTTATTACTTTTTCAACTAAAATAAGTGTGTTTAAAGTCATTTCTGTGCCTGAAATTGGTCAAAATTGAAGATTTTGAGTAAGCAAAACTCTGTAAAAATGGCAATTTTGGTCACTGTGAGGGTTTAAAAAGTGGTTATTCAACATGAGGCCCGATCCAAATGACATTTTGAATCATTTTTGGTAGAGTCCAAAAAATCAATTTTCTGATGAAAAACGATGACCCCGGACCAGTCGAACGTTGAAAAAATGGTCAATATTGATGAAATTTTAACATTTAATCTTTTGACTTTAAATGACGGTTGGATGTGAGTTATTACTTTTTCAACTAAAATAAGTGTGTTTAAAGTCATTTCTGTGCCTGAAATTGGTCAAAATTGAAGATTTTGAGTAAGCAAAACTCTGTAAAAATGGCAATTTTGGTCACTGTGAGGGTTTAAAAAGTGGTTATTCAACATGAGGCCCGATCCAAATGACATTTTGAATCATTTTTGGTAGAGTCCAAAAAATCCATTTTCTGATGAAAAACGATGACCCCGGACCAGTCGAACGTTGAAAAAATGGTCAATATTGATGAAATTTTAACATTTAATCTTTTGACTTTAAATGACATTTGGATGTGAGTTATTACTTTTTCAACTAAAATAAGTGTGTTTAAAGTCATTTCTGTGCCTGAAATTGGTCAAAATTGAAGATTTTAAGTAAGCAAAACTCTGTAAAAATGGCAATTTTGGTCACTGTGAGGGTTTAAAAAGTGGTTATTCAACATGAGGCACGATCCAAATGACATTTTGAATCATTTTTGGTAGAGTCCAAAAAATCAATTTTCTGATGAAAAACGATGACCCCGGACCAGTCGAACGTTGAAAAAATTGGTCAATATTGATGAAATTTTAACATTTAATCTTTTGACTTTAAATGACGGTTGGATGTGAGTTATTACTTTTTCAACTAAAATAAGTGTGTTTAAAGTCATTTCTGTGCTTGAAATTGGTCAAATTTGAAGCTTTTGAGTAAGCAAAACTCTGTAAAAATGGCAATTTTGGTCACTGTGAGGGTTTAAAAAGTGGTTATTCAACATGAGGCTCGATCCAAATGACATTTTGAATCATTTTTGGTAGAGTCCAAAAAATCAATTTTCTGATGAAAAACGATGACCCCGGACCAGTCGAACGTTGAAAAAATGGTCAATATTGCTGAAATTTTAACATTTAATCTTTTGACTTTAAATGACGGTTGGATGTGAGTTATTACTTTTTCAACTAAAATAAGTGTGTTTAAAGTCATTTCTGTGCCTGAAATTGGTCAAAATTGAAGATTTTGAGTAAGCAAAACTCTGTAAAAATGGCAATTTTGGTCACTGTGAGGGTTTAAAAAGTGGTTATTCAACATGAGGCCCGATCCAAATGACATTTTGAATCATTTTTGGTAGAGTCCAAAAAATCAATTTTCTGATGAAAAACGATGACCCCGGACCAGTCGAACGTTGAAAAAATGGTCAATATTGATGAAATTTTAACATTTAATCTTTTGACTTTAAATGACGGTTGGATGTGAGTTATTACTTTTTCAACTAAAATAAGTGTGTTTAAAGTCATTTCTGTGCCTGAAATTGGTCAAAATTGAAGATTTTGAGTAAGCAAAACTCTGTAAAAATGGCAATTTTGGTCACTGTGAGGGTTTAAAAAGTGGTTATTCAACATGAGGCCCGATCCAAATGACATTTTGAATCATTTTTGGTAGAGTCCAAAAAATCCATTTTCTGATGAAAAACGATGACCCCGGACCAGTCGAACGTTGAAAAAATGGTCAATATTGATGAAATTTTAACATTTAATCTTTTGACTTTAAATGACATTTGGATGTGAGTTATTACTTTTTCAACTAAAATAAGTGTGTTTAAAGTCATTTCTGTGCTTGAAATTGGTCAAATTTGAAGCTTTTGAGTAAGCAAAACTCTGTAAAAATGGCAATTTTGGTCACTGTGAGGGTTTAAAAAGTGGTTATTCAACATGAGGCCCGATCCAAATGACATTTTGAACCATTTTTGGTAGAGTCCAAAAAATCAATTTTCTGATGAAAAACGATGACCCCGGACCAGTCGAACGTTGAAAAAATGGTCAATATTGATGAAATTTTAACATTTAATCTTTTGACTTTAAATGACGGTTGTATGTGAGTTATTACTTTTTCAACTAAAATAAGTGTGTTTAAAGTCATTTCTGTGCTTGAAATTGGTCAAATTTGAAGCTTTTGAGTAAGCAAAACTCTGTAAAAATGGCAATTTTGGTCACTGTGAGGGTTTAAAAAGTGGTTATTCAACATAAGGCCCGATCCAAATGACATTTTGAACCATTTTTGGTAGAGTCCAAAAAATCCATTTTCTGATGAAAAACGATGACCCCGGACCAGTCGAACGTTGAAAAAATGGTCAATATTGATGAAATTTTAACATTTAATCTTTTGACTTTAAATGACGGTTGTATGTGAGTTATTACTTTTTCAACTAAAATAAGTGTGTTTAAAGTCATTTCTGTGCCTGAAATTGGTCAAAATTGAAGATTTTGAGTAAGCAAAACTCTGTAAAAATGGCAATTTTGGTCACTGTGAGGGTTTAAAAAGTGGTTATTCAACATGAGGCCCGATCCAAATGACATTTTGAATCATTTTTGGTAGAGTCCAAAAAATCAATTTTCTGATGAAAAACGATGACCCCGGACCAGTCGAACGTTGAAAAAATGGTCAATATTGATGAAATTTTAACATTTAATCTTTTGACTTTAAATGACGGTTGGATGTGAGTTATTACTTTTTCAACTAAAATAAGTGTGTTTAAAGTCATTTCTGTGCCTGAAATTGGTCAAAATTGAAGATTTTGAGTAAGCAAAACTCTGTAAAAATGGCAATTTTGGTCACTGTGAGGGTTTAAAAAGTGGTTATTCAACATGAGGCCCGATCCAAATGACATTTTGAATCATTTTTGGTAGAGTCCAAAAAATCCATTTTCTGATGAAAAACGATGACCCCGGACCAGTCGAACGTTGAAAAAATGGTCAATATTGATGAAATTTTAACATTTAATCTTTTGACTTTAAATGACATTTGGATGTGAGTTATTACTTTTTCAACTAAAATAAGTGTGTTTAAAGTCATTTCTGTGCCTGAAATTGGTCAAAATTGAAGATTTTAAGTAAGCAAAACTCTGTAAAAATGGCAATTTTGGTCACTGTGAGGGTTTAAAAAGTGGTTATTCAACATGAGGCACGATCCAAATGACATTTTGAATCATTTTTGGTAGAGTCCAAAAAATCAATTTTCTGATGAAAAACGATGACCCCGGACCAGTCGAACGTTGAAAAAATTGGTCAATATTGATGAAATTTTAACATTTAATCTTTTGACTTTAAATGACGGTTGGATGTGAGTTATTACTTTTTCAACTAAAATAAGTGTGTTTAAAGTCATTTCTGTGCTTGAAATTGGTCAAATTTGAAGCTTTTGAGTAAGCAAAACTCTGTAAAAATGGCAATTTTGGTCACTGTGAGGGTTTAAAAAGTGGTTATTCAACATGAGGCCCGATCCAAATGACATTTTGAACCATTTTTGGTAGAGTCCAAAAAATCAATTTTCTGATGAAAAACGATGACCCCGGACCAGTCGAACGTTGAAAAAATGGTCAATATTGCTGAAATTTTAACATTTAATCTTTTGACTTTAAATGACGGTTGGATGTGAGTTATTACTTTTTCAACTAAAATAAGTGTGTTTAAAGTCATTTCTGTGCCTGAAATTGGTCAAAATTGAAGATTTTGAGTAAGCAAAAGTGTGTAAAAATGGCAATTTTGGTCACTGTGAGGGTTTAAAAAGTGGTTATTCAACATGAGGCCCGATCCAAATGACATTTTGAATCATTTTTGGTAGAGTCCAAAAAATCAATTTTCTGATGAAAAACGATGACCCCGGACCAGTCGAACGTTGAAAAAATGGTCAATATTGATGAAATTTTAACATTTAATCTTTTGACTTTAAATGACGGTTGGATGTGAGTTATTACTTTTTCAACTAAAATAAGTGTGTTTAAAGTCATTTCTGTGCCTGAAATTGGTCAAAATTGAAGATTTTGAGTAAGCAAAACTCTGTAAAAATGGCAATTTTGGTCACTGTGAGGGTTTAAAAAGTGGTTATTCAACATGAGGCCCGATCCAAATGACATTTTGAATCATTTTTGGTAGAGTCCAAAAAATCCATTTTCTGATGAAAAACGATGACCCCGGACCAGTCGAACGTTGAAAAAATGGTCAATATTGATGAAATTTTAACATTTAATCTTTTGACTTTAAATGACATTTGGATGTGAGTTATTACTTTTTCAACTAAAATAAGTGTGTTTAAAGTCATTTCTGTGCTTGAAATTGGTCAAATTTGAAGATTTTGAGTAAGCAAAACTCTGTAAAAATGGCAATTTTGGTCACTGTGAGGGTTTAAAAAGTGGTTATTCAACATGAGGCCCGATCCAAATGACATTTTGAACCATTTTTGGTAGAGTCCAAAAAATCAATTTTCTGATGAAAAACGATGACCCCGGACCAGTCGAACGTTGAAAAAATGGTCAATATTGATGAAATTTTAACATTTAATCTTTTGACTTTAAATGACGGTTGTATGTGAGTTATTACTTTTTCAACTAAAATAAGTGTGTTTAAAGTCATTTCTGTGCATTGAAATTGGTCAAAATTGAAGATTTTGAGTAAGCAAAACTCTGTAAAAATGGCAATTTTGGTCACTGTGAGGGTTTAAAAAGTGGTTATTTAACATGAGGCCCGATCCTAATGACATTTTGAATCATTTTTGGTAGAGTCCAAAAAATCAATTTTCTGATGAAAAACGATGACCCCGGACCAGTCGAACGTTGAAAAAATGGTCAATATTGATGAAATTTTAACATTTAATCTTTTGACTTTAAATGACGGTTGGATGTGAGTTATTAATTTTTCAACTAAAATAAGTGTGTTTAAAGTCATTTCTGTGCCTGAAATTGGTCAAAATTGAAGATTTTGAGTAAGCAAAACTCTGTAAAAATGGCAATTTTGGTCACTGTGAGGGTTTAAAAAGTGGTTATTCAACATGAGGCCCGATCAAAATGACATTTTGAATCATTTTTGGTAGAGTCTAAAAAATCAATTTTCTGATGAAAAACGATGACCCCGGACCATTCGAACGTTGAAAAAATGGTCAATATTGATGAAATTTTAACATTTAATCTTTTGACTTTAAATGACGGTTGGATGTGAGTTATTACTTTTTCAACTAAAATAAGTGTGTTTAAAGTCATTTCTGTGCCTGAAATTGGTCAAAATTGAAGATTTTGAGTAAGCAAAACTCTGTAAAAATGGCAATTTTGGTCACTGTGAGGGTTTAAAAAGTGGTTATTCAACATGAGGCCCGATCCAAATGACATTTTTAATCATTTTTGGTAGAGTCCAAAAAATCTATTTTCTGATGAAAAACGATGACCCCGGACCAGTTGAACGTTGAAAAAATGGTCAATATTGATGAAATTTTAACATTTAATCTTTTGACTTTAAATGACGGTTGGATGTGAGTTATTAATTTTTCAACTAAAATAAGTGTGTTTAAAGTCATTTCTGTGCTTGAAATTGGTCAAATTTGAAGCTTTTGAGTAAGCAAAACTCTGTAAAAATGGCAATTTTGGTCACTGTGAGGGTTTAAAAAGTGGTTATTCAACATAAGGCCCGATCCAAATGACATTTTGAACCATTTTTGGTAGAGTCCAAAAAATCCATTTTCTGATGAAAAACGATGACCCCGGACCAGTCGAACGTTGAAAAAATGGTCAATATTGATGAAATTTTAACATTTAATCTTTTGACTTTAAATGACGGTTGTATGTGAGTTATTACTTTTTCAACTAAAATAAGTGTGTTTAAAGTCATTTCTGTGCCTGAAATTGGTCAAAATTGAAGATTTTGAGTAAGCAAAACTCTGTAAAAATGGCAATTTTGGTCACTGTGAGGGTTTAAAAAGTGGTTATTCAACATGAGGCCCGATCCAAATGACATTTTGAATCATTTTTGGTAGAGTCCAAAAAATCAATTTTCTGATGAAAAACGATGACCCCGGACCAGTCGAACGTTGAAAAAATGGTCAATATTGATGAAATTTTAACATTTAATCTTTTGACTTTAAATGACGGTTGGATGTGAGTTATTACTTTTTCAACTAAAATAAGTGTGTTTAAAGTCATTTTTGTGCCTGAAATTGGTCAAAATTTGAAGATTTTGAGTAAGCAAAACTCTGTAAAAATGGCAATTTTGGTCACTGTGAGGGTTTAAAAAGTTTTTATTCAACATGAGGCTCGATCCAAATGACATTTTGAATCATTTTTGGTAGAGTCCAAAAAATCAATTTTCTGATGAAAAACGATGACCCCGGACCAGTCGAACGTTGAAAAAATGGTCAATATTGATGAAATTTTAACATTTAATCTTTTGACTTTAAATGACGGTTGGGTGTGAGTTATTACTTTTTCAACTACAATAAGTGTGTTTAAGTCATTTCTGTGCCTGAAATTGGTCAAAATTGAAGATTTTGAGTAAGCAAAACTCTGTAAAAATGGCAATTTTGGTCAATGTGAGGGTTTAAAAAGTGGTTATTCAACATGAGGCCCGATCCAAATGACATTTTGAATCATTTTTGGTAGAGTCCAAAAAATCCATTTTCTGATGAAAAACGATGACCCCGGACCAGTCGAACGTTGAAAAAATGGTCAATATTGATGAAATTTTAACATTTAATCTTTTGACTTTAAATGACGGTTGGATGTGAGTTATTACTTTTTCAACTAAAATAAGTGTGTTTAAAGTCATTTCTGTCCCTGAAATTGGTCAAAATTGAAGATTTTGAGTAAGCAAAACTCTGTAAAAATGGCAATTTTGGTCACTGTGAGGGTTTAAAAAGTGATAATTCAACATGAGGCCCGATCCAAATGACATTTTGAATCATTTTTGGTAGAGTCCAAAAAATCCATTTTCTGATGAAAAACGATGACCCCGGACCAGTCGAACGTTGAAAAAATGGTCAATATTGATGAAATTTTAACATTTAATCTTTTGACTTTAAATGACGGTTGGATGTGAGTTATTACTTTTTCAACTAAAATAAGTGTGTTTAAAGTCATTTCTAGGCCTGAAATTGGTCAAAATTGAAGATTTTGAGTAAGCAAAACTCTGTAAAAATGGCAGTTTTGGTCACTGTGAGGGTTTAAAAAGTGGTTATTCAACATGAGGCCCGATCCAAATGACATTTGGAATCATTTTTGGTAGTCCAAAAAATCAATTTTCTGATGAAAAACGATGACCCCGGACCAGTCGAACGTTGAAAAAATGGTCAATATTGATGAAATTTTAACATTTAATCTTTTGACTTTAAATGATGGTTGGATGTGAGTTATTACTTTTTCAACTAAAATAAGTGTGTTTAAAGTCATTTCTGTGCCTGAAATTGGTCAAAATTGAAGATTTTGAGTAAGCAAAACTCTGTAAAAATGGCAGTTTTGGTCACTGTGAGGGTTTAAAAAGTGGTTATTCAACATGAGGCCCGATCCAAATGACATTTTGAATCATTTTTGGTAGAGTCCAAAAAATCAATTTTCTGATGAAAAATGATGACCCCGGACCAGTCGAACGTTGAAAAAATGGTCAATATTGCTGAAATTTTAACATTTAATCTTTTGACTTTAAATGACGGTTGGATGTGAGTTATTACTTTTTCAACTAAAATAAGTGTGTTGAAAGTCATTTCTGTGCCTGAAATTGGTCAAAATTGAAGATTTTGAGTAAGCAAAACTCTGTAAAAATGGCAATTTTGGTCACTGTGAGGGTTTAAAAAGTGGTTATTCAACATGAGGCCCGATCCAAATGACATTTTGAATCATTTTTGGTAGAGTCCAAAAAATCCATTTTCTGATGAAAAACGATGACCCCGGACCAGTCGAACGTTGAAAAAATGGTCAATATTGATGAAATTTTAACATTTAATCTTTTGACTTTAAATGACATTTGGATGTGAGTTATTACTTTTTCAACTAAAATAAGTGTGTTTAAAGTCATTTCTGTGCCTGAAATTGGTCAAAATTGAAGATTTTAAGTAAGCAAAACTCTGTAAAAATGGCAATTTTGGTCACTGTGAGGGTTTAAAAAGTGGTTATTCAACATGAGGCACGATCCAAATGACATTTTGAATCATTTTTGGTAGAGTCCAAAAAATCAATTTTCTGATGAAAAACGATGACCCCGGACCAGTCGAACGTTGAAAAAATTGGTCAATATTGATGAAATTTTAACATTTAATCTTTTGACTTTAAATGACGGTTGGATGTGAGTTATTACTTTTTCAACTAAAATAAGTGTGTTTAAAGTCATTTCTGTGCTTGAAATTGGTCAAATTTGAAGCTTTTGAGTAAGCAAAACTCTGTAAAAATGGCAATTTTGGTCACTGTGAGGGTTTAAAAAGTGGTTATTCAACATGAGGCCCGATCCAAATGACATTTTGAACCATTTTTGGTAGAGTCCAAAAAATCAATTTTCTGATGAAAAACGATGACCCCGGACCAGTCGAACGTTGAAAAAATGGTCAATATTGATGAAATTTTAACATTTAATCTTTTGACTTTAAATGACGGTTGTATGTGAGTTATTACTTTTTCAACTAAAATAAGTGTGTTTAAAGTCATTTCTGTGCATTGAAATTGGTCAAAATTGAAGATTTTGAGTAAGCAAAACTCTGTAAAAATGGCAATTTTGGTCACTGTGAGGGTTTAAAAAGTGGTTATTTAACATGAGGCCCGATCCTAATGACATTTTGAATCATTTTTGGTAGAGTCCAAAAAATCAATTTTCTGATGAAAAACGATGACCCCGGACCAGTCGAACGTTGAAAAAATGGTCAATATTGATGAAATTTTAACATTTAATCTTTTGACTTTAAATGACGGTTGGATGTGAGTTATTACTTTTTCAACTAAAATAAGTGTGTTTAAAGTCATTTCTGTGCCTGAAATTGGTCAAAATTGAAGATTTTGAGTAAGCAAAACTCTGTAAAAATGGCAATTTGGGTCACTGTGAGGGTTTAAAAAGTGGTTATTCAACATGAGGCCCGATCCAAATGACATTTTGAATCATTTTTGGTAGAGTCCAAAAAATCAATTTTCTGATGAAAAACGATGACCCCGGACCAGTCGAACGTTGAAAAAATTGGTCAATATTGATGAAATTTTAACATTTAATCTTTTGACTTTAAATGACGGTTGGATGTGAGTTATTACTTTTTCAACTAAAATAAGTGTGTTTAAAGTCATTTCTGTGCCTGAAATTGGTCAAAATTGAAGATTTTGAGTAAGCAAAACTCTGTAAAAATGGCAATTTTGGTCACTGTGAGGGTTTAAAAAGTGGTTATTCAACATGAGGCCCGATCCAAATGACATTTTGAATCATTTTTGGTAGAGTCCAAAAAATCCATTTTCTGATGAAAAACGATGACCCCGGACCAGTCGAACGTTGAAAAAATGGTCAATATTGATGAAATTTTAACATTTAATCTTTTGACTTTAAATGACATTTGGATGTGAGTTATTACTTTTTCAACTAAAATAAGTGTGTTTAAAGTCATTTCTGTGCCTGAAATTGGTCAAAATTGAAGATTTTAAGTAAGCAAAACTCTGTAAAAATGGCAATTTTGGTCACTGTGAGGGTTTAAAAAGTGGTTATTCAACATGAGGCACGATCCAAATGACATTTTGAATCATTTTTGGTAGAGTCCAAAAAATCAATTTTCTGATGAAAAACGATGACCCCGGACCAGTCGAACGTTGAAAAAATTGGTCAATATTGATGAAATTTTAACATTTAATCTTTTGACTTTAAATGACGGTTGGATGTGAGTTATTACTTTTTCAACTAAAATAAGTGTGTTTAAAGTCATTTCTGTGCTTGAAATTGGTCAAATTTGAAGCTTTTGAGTAAGCAAAACTCTGTAAAAATGGCAATTTTGGTCACTGTGAGGGTTTAAAAAGTGGTTATTCAACATGAGGCCCGATCCAAATGACATTTTGAACCATTTTTGGTAGAGTCCAAAAAATCAATTTTCTGATGAAAAACGATGACCCCGGACCAGTCGAACGTTGAAAAAATGGTCAATATTGATGAAATTTTAACATTTAATCTTTTGACTTTAAATGACGGTTGTATGTGAGTTATTACTTTTTCAACTAAAATAAGTGTGTTTAAAGTCATTTCTGTGCATTGAAATTGGTCAAAATTGAAGATTTTGAGTAAGCAAAACTCTGTAAAAATGGCAATTTTGGTCACTGTGAGGGTTTAAAAAGTGGTTATTTAACATGAGGCCCGATCCTAATGACATTTTGAATCATTTTTGGTAGAGTCCAAAAAATCAATTTTCTGATGAAAAACGATGACCCCGGACCAGTCGAACGTTGAAAAAATGGTCAATATTGATGAAATTTTAACATTTAATCTTTTGACTTTAAATGACGGTTGGATGTGAGTTATTACTTTTTCAACTAAAATAAGTGTGTTTAAAGTCATTTCTGTGCCTGAAATTGGTCAAAATTGAAGATTTTGAGTAAGCAAAACTCTGTAAAAATGGCAATTTGGGTCACTGTGAGGGTTTAAAAAGTGGTTATTCAACATGAGGCCCGATCCAAATGACATTTTGAATCATTTTTGGTAGAGTCCAAAAAATCAATTTTCTGATGAAAAACGATGACCCCGGACCAGTCGAACGTTGAAAAAATTGGTCAATATTGATGAAATTTTAACATTTAATCTTTTGACTTTAAATGACGGTTGGATGTGAGTTATTACTTTTTCAACTAAAATAAGTGTGTTTAAAGTCATTTCTGTGCCTGAAATTGGTCAAAATTGAAGATTTTGAGTAAGCAAAACTCTGTAAAAATGGCAATTTTGGTCACTGTGAGGGTTTAAAAAGTGGTTATTCAACATGAGGCTCGATCCAAATGACATTTTGAATCATTTTTGGTAGAGTCCAAAAAATCAATTTTCTGATGAAAAACGATGACCCCGGACCAGTCGAACGTTGAAAAAATGGTCAATATTGCTGAAATTTTAACATTTAATCTTTTGACTTTAAATGACGGTTGGATGTGAGTTATTACTTTTTCAACTAAAATAAGTGTGTTTAAAGTCATTTCTGTGCCTGAAATTGGTCAAAATTGAAGATTTTGAGTAAGCAAAACTCTGTAAAAATGGCAATTTTGGTCACTGTGAGGGTTTAAAAAGTGGTTATTCAACATGAGGCCCGATCCAAATGACATTTTGAATCATTTTTGGTAGAGTCCAAAAAATCAATTTTCTGATGAAAAACGATGACCCCGGACCAGTCGAACGTTGAAAAAATGGTCAATATTGATGAAATTTTAACATTTAATCTTTTGACTTTAAATGACGGTTGGATGTGAGTTATTACTTTTTCAACTAAAATAAGTGTGTTTAAAGTCATTTCTGTGCCTGAAATTGGTCAAAATTGAAGATTTTGAGTAAGCAAAACTCTGTAAAAATGGCAATTTTGGTCACTGTGAGGGTTTAAAAAGTGGTTATTCAACATGAGGCCCGATCCAAATGACATTTTGAATCATTTTTGGTAGAGTCCAAAAAATCAATTTTCTGATGAAAAACGATGACCCCGGACCAGTCGAACGTTGAAAAAATGGTCAATATTGATGAAATTTTAACATTTAATCTTTTGACTTTAAATGACATTTGGATGTGAGTTATTACTTTTTCAACTAAAATAAGTGTGTTTAAAGTCATTTCTGTGCCTGAAATTGGTCAAAATTGAAGATTTTAAGTAAGCAAAACTCTGTAAAAATGGCAATTTTGGTCACTGTGAGGGTTAAAAAAGTGGTTATTCAACATGAGGCACGATCCAAATGACATTTTGAATCATTTTTGGTAGAGTCCAAAAAATCAATTTTCTGATGAAAAACGATGACCCCGGACCAGTCGAACGTTGAAAAAATTGGTCAATATTGATGAAATTTTAACATTTAATCTTTTGACTTTAAATGACGGTTGGATGTGAGTTATTACTTTTTCAACTAAAATAAGTGTGTTTAAAGTCATTTCTGTGCTTGAAATTGGTCAAATTTGAAGCTTTTGAGTAAGCAAAACTCTGTAAAAATGGCAATTTTGGTCACTGTGAGGGTTTAAAAAGTGGTTATTCAACATGAGGCCCGATCCAAATGACATTTTGAACCATTTTTGGTAGAGTCCAAAAAATCAATTTTCTGATGAAAAACGATGACCCCGGACCAGTCGAACGTTGAAAAAATGGTCAATATTGATGAAATTTTAACATTTAATCTTTTGACTTTAAATGACGGTTGTATGTGAGTTATTACTTTTTCAACTAAAATAAGTGTGTTTAAAGTCATTTCTGTGCATTGAAATTGGTCAAAATTGAAGATTTTGAGTAAGCAAAACTCTGTAAAAATGGCAATTTTGGTCACTGTGAGGGTTTAAAAAGTGGTTATTTAACATGAGGCCCGATCCTAATGACATTTTGAATCATTTTTGGTAGAGTCCAAAAAATCAATTTTCTGATGAAAAACGATGACCCCGGACCAGTCGAACGTTGAAAAAATGGTCAATATTGATGAAATTTTAACATTTAATCTTTTGACTTTAAATGACGGTTGGATGTGAGTTATTACTTTTTCAACTAAAATAAGTGTGTTTAAAGTCATTTCTGTGCCTGAAATTGGTCAAAATTGAAGATTTTGAGTAAGCAAAACTCTGTAAAAATGGCAATTTTGGTCACTGTGAGGGTTTAAAAAGTGGTTATTCAACATGAGGCCCGATCCAAATGACATTTTTAATCATTTTTGGTAGAGTCCAAAAAATCAATTTTCTGATGAAAAACGATGACCCCGGACCAGTCGAACGTTGAAAAAATGGTCAATATTGATGAAATTTTAACATTTAATCTTTTGACTTTAAATGACGGTTGTATGTGAGTTATTACTTTTTCAACTAAAATAAGTGTGTTTAAAGTCATTTCTGTGCCTGAAATTGGTCAAAATTGAAGATTTTGAGTAAGCAAAACTCTGTAAAAATGGCAATTTTGGTCACTGTGAGGGTTTAAAAAGTGGTTATTCAACATGAGGCCCGATCCAAATGACATTTTGAATCATTTTTGGTAGAGTCCAAAAAATCAATTTTCTGATGAAAAACGATGACCCCGGACCAGTCGAACGTTGAAAAAATGGTCAATATTGATGAAATTTTAACATTTAATCTTTTGACTTTAAATGACGGTTGGATGTGAGTTATTACTTTTTCAACTAAAATAAGTGTGTTTAAAGTCATTTTTGTGCCTGAAATTGGTCAAAATTTGAAGATTTTGAGTAAGCAAAACTCTGTA
This sequence comes from Lissotriton vulgaris, assembly GCF_964263255.1. Taxonomy (NCBI): domain Eukaryota; kingdom Metazoa; phylum Chordata; class Amphibia; order Caudata; family Salamandridae; genus Lissotriton; species Lissotriton vulgaris. The sequence goes on from NW_028244503.1 coordinate 414,137, forward strand.
AAAATGGCAATTTTGGTCACTGTGAGGGTTTAAAAAGTTTTTATTCAACATGAGGCTCGATCCAAATGACATTTTGAATCATTTTTGGTAGAGTCCAAAAAATCAATTTTCTGATGAAAAACGATGACCCCGGACCATTCGAACGTTGAAAAAATGGTCAATATTGATGAAATTTTAACATTTAATCTTTTGACTTTAAATGACGGTTGGATGTGAGTTATTACTTTTTCAACTAAAATAAGTGTGTTTAAAGTCATTTCTGTGCCTGAAATTGGTCAAAATTGAAGATTTTGAGTAAGCAAAACTCTGTAAAAATGGCAATTTTGGTCACTGTGAGGGTTTAAAAAGTGGTTATTCAACATGAGGCTCGATCCAAATGACATTTTGAATCATTTTTGGTAGAGTCCAAAAAATCAATTTTCTGATGAAAAACGATGACCCCGGACCAGTCGAACGTTGAAAAAATGGTCAATATTGCTGAAATTTTAACATTTAATCTTTTGACTTTAAATGACGGTTGGATGTGAGTTATTACTTTTTCAACTAAAATAAGTGTGTTTAAAGTCATTTCTGTGCCTGAAATTGGTCAAAATTGAAGATTTTGAGTAAGCAAAACTCTGTAAAAATGGCAATTTTGGTCACTGTGAGGGTTTAAAAAGTGGTTATTCAACATGAGGCCCGATCCAAATGACATTTTGAATCATTTTTGGTAGAGTCCAAAAAATCAATTTTCTGATGAAAAACGATGACCCCGGACCAGTCGAACGTTGAAAAAATGGTCAATATTGATGAAATTTTAACATTTAATCTTTTGACTTTAAATGACGGTTGGATGTGAGTTATTACTTTTTCAACTAAAATAAGTGTGTTTAAAGTCATTTCTGTGCCTGAAATTGGTCAAAATTGAAGATTTTGAGTAAGCAAAACTCTGTAAAAATGGCAATTTTGGTCACTGTGAGGGTTTAAAAAGTGGTTATTCAACATGAGGCCCGATCCAAATGACATTTTGAATCATTTTTGGTAGAGTCCAAAAAATCCATTTTCTGATGAAAAACGATGACCCCGGACCAGTCGAACGTTGAAAAAATGGTCAATATTGATGAAATTTTAACATTTAATCTTTTGACTTTAAATGACATTTGGATGTGAGTTATTACTTTTTCAACTAAAATAAGTGTGTTTAAAGTCATTTCTGTGCCTGAAATTGGTCAAAATTGAAGATTTTGAGTAAGCAAAACTCTGTAAAAATGGCAATTTTGGTCACTGTGAGGGTTTAAAAAGTGGTTATTCAACATGAGGCCCGATCCAAATGACATTTTGAATCATTTTTGGTAGAGTCCAAAAAATCAATTTTCTGATGAAAAACGATGACCCCGGACCAGTCGAACGTTGAAAAAATGGTCAATATTGATGAAATTTTAACATTTAATCTTTTGACTTTAAATGACGGTTGGATGTGAGTTATTACTTTTTCAACTAAAATAAGTGTGTTTAAAGTCATTTCTGTGCCTGAAATTGGTCAAAATTGAAGATTTTGAGTAAGCAAAACTCTGTAAAAATGGCAATTTTGGTCACTGTGAGGGTTTAAAAAGTGGTTATTCAACATGAGGCCCGATCCAAATGACATTTTGAATCATTTTTGGTAGAGTCCAAAAAATCCATTTTCTGATGAAAAACGATGACCCCGGACCAGTCGAACGTTGAAAAAATGGTCAATATTGATGAAATTTTAACATTTAATCTTTTGACTTTAAATGACATTTGGATGTGAGTTATTACTTTTTCAACTAAAATAAGTGTGTTTAAAGTCATTTCTGTGCCTGAAATTGGTCAAAATTGAAGATTTTAAGTAAGCAAAACTCTGTAAAAATGGCAATTTTGGTCACTGTGAGGGTTTAAAAAGTGGTTATTCAACATGAGGCACGATCCAAATGACATTTTGAATCATTTTTGGTAGAGTCCAAAAAATCAATTTTCTGATGAAAAACGATGACCCCGGACCAGTCGAACGTTGAAAAAATTGGTCAATATTGATGAAATTTTAACATTTAATCTTTTGACTTTAAATGACGGTTGGATGTGAGTTATTACTTTTTCAACTAAAATAAGTGTGTTTAAAGTCATTTCTGTGCTTGAAATTGGTCAAATTTGAAGCTTTTGAGTAAGCAAAACTCTGTAAAAATGGCAATTTTGGTCACTGTGAGGGTTTAAAAAGTGGTTATTCAACATGAGGCCCGATCCAAATGACATTTTGAACCATTTTTGGTAGAGTCCAAAAAATCAATTTTCTGATGAAAAACGATGACCCCGGACCAGTCGAACGTTGAAAAAATGGTCAATATTGATGAAATTTTAACATTTAATCTTTTGACTTTAAATGACGGTTGTATGTGAGTTATTACTTTTTCAACTAAAATAAGTGTGTTTAAAGTCATTTCTGTGCATTGAAATTGGTCAAAATTGAAGATTTTGAGTAAGCAAAACTCTGTAAAAATGGCAATTTTGGTCACTGTGAGGGTTTAAAAAGTGGTTATTCAACATGAGGCTCGATCCAAATGACATTTTGAATCATTTTTGGTAGAGTCCAAAAAATCAATTTTCTGATGAAAAACGATGACCCCGGACCAGTCGAACGTTGAAAAAATGGTCAATATTGCTGAAATTTTAACATTTAATCTTTTGACTTTAAATGACGGTTGGATGTGAGTTATTACTTTTTCAACTAAAATAAGTGTGTTTAAAGTCATTTCTGTGCCTGAAATTGGTCAAAATTGAAGATTTTGAGTAAGCAAAACTCTGTAAAAATGGCAATTTTGGTCACTGTGAGGGTTTAAAAAGTGGTTATTCAACATGAGGCCCGATCCAAATGACATTTTGAATCATTTTTGGTAGAGTCCAAAAAATCAATTTTCTGATGAAAAACGATGACCCCGGACCAGTCGAACGTTGAAAAAATGGTCAATATTGATGAAATTTTAACATTTAATCTTTTGACTTTAAATGACGGTTGGATGTGAGTTATTACTTTTTCAACTAAAATAAGTGTGTTTAAAGTCATTTCTGTGCCTGAAATTGGTCAAAATTGAAGATTTTGAGTAAGCAAAACTCTGTAAAAATGGCAATTTTGGTCACTGTGAGGGTTTAAAAAGTGGTTATTCAACATGAGGCCCGATCCAAATGACATTTTGAATCATTTTTGGTAGAGTCCAAAAAATCCATTTTCTGATGAAAAACGATGACCCCGGACCAGTCGAACGTTGAAAAAATGGTCAATATTGATGAAATTTTAACATTTAATCTTTTGACTTTAAATGACATTTGGATGTGAGTTATTACTTTTTCAACTAAAATAAGTGTGTTTAAAGTCATTTCTGTGCTTGAAATTGGTCAAATTTGAAGCTTTTGAGTAAGCAAAACTCTGTAAAAATGGCAATTTTGGTCACTGTGAGGGTTTAAAAAGTGGTTATTCAACATGAGGCCCGATCCAAATGACATTTTGAACCATTTTTGGTAGAGTCCAAAAAATCAATTTTCTGATGAAAAACGATGACCCCGGACCAGTCGAACGTTGAAAAAATGGTCAATATTGATGAAATTTTAACATTTAATCTTTTGACTTTAAATGACGGTTGTATGTGAGTTATTACTTTTTCAACTAAAATAAGTGTGTTTAAAGTCATTTCTGTGCTTGAAATTGGTCAAATTTGAAGCTTTTGAGTAAGCAAAACTCTGTAAAAATGGCAATTTTGGTCACTGTGAGGGTTTAAAAAGTGGTTATTCAACATAAGGCCCGATCCAAATGACATTTTGAACCATTTTTGGTAGAGTCCAAAAAATCCATTTTCTGATGAAAAACGATGACCCCGGACCAGTCGAACGTTGAAAAAATGGTCAATATTGATGAAATTTTAACATTTAATCTTTTGACTTTAAATGACGGTTGTATGTGAGTTATTACTTTTTCAACTAAAATAAGTGTGTTTAAAGTCATTTCTGTGCCTGAAATTGGTCAAAATTGAAGATTTTGAGTAAGCAAAACTCTGTAAAAATGGCAATTTTGGTCACTGTGAGGGTTTAAAAAGTGGTTATTCAACATGAGGCCCGATCCAAATGACATTTTGAATCATTTTTGGTAGAGTCCAAAAAATCAATTTTCTGATGAAAAACGATGACCCCGGACCAGTCGAACGTTGAAAAAATGGTCAATATTGATGAAATTTTAACATTTAATCTTTTGACTTTAAATGACGGTTGGATGTGAGTTATTACTTTTTCAACTAAAATAAGTGTGTTTAAAGTCATTTTTGTGCCTGAAATTGGTCAAAATTTGAAGATTTTGAGTAAGCAAAACTCTGTAAAAATGGCAATTTTGGTCACTGTGAGGGTTTAAAAAGTTTTTATTCAACATGAGGCTCGATCCAAATGACATTTTGAATCATTTTTGGTAGAGTCCAAAAAATCAATTTTCTGATGAAAAACGATGACCCCGGACCAGTCGAACGTTGAAAAAATGGTCAATATTGATGAAATTTTAACATTTAATCTTTTGACTTTAAATGACGGTTGGGTGTGAGTTATTACTTTTTCAACTACAATAAGTGTGTTTAAAGTCATTTCTGTGCCTGAAATTGGTCAAAATTGAAGATTTTGAGTAAGCAAAACTCTGTAAAAATGGCAATTTTGGTCAATGTGAGGGTTTAAAAAGTGGTTATTCAACATGAGGCCCGATCCAAATGACATTTTGAATCATTTTTGGTAGAGTCCAAAAAATCCATTTTCTGATGAAAAACGATGACCCCGGACCAGTCGAACGTTGAAAAAATGGTCAATATTGATGAAATTTTAACATTTAATCTTTTGACTTTAAATGACGGTTGGATGTGAGTTATTACTTTTTCAACTAAAATAAGTGTGTTTAAAGTCATTTTTGTGCCTGAAATTGGTCAAAATTTGAAGATTTTGAGTAAGCAAAACTCTGTAAAAATGGCAATTTTGGTCACTGTGAGGGTTTAAAAAGTGGTTATTCAACATAAGGCCCGATCCAAATGACATTTTGAACCATTTTTGGTAGAGTCCAAAAAATCCATTTTCTGATGAAAAACGATGACCCCGGACCAGTCGAACGTTGAAAAAATGGTCAATATTGATGAAATTTTAACATTTAATCTTTTGACTTTAAATGACGGTTGGATGTGAGTTATTACTTTTTCAACTAAAATAAGTGTGTTTAAAGTCATTTCTGTGCCTGAAATTGGTCAAAATTGAAGATTTTGAGTAAGCAAAACTCTGTAAAAATGGCAATTTTGGTCACTGTGAGGGTTTAAAAAGTGGTTATTCAACATGAGGCCCGATCCAAATGACATTTTTAATCATTTTTGGTAGAGTCCAAAAAATCAATTTTCTGATGAAAAACGATGACCCCGGACCAGTCGAACGTTGAAAAAATGGTCAATATTGATGAAATTTTAACATTTAATCTTTTGACTTTAAATGACGGTTGGATGTGAGTTATTACTTTTTCAACTAAAATAAGTGTGTTTAAAGTCATTTTTGTGCCTGAAATTGGTCAAAATTTGAAGATTTTGAGTAAGCAAAACTCTGTAAAAATGGCAATTTTGGTCACTGTGAGGGTTTAAAAAGTGGTTATTTAACATGAGGCCCGATCCTAATGACATTTTGAATCATTTTTGGTAGAGTCCAAAAAATCAATTTTCTGATGAAAAACGATGACCCCGGACCAGTCGAACGTTGAAAAAATGGTCAATATTGATGAAATTTTAACATTTAATCTTTTGACTTTAAATGACGGTTGGATGTGAGTTATTAATTTTTCAACTAAAATAAGTGTGTTTAAAGTCATTTCTGTGCCTGAAATTGGTCAAAATTGAAGATTTTGAGTAAGCAAAACTCTGTAAAAATGGCAATTTTGGTCACTGTGAGGGTTTAAAAAGTGGTTATTCAACATGAGGCCCGATCAAAATGACATTTTGAATCATTTTTGGTAGAGTCTAAAAAATCAATTTTCTGATGAAAAACGATGACCCCGGACCATTCGAACGTTGAAAAAATGGTCAATATTGATGAAATTTTAACATTTAATCTTTTGACTTTAAATGACGGTTGGATGTGAGTTATTACTTTTTCAACTAAAATAAGTGTGTTTAAAGTCATTTCTGTGCTTGAAATTGGTCAAATTTGAAGCTTTTGAGTAAGCAAAACTCTGTAAAAATGGCAATTTTGGTCACTGTGAGGGTTTAAAAAGTGGTTATTCAACATAAGGCCCGATCCAAATGACATTTTGAACCATTTTTGGTAGAGTCCAAAAAATCCATTTTCTGATGAAAAACGATGACCCCGGACCAGTCGAACGTTGAAAAAATGGTCAATATTGATGAAATTTTAACATTTAATCTTTTGACTTTAAATGACGGTTGGATGTGAGTTATTACTTTTTCAACTAAAATAAGTGTGTTTAAAGTCATTTTTGTGCCTGAAATTGGTCAAAATTTGAAGATTTTGAGTAAGCAAAACTCTGTAAAAATGGCAATTTTGGTCACTGTGAGGGTTTAAAAAGTTTTTATTCAACATGAGGCCCGATCCAAATGACATTTTGAACCATTTTTGGTAGAGTCCAAAAAATCAATTTTCTGATGAAAAACGATGACCCCGGACCAGTCGAACGTTGAAAAAATGGTCAATATTGATGAAATTTTAACATTTAATCTTTTGACTTTAAATGACGGTTGGATGTGAGTTATTACTTTTTCAACTAAAATAAGTGTGTTTAAAGTCATTTCTGTGCATTGAAATTGGTCAAAATTGAAGATTTTGAGTAAGCAAAACTCTGTAAAAATGGCAATTTTGGTCACTGTGAGGGTTTAAAAAGTGGTTATTCAACATGAGGCTCGATCCAAATGACATTTTGAATCATTTTTGGTAGAGTCCAAAAAATCAATTTTCTGATGAAAAACGATGACCCCGGACCAGTCGAACGTTGAAAAAATGGTCAATATTGCTGAAATTTTAACATTTAATCTTTTGACTTTAAATGACGGTTGGATGTGAGTTATTACTTTTTCAACTAAAATAAGTGTGTTTAAAGTCATTTCTGTGCCTGAAATTGGTCAAAATTGAAGATTTTGAGTAAGCAAAACTCTGTAAAAATGGCAATTTTGGTCACTGTGAGGGTTTAAAAAGTGGTTATTCAACATGAGGCCCGATCCAAATGACATTTTGAATCATTTTTGGTAGAGTCCAAAAAATCAATTTTCTGATGAAAAACGATGACCCCGGACCAGTCGAACGTTGAAAAAATGGTCAATATTGATGAAATTTTAACATTTAATCTTTTGACTTTAAATGACGGTTGGATGTGAGTTATTACTTTTTCAACTAAAATAAGTGTGTTTAAAGTCATTTCTGTGCCTGAAATTGGTCAAAATTGAAGATTTTGAGTAAGCAAAACTCTGTAAAAATGGCAATTTTGGTCACTGTGAGGGTTTAAAAAGTGGTTATTCAACATGAGGCCCGATCCAAATGACATTTTGAATCATTTTTGGTAGAGTCCAAAAAATCCATTTTCTGATGAAAAACGATGACCCCGGACCAGTCGAACGTTGAAAAAATGGTCAATATTGATGAAATTTTAACATTTAATCTTTTGACTTTAAATGACATTTGGATGTGAGTTATTACTTTTTCAACTAAAATAAGTGTGTTTAAAGTCATTTCTGTGCTTGAAATTGGTCAAATTTGAAGCTTTTGAGTAAGCAAAACTCTGTAAAAATGGCAATTTTGGTCACTGTGAGGGTTTAAAAAGTGGTTATTCAACATGAGGCCCGATCCAAATGACATTTTGAACCATTTTTGGTAGAGTCCAAAAAATCAATTTTCTGATGAAAAACGATGACCCCGGACCAGTCGAACGTTGAAAAAATGGTCAATATTGATGAAATTTTAACATTTAATCTTTTGACTTTAAATGACGGTTGTATGTGAGTTATTACTTTTTCAACTAAAATAAGTGTGTTTAAAGTCATTTCTGTGCTTGAAATTGGTCAAATTTGAAGCTTTTGAGTAAGCAAAACTCTGTAAAAATGGCAATTTTGGTCACTGTGAGGGTTTAAAAAGTGGTTATTCAACATAAGGCCCGATCCAAATGACATTTTGAACCATTTTTGGTAGAGTCCAAAAAATCCATTTTCTGATGAAAAACGATGACCCCGGACCAGTCGAACGTTGAAAAAATGGTCAATATTGATGAAATTTTAACATTTAATCTTTTGACTTTAAATGACGGTTGTATGTGAGTTATTACTTTTTCAACTAAAATAAGTGTGTTTAAAGTCATTTCTGTGCCTGAAATTGGTCAAAATTGAAGATTTTGAGTAAGCAAAACTCTGTAAAAATGGCAATTTTGGTCACTGTGAGGGTTTAAAAAGTGGTTATTCAACATGAGGCCCGATCCAAATGACATTTTGAATCATTTTTGGTAGAGTCCAAAAAATCAATTTTCTGATGAAAAACGATGACCCCGGACCAGTCGAACGTTGAAAAAATGGTCAATATTGATGAAATTTTAACATTTAATCTTTTGACTTTAAATGACGGTTGGATGTGAGTTATTACTTTTTCAACTAAAATAAGTGTGTTTAAAGTCATTTTTGTGCCTGAAATTGGTCAAAATTTGAAGATTTTGAGTAAGCAAAACTCTGTAAAAATGGCAATTTTGGTCACTGTGAGGGTTTAAAAAGTTTTTATTCAACATGAGGCTCGATCCAAATGACATTTTGAATCATTTTTGGTAGAGTCCAAAAAATCAATTTTCTGATGAAAAACGATGACCCCGGACCAGTCGAACGTTGAAAAAATGGTCAATATTGATGAAATTTTAACATTTAATCTTTTGACTTTAAATGACGGTTGGGTGTGAGTTATTACTTTTTCAACTACAATAAGTGTGTTTAAAGTCATTTCTGTGCCTGAAATTGGTCAAAATTGAAGATTTTGAGTAAGCAAAACTCTGTAAAAATGGCAATTTTGGTCAATGTGAGGGTTTAAAAAGTGGTTATTCAACATGAGGCCCGATCCAAATGACATTTTGAATCATTTTTGGTAGAGTCCAAAAAATCCATTTTCTGATGAAAAACGATGACCCCGGACCAGTCGAACGTTGAAAAAATGGTCAATATTGATGAAATTTTAACATTTAATCTTTTGACTTTAAATGACGGTTGGATGTGAGTTATTACTTTTTCAACTAAAATAAGTGTGTTTAAAGTCATTTTTGTGCCTGAAATTGGTCAAAATTTGAAGATTTTGAGTAAGCAAAACTCTGTAAAAATGGCAATTTTGGTCACTGTGAGGGTTTAAAAAGTGGTTATTCAACATAAGGCCCGATCCAAATGACATTTTGAACCATTTTTGGTAGAGTCCAAAAAATCCATTTTCTGATGAAAAACGATGACCCCGGACCAGTCGAACGTTGAAAAAATGGTCAATATTGATGAAATTTTAACATTTAATCTTTTGACTTTAAATGACGGTTGGATGTGAGTTATTACTTTTTCAACTAAAATAAGTGTGTTTAAAGTCATTTCTGTGCCTGAAATTGGTCAAAATTGAAGATTTTGAGTAAGCAAAACTCTGTAAAAATGGCAATTTTGGTCACTGTGAGGGTTTAAAAAGTGGTTATTCAACATGAGGCCCGATCCAAATGACATTTTTAATCATTTTTGGTAGAGTCCAAAAAATCAATTTTCTGATGAAAAACGATGACCCCGGACCAGTCGAACGTTGAAAAAATGGTCAATATTGATGAAATTTTAACATTTAATCTTTTGACTTTAAATGACGGTTGGATGTGAGTTATTACTTTTTCAACTAAAATAAGTGTGTTTAAAGTCATTTTTGTGCCTGAAATTGGTCAAAATTTGAAGATTTTGAGTAAGCAAAACTCTGTAAAAATGGCAATTTTGGTCACTGTGAGGGTTTAAAAAGTGGTTATTTAACATGAGGCCCGATCCTAATGACATTTTGAATCATTTTTGGTAGAGTCCAAAAAATCAATTTTCTGATGAAAAACGATGACCCCGGACCAGTCGAACGTTGAAAAAATGGTCAATATTGATGAAATTTTAACATTTAATCTTTTGACTTTAAATGACGGTTGGATGTGAGTTATTAATTTTTCAACTAAAATAAGTGTGTTTAAAGTCATTTCTGTGCCTGAAATTGGTCAAAATTGAAGATTTTGAGTAAGCAAAACTCTGTAAAAATGGCAATTTTGGTCACTGTGAGGGTTTAAAAAGTGGTTATTCAACATGAGGCCCGATCAAAATGACATTTTGAATCATTTTTGGTAGAGTCTAAAAAATCAATTTTCTGATGAAAAACGATGACCCCGGACCATTCGAACGTTGAAAAAATGGTCAATATTGATGAAATTTTAACATTTAATCTTTTGACTTTAAATGACGGTTGGATGTGAGTTATTACTTTTTCAACTAAAATAAGTGTGTTTAAAGTCATTTCTGTGCCTGAAATTGGTCAAAATTGAAGATTTTGAGTAAGCAAAACTCTGTAAAAATGGCAATTTTGGTCACTGTGAGGGTTTAAAAAGTGGTTATTCAACATGAGGCCCGATCCAAATGACATTTTTAATCATTTTTGGTAGAGTCCAAAAAATCTATTTTCTGATGAAAAACGATGACCCCGGACCAGTTGAACGTTGAAAAAATGGTCAATATTGATGAAATTTTAACATTTAATCTTTTGACTTTAAATGACGGTTGGATGTGAGTTATTTATTTTTCAACTAAAATAAGTGTGTTTAAAGTCATTTCTGTGCTTGAAATTGGTCAAATTTGAAGCTTTTGAGTAAGCAAAACTCTGTAAAAATGGCAATTTTGGTCACTGTGAGGGTTTAAAAAGTGGTTATTCAACATAAGGCCCGATCCAAATGACATTTTGAACCATTTTTGGTAGAGTCCAAAAAATCCATTTTCTGATGAAAAACGATGACCCCGGACCAGTCGAACGTTGAAAAAATGGTCAATATTGATGAAATTTTAACATTTAATCTTTTGACTTTAAATGACGGTTGTATGTGAGTTATTACTTTTTCAACTAAAATAAGTGTGTTTAAAGTCATTTCTGTGCCTGAAATTGGTCAAAATTGAAGATTTTGAGTAAGCAAAACTCTGTAAAAATGGCAATTTTGGTCACTGTGAGGGTTTAATAAGTGGTTATTCAACATGAGGCCCGATCCAAATGACATTTTGAATCATTTTTGGTAGAGTCCAAAAAATCAATTTTCTGATGAAAAACGATGACCCCGGACCAGTCGAACGTTGAAAAAATGGTCAATATTGATGAAATTTTAACATTTAATCTTTTGACTTTAAATGACGGTTGGATGTGAGTTATTACTTTTTCAACTAAAATAAGTGTGTTTAAAGTCATTTTTGTGCCTGAAATTGGTCAAAATTTGAAGATTTTGAGTAAGCAAAACTCTGTAAAAATGGCAATTTTGGTCACTGTGAGGGTTTAAAAAGTTTTTATTCAACATGAGGCTCGATCCAAATGACATTTTGAATCATTTTTGGTAGAGTCCAAAAAATCAATTTTCTGATGAAAAACGATGACCCCGGACCAGTCGAACGTTGAAAAAATGGTCAATATTGATGAAATTTTAACATTTAATCTTTTGACTTTAAATGACGGTTGGGTGTGAGTTATTACTTTTTCAACTACAATAAGTGTGTTTAAAGTCATTTCTGTGCCTGAAATTGGTCAAAATTGAAGATTTTGAGTAAGCAAAACTCTGTAAAAATGGCAATTTTGGTCAATGTGAGGGTTTAAAAAGTGGTTATTCAACATGAGGCCCGATCCAAATGACATTTTGAATCATTTTTGGTAGAGTCCAAAAAATCCATTTTCTGATGAAAAACGATGACCCCGGACCAGTCGAACGTTGAAAAAATGGTCAATATTGATGAAATTTTAACATTTAATCTTTTGACTTTAAATGACGGTTGGATGTGAGTTATTACTTTTTCAACTAAAATAAGTGTGTTTAAAGTCATTTCTGTCCCTGAAATTGGTCAAAATTGAAGATTTTGAGTAAGCAAAACTCTGTAAAAATGGCAATTTTGGTCACTGTGAGGGTTTAAAAAGTGATAATTCAACATGAGGCCCGATCCAAATGACATTTTGAATCATTTTTGGTAGAGTCCAAAAAATCAATTTTCTGATGAAAAACGATGACCCCGGACCAGTCGAACGTTGAAAAAATGGTCAATATTGATGAAATTTTAACATTTAATCTTTTGACTTTAAATGACGGTTGGATGTGAGTTATTACTTTTTCAACTAAAATAAGTGTGTTTAAAGTCATTTCTAGGCCTGAAATTGGTCAAAATTGAAGATTTTGAGTAAGCAAAACTCTGTAAAAATGGCAGTTTTGGTCACTGTGAGGGTTTAAAAAGTGGTTATTCAACATGAGGCCCGATCCAAATGACATTTTGAATCATTTTTGGTAGTCCAAAAAATCAATTTTCTGATGAAAAACGATGACCCCGGACCAGTCGAACGTTGAAAAAATGGTCAATATTGATGAAATTTTAACATTTAATCTTTTGACTTTAAATGATGGTTGGATGTGAGTTATTACTTTTTCAACTAAAATAAGTGTGTTTAAAGTCATTTCTGTGCCTGAAATTGGTCAAAATTGAAGATTTTGAGTAAGCAAAACTCTGTAAAAATGGCAGTTTTGGTCACTGTGAGGGTTTAAAAAGTGGTTATTCAACATGAGGCCCGATCCAAATGACATTTTGAATCATTTTTGGTAGAGTCCAAAAAATCAATTTTCTGATGAAAAACGATGACCCCGGACCAGTCGAACGTTGAAAAAACGGTCAATATTGATGACATTTTAACATTTAATCTTTTGACTTTAAATGACGGTTGGATGTGAGTTATTACTTTTTCAACTAAAATAAGTGTGTTTAAAGTCATTTCTGTGCCTGAAATTGGTCAAAATTGAAGATTTTGAGTAAGCAAAACTCTGTAAAAATGGCAGTTTTGGTCACTGTGAGGGTTTAAAAAGTGGTTATTCAACATGAGGCCTGATCCAAATGACATTTTGAATCATTTTTGGTAGAGTCCAAAAAATCAATTTTCTGATGAAAAACGATGACCCCGGACCAGTCGAACGTTGATAAAATGGTCAATATTGACGAAATTTTAACATTTAATCTTTTGACTTTAAATGACGGTTGGATGTGAGTTATTACTTTTTCAACTACAATAAGTGTGTTTAAAGTCATTTCTGTGCCTGAAATTGGTCAAAATTGAAGATTTTGAGTAAGCAAAACTCTGTAAAAATGGCAGTTTTGGTCACTGTGAGGGTTTAAAAAGTGGTTATTCAACATGAGGCCTGATCCAAATGACATTTTGAATCATTTTTGGTAGAGTCCAAAAAATCAATTTTCTGATGAAAAACGATGACCCCGGACCAGTCGAACGTTGAAAAAATGGTCAATATTGATGAAATTTTAACATTTAATCTTTTGACTTTAAATGACGGTTGGATGTGAGTTATTACTTTTTCAACTACAATAAGTGTGTTTAAAGTCATTTCTGTGCCTGAAATTGGTCAAAATTGAAGATTTTGAGTAAGCAAAACTCTGTAAAAATGGCAATTTTGGTCAATGTGAGGGTTTAAAAAGTGGTTATTCAACATGAGGCCCGATCCAAATGACATTTTGAATCATTTTTGGTAGAGTCCAAAAAATCCATTTTCTGATGAAAAACGATGACCCCGGACCAGTCGAACGTTGAAAAAATGGTCAATATTGATGAAATTTTAACATTTAATCTTTTGACTTTAAATGACGGTTGGATGTGAGTTATTACTTTTTCAACTAAAATAAGTGTGTTTAAAGTCATTTCTGTCCCTGAAATTGGTCAAAATTGAAGATTTTGAGTAAGCAAAACTCTGTAAAAATGGCAATTTTGGTCACTGTGAGGGTTTAAAAAGTGGTTATTCAACATGAGGCCCGATCCAAATGACATTTTGAATCATTTTTGGTAGAGTCCAAAAAATCCAGTTTCTGATGAAAAACGATGACCCCGGACCAGTCGAACGTTGAAAAAATGGTCAATATTGATGAAATTTTAACATTTAATCTTTTGACTTTAAATGACGTTTGGATGTGAGTTATTACTTTTCCAACTAAAATAAGTGTGTTTAAAGTCATTTCTAGGCCTGAAAATGGTCAAAATTGAAGATTTTGAGTAAGCAAAACTCTGTAAAAATGGCAATTTTGGTCACTGTGAGGGTTTAAAAAGTGGTTATTCAACATGAGGCCCGATCCGAATGACATTTTGAATCATTTTTTGTAGAGTCCAAAAAATCAATTTTCTGATGAAAAACCATGACCACGGACGTCGAACGTTGAAAAAATGGTCAATATTGATGAAATTTTAATATTTAATCTTTTCACTTTAAATGACGGTTGGATGTGAGTTATTACTTTTTCAACAAAAATAAGTGTGTTTAAAGTCATTTCTGTGCCTGAAATTGGTCAAAATTGAAGATTTTGAGTAAGCAAAACTCTGTAAAAATGGCAATTTTGGTCACTGTGAGGGTTTAAAAAGTGGTTATTCAACATGAGGCCCGATCCAAATGACATTTTGAATCATTTTTGGTAGTCCAAAAAATCAATTTTCTGATGAAAAACTATGACCCCGGACCAGTCGAACGTTGAAAAAATGGTCAATATTGATGACATTTTAACATTTAATCTTTTGACTTTAAATGACGGTTGGATGTGAGTTATTACTTTTTCAACTAAAATAAGTGTGTTTAAAGTCATTTCTGTGCCTGAAATTGGTCAAAATTGAAGATTTTGAGTAAGCAAAACTCTGTAAAAATGGCAGTTTTGGTCACTGTGAGGGTTTAAAAAGTGGTTATTCAACATGAGGCCCGATCCAAATGACATTTTGAATCATTTTTGGTAGAGTCCAAAAAATCAATTTTCTGATGAAAAACGATGACCCCGGACCAGTCGAACGTTGAAAAAATGGTCAATATTGATGAAATTTTAACATTTAATCTTTTGACTTTAAATGACGGTTGGATGTGAGTTATTACTTTTTCAACTAAAATAAGTGTGTTTAAAGTCATTTCTGTGCCTGAAATTGGTCAAAATTGAAGATTTTGAGTAAGCAAAACTCTGTAAAAATGGCAGTTTTGGTCACTGTGAGGGTTTAAAAAGTGGTTATTCAACATGAGGCCCGATCCAAATGACATTTTGAATCATTTTTGGTAGTCCAAAAAATCAATTTTCTGATGAAAAACTATGACCCCGGACCAGTCGAACGTTGAAAAAATGGTCAATATTGATGACATTTTAACATTTAATCTTTTGACTTTAAATGACGGTTGGATGTGAGTTATTACTTTTTCAACTAAAATAAGTGTGTTTAAAGTCATTTCTGTGCCTGAAATTGGTCAAAATTGAAGATTTTGAGTTAGCAAAACTCTGTAAAAATGGCAGTTTTGGTCACTGTGAGGGTTTAAAAAGTGGTTATTCAACATGAGGCCCGATCCAAATGACATTTTGAATCATTTTTGGTAGAGTCCAAAAAATCAATTTTCTGATGAAAAACGATGACCCCGGACCAGTCGAACGTTGAAAAAATGGTCAATATTGATGAAATTTTAACATTTAATCTTTTGACTTTAAATGACGGTTGGATGTGAGTTATTACTTTTTCAACTAAAATAAGTGTGTTTAAAGTCATTTCTGTCCCTGAAATTGGTCAAAATTGAAGATTTTGAGTAAGCAAAACTCTGTAAAAATGGCAGTTTTGGTCACTGTGAGGGTTTAAAAAGTGGTTATTCAACATGAGGCCTGATCCAAATGACATTTTGAATCATTTTTGGTAGAGTCCAAAAAATCAATTTTCTGATGAAAAACGATGACCCCGGACCAGTCGAACGTTGAAAAAATGGTCAATATTGACGAAATTTTAACATTTAATCTTTTGACTTTAAATGACGGTTGGATGTGAGTTATTACTTTTTCAACTACAATAAGTGTGTTTAAAGTCATTTCTGTGCCTGAAATTGGTCAAAATTGAAGATTTTGAGTAAGCAAAACTCTGTAAAAATGGCAATTTTGGTCACTGTAAGGGTTTAAAAAGTGGTTATTCAACATGAGGCCCGATCCAAATGACATTTTGAATCATTTTTGGTAGAGTCCAAAAAATCAATTTTCTGATGAAAAACGATGACCCCGGACCAGTCGAACGTTCAAAAAATGGTCAATATTGATGAAAGTTTAACATTTAATCTTTTGACTTTAAATGACGGTTGGATGTGAGTTATTACTTTTTCAACTAAAATAAGTGTGTTTAAAGTCATTTCTGTGCCTGAAATTGGTCAAAATTGAAGATTTTGAGTAAGCAAAACTCTGTAAAAATGGCAATTTTGGTCACTGTGAGGGTTTAAAAAGTGGTTATTCAACATGAGGCCCGATCCAAATGACATTTTGAATCATTTTTGGTAGAGTCCAAAAAATCCATTTTCTGATGAAAAACAATGACCCCGGACCAGTCGAACGTTGAAAAAATGGTCAATATTGATGAAATGTTAACATTTAATCTTTTGACTTTAAATGACGGTTGGATGTGAGTTATGACTTTTTCAACTAAAATAAGTGTGTTTAAAGTCATTTCTGTGCCTGAAATTGGTCTAAATTGAAGATTTTGAGTAAGCAAAACTCTGTAATAATGGCAATTTTGGTCACTGTGAGGGTTTAAAAAGTGGTTATTCAACATGAGGCCCGATCCAAATGACAGTTTGAATCATTTTTGGTAGAGTCCAAAAAATCCAGTTTCTGATGAAAAACGATGACCCCGGACCAGTCGAACGTTGAAAAAATGGTCAATATTGATGAAATTTTAACATTTAATCTTTTGACTTTAAATGACGGTTGGATGTGAGTTATTACTTTTCCAACTAAAATAAGTGTGTTTAAAGTCATTTCTAGGCCTGAAAATGGTCAAAATTGAAGATTTTGAGTAAGCAAAACTCTGTAAAAATGGCAATTTTGGTCACTGTGAGGGTTTAAAAAGTGGTTATTCAACATGAGGCCCGATCCGAATGACATTTTGAATCATTTTTTGTAGAGTCCAAAAAATCAATTTTCTGATGAAAAACGATGACCACGGACGTCGAACGTTGAAAAAATGGTCAATATTGATGAAATTTTAATATTTAATCTTTTCACTTTAAATGACGGTTGGATGTGAGTTATTACTTTTTCAACTAAAATAAGTGTGTTTAAAGTCATTTCTGTGCCTGAAATTGGTCAAAATTGAAGATTTTGAGTAAGCAAAACTCTGTAAAAATGGCAATTTTGGTCACTGTGAGGGTTTAAAAAGTGGTTATTCAACATGAGGCCCGATCCAAATGACATTTTGAATCATTTTTGGTAGTCCAAAAAATCAATTTTCTGATGAAAAACGATGACCCCGGACCAGTCGAACGTTGAAAAAATGGTCAATATTGATGACATTTTAACATTTAATCTTTTGACTTTAAATGACGGTTGGATGTGAGTTATTACTTTTTCAACTAAAATAAGTGTGTTTAAAGTCATTTCTGTGCCTGAAATTGGTCAAAATTGAAGATTTTGAGTAAGCAAAACTCTGTAAAAATGGCAGTTTTGGTCACTGTGAGGGTTTAAAAAGTGGTTATTCAACATGAGGCCCGATCCAAATGACATTTTGAATCATTTTTGGTAGAGTCCAAAAAATCAATTTTCTGATGAAAAACGATGACCCCGGACCAGTCGAACGTTGAAAAAATGGTCAATATTGATGAAATTTTAACATTTAATCTTTTGACTTTAAATGACGGTTGGATGTGAGTTATTACTTTTTCAACTAAAATAAGTGTGTTTAAAGTCATTTCTGTCCCTGAAATTGGTCAAAATTGAAGATTTTGAGTAAGCAAAACTCTGTAAAAATGGCAGTTTTGGTCACTGTGAGGGTTTAAAAAGTGGTTATTCAACATGAGGCCTGATCCAAATGACATTTTGAATCATTTTTGGTAGAGTCCAAAAAATCAATTTTCTGATGAAAAACGATGACCCCGGACCAGTCGAACGTTGAAAAAATGGTCAATATTGACGAAATTTTAACATTTAATCTTTTGACTTTAAATGACGGTTGGATGTGAGTTATTACTTTTTCAACTACAATAAGTGTGTTTAAAGTCATTTCTGTGCCTGAAATTGGTCAAAATTGAAGATTTTGAGTAAGCAAAACTCTGTAAAAATGGCAATTTTGGTCACTGTAAGGGTTTAAAAAGTGGTTATTCAACATGAGGCCCGATCCAAATGACATTTTGAATCATTTTTGGTAGAGTCCAAAAAATCAATTTTCTGATGAAAAACGATGACCCCGGACCAGTCGAACGTTCAAAAAATGGTCAATATTGATGAAAGTTTAACATTTAATCTTTTGACTTTAAATGACGGTTGGATGTGAGTTATTACTTTTTCAACTAAAATAAGTGTGTTTAAAGTCATTTCTGTGCCTGAAATTGGTCAAAATTGAAGATTTTGAGTAAGCAAAACTCTGTAAAAATGGCAATTTTGGTCACTGTGAGGGTTTAAAAAGTGGTTATTCAACATGAGGCCCGATCCAAATGACATTTTGAATCATTTTTGGTAGAGTCCAAAAATCCATTTTCTGATGAAAAACAATGACCCCGGACCAGTCGAACGTTGAAAAAATGGTCAATATTGATGAAATGTTAACATTTAATCTTTTGACTTTAAATGACGGTTGGATGTGAGTTATGACTTTTTCAACTAAAATAAGTGTGTTTAAAGTCATTTCTGTGCCTGAAATTGGTCTAAATTGAAGATTTTGAGTAAGCAAAACTCTGTAAAAATGGCAATTTTGGTCACTGTGAGGGTTTAAAAAGTGGTTATTCAACATGAGGCCCGATCCAAATGACAGTTTGAATCATTTTTGGTAGAGTCCAAAAAATCAATTTTCTGATGAAAAACGATGACCTCGGACCAGTCGAACGTTGAAAAAATGGTCAATATTGATGAAATTTTAATATTTAATCTTTTGACTTTAAATGACGGTTGGATGTGAGTTATTACTTTTTCAACTAAAATAAGTGTGTTTAAAGTCATTTCTGTGCCTGAAATTGGTCAAAATTGAAGATTTTGAGTAAGCAAAACTCTGTAAAAATTGCAGTTTTGGTCACTGTGAGGGTTTAAAAAGTGGTTATTCAACATGAGGCCCGATCCAAATGACATTTTGAATCATTTTTGGTAGAGTCCAAAAAATCCATTTTCTGATGAAAAACGATGACCCCGGACCAGTCGAACGTTGAAAAAATGGTCAATATTGATGAAATTTTAACATTTAATCTTTTGACTTTAAATGACGGTTGGATGTGAGTTATTACTTTTTCAACTAAAATAAGTGTGTTTAAAGTCATTTCTGTGCCTGAAATTGGTCAAAATTGAAGATTTTGAGTAAGCAAAACTCTGTAAAAATGGCAGTTTTGGTCACTGTGAGGGTTTAAAAAGTGGTTATTCAACATGAGGCCCGATCCAAATGACATTTTGAATCATTTTTGGTAGAGTCCAAAAAATCCATTTTCTGATGAAAAACAATGACCCCGGACCAGTCGAACGTTGAAAAAATGGTCAATATTGATGAAATGTTAACATTTAATCTTTTGACTTTAAATGACGGTTGGATGTGAGTTATGACTTTTTCAACTAAAATAAGTGTGTTTAAAGTCATTTCTGTGCCTGAAATTGGTCTAAATTGAAGATTTTGAGTAAGCAAAACTCTGTAATAATGGCAATTTTGGTCACTGTGAGGGTTTAAAAAGTGGTTATTCAACATGAGGCCCGATCCAAATGACAGTTTGAATCATTTTTGGTAGAGTCCAAAAAATCCAGTTTCTGATGAAAAACGATGACCCCGGACCAGTCGAACGTTGAAAAAATGGTCAATATTGATGAAATTTTAACATTTAATCTTTTGACTTTAAATGACGGTTGGATGTGAGTTATTACTTTTCCAACTAAAATAAGTGTGTTTAAAGTCATTTCTAGGCCTGAAAATGGTCAAAATTGAAGATTTTGAGTAAGCAAAACTCTGTAAAAATGGCAATTTTGGTCACTGTGAGGGTTTAAAAAGTGGTTATTCAACATGAGGCCCGATCCGAATGACATTTTGAATCATTTTTTGTAGAGTCCAAAAAATCAATTTTCTGATGAAAAACGATGACCACGGACGTCGAACGTTGAAAAAATGGTCAATATTGATGAAATTTTAATATTTAATCTTTTCACTTTAAATGACGGTTGGATGTGAGTTATTACTTTTTCAACTAAAATAAGTGTGTTTAAAGTCATTTCTGTGCCTGAAATTGGTCAAAATTGAAGATTTTGAGTAAGCAAAACTCTGTAAAAATGGCAATTTTGGTCACTGTGAGGGTTTAAAAAGTGGTTATTCAACATGAGGCCCGATCCAAATGACATTTTGAATCATTTTTGGTAGTCCAAAAAATCAATTTTCTGATGAAAAACGATGACCCCGGACCAGTCGAACGTTGAAAAAATGGTCAATATTGATGACATTTTAACATTTAATCTTTTGACTTTAAATGACGGTTGGATGTGAGTTATTACTTTTTCAACTAAAATAAGTGTGTTTAAAGTCATTTCTGTGCCTGAAATTGGTCAAAATTGAAGATTTTGAGTAAGCAAAACTCTGTAAAAATGGCAATTTTGGTCACTGTAAGGGTTTAAAAAGTGGTTATTCAACATGAGGCCCGATCCAAATGACATTTTGAATCATTTTTGGTAGAGTCCAAAAAATCAATTTTCTGATGAAAAACGATGACCCCGGACCAGTCGAACGTTCAAAAAATGGTCAATATTGATGAAAGTTTAACATTTAATCTTTTGACTTTAAATGACGGTTGGATGTGAGTTATTACTTTTTCAACTAAAATAAGTGTGTTTAAAGTCATTTCTGTGCCTGAAATTGGTCAAAATTGAAGATTTTGAGTAAGCAAAACTCTGTAAAAATGGCAATTTTGGTCACTGTGAGGGTTTAAAAAGTGGTTATTCAACATGAGGCCCGATCCAAATGACATTTTGAATCATTTTTGGTAGAGTCCAAAAAATCCATTTTCTGATGAAAAACAATGACCCCGGACCAGTCGAACGTTGAAAAAATGGTCAATATTGATGAAATGTTAACATTTAATCTTTTGACTTTAAATGACGGTTGGATGTGAGTTATGACTTTTTCAACTAAAATAAGTGTGTTTAAAGTCATTTCTGTGCCTGAAATTGGTCTAAATTGAAGATTTTGAGTAAGCAAAACTCTGTAAAAATGGCAATTTTGGTCACTGTGAGGGTTTAAAAAGTGGTTATTCAACATGAGGCCCGATCCAAATGACAGTTTGAATCATTTTTGGTAGAGTCCAAAAAATCAATTTTCTGATGAAAAACGATGACCTCGGACCAGTCGAACGTTGAAAAAATGGTCAATATTGATGAAATTTTAATATTTAATCTTTTGACTTTAAATGACGGTTGGATGTGAGTTATTACTTTTTCAACTAAAATAAGTGTGTTTAAAGTCATTTCTGTGCCTGAAATTGGTCAAAATTGAAGATTTTGAGTAAGCAAAACTCTGTAAAAATTGCAGTTTTGGTCACTGTGAGGGTTTAAAAAGTGGTTATTCAACATGAGGCCCGATCCAAATGACATTTTGAATCATTTTTGGTAGAGTCCAAAAAATCCATTTTCTGATGAAAAACGATGACCCCGGACCAGTCGAACGTTGAAAAAATGGTCAATATTGATGAAATTTTAACATTTAATCTTTTGACTTTAAATGACGGTTGGATGTGAGTTATTACTTTTTCAACTAAAATAAGTGTGTTTAAAGTCATTTCTGTGCCTGAAATTGGTCAAAATTGAAGATTTTGAGTAAGCAAAACTCTGTAAAAATGGCAGTTTTGGTCACTGTGAGGGTTTAAAAAGTGGTTATTCAACATGAGGCCTGATCCAAATGACATTTTGAACCATTTTTGGTAGAGTCCAAAAAATCCATTTTCTGATGAAAAACGATGACCCCGGACCAGTCGAACGTTGAAAAAATGGTCAATATTGATGAAATTTTAACATTTAATCTTTTGACTTTAAATGACGGTTGGATGTGAGTTATTACTTTTTCAACTAAAATAAGTGTGTTTAAAGTCATTTCTGTGCCTGAAATTGGTCAAAATTGAAGATTTTGAGTAAGCAAAACTCTGTAAAAATGGCAATTTTGGTCACTGTGAGGGTTTAAAAGTGGTTATTCAACATGAGGCCCGATCGAAATGACATTTTGAATCATTTTTGGTAGAGTCCAAAAAATCAATTTTCTGATGAAGAACACACTTATTTTAGTTGAAAAAGTAATAACTCACATCCAACCATCATTTAAAGTCAAAAGATTAAATGTTAAAATTTCATCAATATTGACCATTTTTTCAACGTTCGACTGGTCCGGGGTCATCGTTTTTCATCAGAAAATTGATTTTTTGGACTCTACCAAAAATGATTCAAAATGTCATTTGGATCGGGCCTCATGTTGAATAACCACTTTTTAAACCCTCACAGTGACCAAAATTGCCATTTTTACAGAGTTTTGCTTACTCAAAATCTTCAATTTTGACCAATTTCAGGCACAGAAATGACTTTAAACACACTTATTTTAGTTGAAAAAGTAATAACTCACATCCAACCGTCATTTAAAGTCAAAAGATTAAATGTTAAAATTTCATCAATATTGACCATTTTTTCAACGTTCGACTGGTCCGGGGTCATCGTTTTTCATCAGAAAATTGATTTTTTGGACTCTACAAAAAATAATTCAAAATGTCATTTGGATCGGGCCTCATGTTGAATAACCACTTTTTAAACCCTCACAGTGACCAAAACTGCCATTTTTACAGAGTTTTGCGTACTCAAAATCTTCAATTTTGACCAATTTCAGGCACAGAAATGACTTTAAACACACTTATTTTAGTTGAAAAAGTAATAACTCACATCCAACCGTCATTTAAAGTCAAAAGATTAAATATTAAAATTTCATCAATATTGACCATTTTTTCAACGTTTGACTGGTCCGGGGTCATCGTTTTTCATCAGAAAATTGATTTTTTGGACTCTACCAAAAATGATTCAAAATGTCATTTGGATCGGGCCTCATGTTGAATAACCACTTTTTAAACCCTCACAGTGACCAAAATTGCCATTTTTACAGAGTTTTGCTTACTGAAAATCTTCAATTTTGACCAATTTCAGGCACAGAAATGACTTTAAACACACTTATTTTAGTTGAAAAAGTAATAACTCACATCCAACCGTCATTTAAAGTCAAAAGATTAAATGTTAAAATTTCATCAATATTGACCATTTTTTCAACGTTCGACTGGTCCGGGGTCATCGTTTTTCATCAGAAAATTGATTTTTTGGACTCTAACAAAAATGATTCAAAATGTCATTTGGATCAGGCCTCATGTTGAATACCCACTTTTTAAACCCTCACAGTGACCAAAACTGCCATTTTTACAGAGTTTTGCTTACTCAAAATCTTCAATTTTGACCAATTTCAGGCACAGAAATGACTTTAAACACACTTATTTTAGTTGAAAAAGTAATAACTCACATCCAGCCGTCATTTACAGTCAAAAGATTAAATGTTAAAATTTCATCAATATTGACCATTTTTTCAACGTTCGACTGGTCCGGGGTCATCGTTTTTCATCAGAAAATTGATTTTTTGGACTCTACCAAAAATGATTCAAAATGTCATTTGGATCGGGCCTCATGTTGAATAACCACTTTTTAAACCCTCACAGTGACCAAAACTGCAATTTTTACAGAGTTTTGCTTACTCAAAATCTTCAATTTTGACCAATTTCAGGCACAGAAATGACTTTAAACACACTTATTTTAGTTGAAAAAGTAATAACTCACATCCAACCGTCATTTAAAGTCAAAAGATTAAATATTAAAATTTCATCAATATTGACCATTTTTTCAACGTTCGACTGGTCCGGGGTCATCGTTTTTCATCAGAAAATTGATTTTTTGGACTCTACCAAAAATGATTCAAAATGTCATTTGGATCGGGCCTCATGTTGAATAACCACTTTTTAAACCCTCACAGTGACCAAAATTGCCATTTTTACAGAGTTTTGCTTACTCAAAATCTTCAATTTTGACCAATTTCAGGCACAGAAATGACTTTAAACACACTTATTTTAGTTGAAAAAGTAATAACTCACATCCAACCGTCATTTAAAGTCAAAA
Source organism: Lissotriton vulgaris (assembly GCF_964263255.1). Lineage (NCBI taxonomy): Eukaryota > Metazoa > Chordata > Amphibia > Caudata > Salamandridae > Lissotriton > Lissotriton vulgaris. Next base: position 438,568 of record NW_028244503.1, read on the forward strand.
GATTAAATGTTAAAATTTCATCAATATTGACCATTTTTTCAACGTTCGACTGGTCCGGGGTAATCGTTTTTCATCAGAAAATGGATTTTTTGGACTCTACCAAAAATGATTCAAAATGTCATTTGGATCGGGCCTCATGTTGAATAACCACTTTTTAAACCCTCACGGTGACCAAAATTGCCATTTTTACAGAGTTTTGCTTACTCAAAATCTTCAATTTTGACCAATTTCAGGCACAGAAATGACTTTAAACACACTTATTTTAGTTGAAAAAGTAATAACTCACATCCAACCGTCATTTAAAGTCAAAAGATTAAATGTTAAAATTTCATCAATATTGACCATTTTTTCAACGTTCGACTGGTCCGGGGTCATCGTTTTTCATCAGAAAATTGATTTTTTGGACTCTACCAAAAATGATTCAAAATGTCATTTGGATCAGGCCTCATGTTGAATAACCACTTTTTAAACCCTCACAGTGACCAAAACTGCAATTTTTACAGAGTTTTGCTTACTCAAAATCTTCAATTTTGACCAATTTCAGGCACAGAAATGACTTTAAACACACTTATTTTATTTGAAAAAGTAATAACTCACATCCAACCGTCATTTAAAGTCAAAAGATTAAATATTAAAATTTCATCAATATTGACCATTTTTGCAACGTTCGACTGGTCCGGGGTCATCGTTTTTCATCAGAAAATTGATTTTTTGGACTTTACCAAAAATGATTCAAAATGTCATTTGGATCGGGCCTCATGTTGAATAACCACTTTTTAAACCCTCACAGTGACCAAAACTGCCATTTTTACAGAGTTTTGCTTACTCAAAATCTTCAATTTTGACCAATTTCAGGCACAGAAATGACTTTAAACACACTTAATTTAGTTGAAAAAGTAATAACTCACATCCAACCGTCATTTAAAGTCAAAAGATTAAATGTTAAAATTTCATCAATATTGACCATTTTTTCAACGTTCGACTGGTCCGGGGTCATCGTTTTTCATCAGAAAATTGATTTTTTGGACTCTACCAAAAATGATTCAAAATGTCATTTGGATCGGGCCTCATGTTGAATAACCACTTTTTAAACCCTCACAGTGACCAAAATTGCCATTTTTACAGAGTTTTGCTTACTCAAAATCTTCCATTTTGACCAATTTCAGGCACAGAAATGACTTTAAAAACACTTATTTTAGTTGAAAAAGTAATAACTCACATCCAACCGTCATTTAAAGTCAAAAGTTTAAATGTTAAAATTTCATCAATATTGACCATTTTTTCAACGTTCGACTGGTCCGGGGTCATCGTTTTTCATCAGAAAATTGATTTTTTGGACTCTACCAAAAATGATTCAAAATGTCATTTGGATCGGGCCTCATGTTGAATAACCACTTTTTAAACCCTCACAGTGACCAAAACTGCCATTTTTACAGAGTTTTGCTTACTCAAAATCTTCAATTTTGACCAATTTCAGGCACAGAAATGACTTTAAACACACTTATTTTAGTTAAAAAAGTAATAACTCACATCCAACCGTCATTTAAAGTCAAAAGATTAAATATTAAAATTTCATCAATATTGACCATTTTTTCAACGTTCGACTGGTCATTTCTGTGCCTGAAATTGGTCAAAATTGAAGATTTTGAGTAAGCAAAACTCTGTAAAAATGGCAGTTTTGGTCACTGTGAGGGTTTAAAAAGTGGTTATTCAACATGAGGCCCGATCCAAATGACATTTTGAATCATTTTTGGTAGAGTCCAAAAAATCCATTTTCTGATGAAAAACGATGACCCCGGACCAGTCGAACGTTGAAAAAATGGTCAATATTGATGAAATTTTAACATTTAATCTTTTGACTTTAAATGATGGTTGGATGTGAGTTATTACTTTTTCAACTAAAATAAGTGTGTTTAAAGTCATTTCTGTGCTTGAAATTGGTCAAAATTGAAGATTTTGAGTAAGCAAAACTCTGTAAAAATGGCAATTTTGGTCACTGCGAGGGTTTAAAAAGTGGTTATTCAACATGAGGCCCGATCCAAATGACATTTTGAATCATTTTTGGTAGAGTCCAAAAAATCAATTTTCTGATGAAAAACGATGACCCCGGACCAGTCGAACGTTGAAAAAATGGTCAATATTGATGAAATTTTAACATTTAATCTTTTGACTTTAAATGACGGTTGGATGTGAGTTATTACTTTTTCAACTAAAATAAGTGTGTTTAAAGTCATTTCTGTGCCTGAAATTGGTCAAAATTGAAGATTTTGAGTAAGCAAAACTCTGTAAAAATGGCAATTTTGGTCACTGTGAGGGTTTAAAAAGTGGTTATTCAACATGAGGCCCGATCCAAATGACATTTTGAATCATTTTTGGTAGAGTCCAAAAAATCAATTTTCTGATGAAAAACGATGACCCCGGACCAGTCGAACATTGAAAAAATGGTCAATATTGATGAAATTTTAACATTTAATCTTTTCACTTTAAATGACGGTTGGATGTGAGTTATTACTTTTTCAACTAAAATAAGTGTGTTTAAAGTCATTTCTGTGCCTGAAATTGGTCAAAATTGAAGATTTTGAGTAAGCAAAACTCAGTAAAAATGGCAATTTTGGTCACTGTGAGGGTTTAAAAAGTGGTTATTCAACATGAGGCCCGATCCAAATGACATTTTGAAACATTTTTGGTAGAGTCCAAAAAATCTATTTTCTAATGAAAAACGATGACCCCGGACCAGTCGAACGTTGAAAAAATGGTCAATATTAATGAAATTTTAACATTTAATCTTTTGACTTTAAATGACAGTTGGATGTGAGTTATTACTTTTTCAACTAAAATAAGTGTGTTTAAAGTCATTTCTGTGCCTGAAATTGGTCAAAATTGAAGATTTTGAGTAAGCAAAACTCTGTAAAAATGGCAGTTTTGGTCACTGTGAGGGTTTAAAAAGTGGTTATTCAACATGAGGCCTGATCCAAATGACATTTTGAATCATTTTTGGTAGAGTCCAAAAAATCCATTTTCTGATGAAAAACGATGACCCCGGACCAGTCGAACGTTGAAAAAATGGTCAATATTGATGAAATTTTAACATTTAATCTTTTGACTTTAAATGACGGTTGGATGTGAGTTATTACTTTTTCAACTAAAATAAGTGTGTTTAAAGTCATTTCTGTGCCTGAAATTGGTCAAAATTGAAGATTTTGAGTAAGCAAAACTCTGTAAAAATGGCAGTTTTGGTCACTGTGAGGGTTTAAAAAGTGGTTATTCAACATGAGGCCCGATCCAAATGACATTTTGAATCATTTTTGTTAAAGTCCCAAAAATCAATTTTCTGATGAAAAACGATGACCCCGGACCAGTCGAACGTTGAAAAAATGGTCAATATTGATGAAATTTTAACATTTAATCTTTTGACTTTAAATGACGGTTGGATGTGAGTTATTACTTGTTCAACTAAAATAAGTGTGTTTAACCCTTTCGATGCTCATGACGAGCTCAGCTCGTCATGATGCACAGTTGAGCTGTGCTGATGACGAGCTGAGCTCGTCATAAAAAAAAGTAAAATAGCAATTTCCAGCACAGGAGGGGAAAACACCTAGCAGCCAAGGTGTTAAAGTCATTTCTGTGCCTGAAATTGGTCAAAATTGAAGATTTTGAGTAAGCAAAACTCTGTAAAAATGGCAGTTTTGGTCACTGTGAGGGTTTAAAAAGTGGTTATTCAACATGAGGCCCGATCCAAATGACATTTTGAATCATTTTTGGTAGAGTCCAAAAAATCAATTTTCTGATGAAAAACGATGACCCCGGACCAGTCGAACGTTGAAAAAATGGTCAATATTGATGAAATTTTAACATTTAATCTTTTCACTTTAAATGACGGTTGGATGTGAGTTATTACTTTTTCAACTAAAATAAGTATGTTTAAAGTCATTTCTGTGCCTGAAATTGGTCAAAATTTAAGATTTTGAGTAAGCAAAACTCTGTAAAAATGGCAGTTTTGGTCACTGTGAGGGTTTAAAAAGTGGTTATTCAACATGAGGCCCGATCCAAATGACATTTTGAATCATTTTTGGTAGAGTCCAAAAAATCAATTTTCTGATGAAAAACGATGACCCCGGAGCAGTCGAACGTTAAAAAAATGGTCAATATTGATGAAATTTTAATATTTAATCTTTTCACTTTAAATGACGGTTGGATGTGAGTTATTACTTTTTCAACTAAAATAAGTGTGTTTAAAGTCATTTCTGTGCCTGAAATTGGTCAAAATTGAAGATTTTGAGTAAGCAAAACTCTGTAAAAATGGCAATTTTGGTCACTGTGAGGGTTTAAAAAGTGGTTATTCAACATGAGGCCCGATCCAAATGACATTTTGAATCATTTTTGGTAGAGTCCAAAAAATCAATTTTCTGATGAAAAACGATGACCCCGGACCAGTCGAACGTTGAAAAAATGGTCAATATTGATGAAATTTTAACATTTAATCTTTTGACTTTAAATGACGGTTGGATGTGAGTTATTACTTTTTCAACTAAAATAAGTGTGTTTAAAGTCATTTCTGTGCCTGAAATTGGTCAAAATTGAAGATTTTGAGTAAGCAAAACTCTGTAAAAATGGCAGTTTTGGTCACTGTGAGGGTTTAAAAAGTGGTTATTCAACATGAGGCCCGATCCAAATGACATTTTGAATCATTTTTGGTAGAGTCCAAAAAATCAATTTTCTGATGAAAAACGATGACCCCGGACCAGTCGAACGTTGAAAAAATGGTCAATATTGATGAAATTTTAACATTTAATCTTTTGACTTTAAATGACGGTTGGATGTGAGTTATTACTTTTTCAACTAAAATAAGTGTGTTTAAAGTCATTTCTGTGCCTGAAATTGGTCAAAATTGAAGATTTTGAGTAAGCAAAACTCTGTAAAAATGGCAATTTTGGTCACTGTGAGGGTTTAAAAAGTGGTTATTCAACATGAGGCCCGATCCAAATGACATTTTGAATCATTTTTGGTAGAGTCCAAAAAATCAATTTTCTGATGAAAAACGATGACCCCGGACCAGTCGAACATTGAAAAAATGGTCAATATTGATGAAATTTTAACATTTAATCTTTTCACTTTAAATGACGGTTGGATGTGAGTTATTACTTTTTCAACTAAAATAAGTGTGTTTAAAGTCATTTTTGTGCCTGAAATTGGTCGAAATTGAAGATTTTGAGAAAGCAAAACTCAGTAAAAATGGCAATTTTGGTCACTGTGAGGGTTTAAAAAGTGGTTATTCAACATGAGGCCCGATCCAAATGACATTTTGAATCATTTTTGGTAGAGTCCAAAAAATCTATTTTCTAATGAAAAACGATGACCCCGGACCAGTCGAACGTTGAAAAAATGGTCAATATTGATGAAATTTTAACATTTAATCTTTTGACTTTAAATGACAGTTGGATGTGAGTTATTACTTTTTCAACTAAAATAAGTGTGTTTAAAGTCATTTCTGTGCCTGAAATTGGTCAAAATTGAAGATTTTGAGTAAGCAAAACTCTGTAAAAATGGCAGTTTTGGTCACTGTGAGGGTTTAAAAAGTGGTTATTCAACATGAGGCCTGATCCAAATGACATTTTGAATCATTTTTGGTAGAGTCCAAAAAATCCATTTTCTGATGAAAAACGATGACCCCGGACCAGTCGAACGTTGAAAAAATGGTCAATATTGATGAAATTTTAACATTTAATCTTTTGACTTTAAATGACGGTTGGATGTGAGTTATTACTTTTTCAACTAAAATAAGTGTGTTTAAAGTCATTTCTGTGCCTGAAATTGGTCAAAATTGAAGATTTTGAGTAAGCAAAACTCTGTAAAAATGGCAATTTTGGTCACTGTGAGGGTTTAAAAAGTGGTTATTCAACATGAGGCCCGATCCAAATGACATTTTGAATCATTTTTTGTAGAGTCCAAAAAATCAATTTTCTGATGAAAAACGATGACCCCGGACCAGTCGAACGTTGAAAAAATGGTCAATATTGATGAAATTTTAACATTTAATCTTTTGACTTTAAATGACGGTTGGATGTGAGTTATTACTTTTTCAACTAAAATAAGTGTGTTTAAAGTCATTTCTGTGCCTGAAATTGGTCAAAATTGAAGATTTTGAGTAAGCAAAACTCTGTAAAAATGGCAATTTTGGTCACTGTGAGGGTTTAAAAAGTGGTTATTCAACATGAGGCCTGATCCAAATGACATTTTGAATCATTTTTGGTAGAGTCCAAAAAATCAATTTTCTGATGAAAAACGATGACCCCGGACCAGTCGAACGTTGAAAAAATGGTCAATATTGATGAAATTTTAACATTTAATCTTTTGACTTTAAATGACGGTTGGATGTGAGTTATTACTTTTTCAACTAAAATAAGTGTGTTTAAAGTCATTTCTGTGCCTGAAATTGGTCAAAATTGAAGATTTTGAGTAAGCAAAACTCTGTAAAAATGGCAATTTTGGTCACTGTGAGGGTTTAAAAAGTGGTTATTCAACATGAGGCCTGATCCAAATGACATTTTGAATCATTTTTGGTAGAGTCCAAAAAATCAATTTTCTGATGAAAAACGATGACCCCGGACCAGTCGAACGTTGAAAAAATGGTCAATATTGATGAAATTTTAACATTTAATCTTTTGACTTTAAATGACGGTTGGATGTGAGTTATTACTTTTTCAACTAAAATAAGTGTGTTTAAAGTCATTTCTGTGCTTGAAATTGGTCAAAATTGAAGATTTTGAGTAAGCAAAACTCTGTAAAAATGGCAATTTTGGTCACTGTGAGGGTTTAAAAAGTGGTTATTCAACATGAGGCCCGATCCAAATGACATTTTGAATCATTTTTGGTAGAGTCCAAAAAATCAATTTTCTGATGAAAAACGATGACCCCGGACCAGTCGAACGTTGAAAAAATGGTCAATATTGATGAAATTTTAACATTTAATCTTTTGACTTTAAATGACGGTTGGATGTGAGTTATTACTTTTTCAACTAAAATAAGTGTGTTTAAAGTCATTTCTGTGCTTGAAATTGGTCAAAATTGAAGATTTTGAGTAAGCAAAACTCTGTAAAAATGGCAATTTTGGTCACTGTGAGGGTTTAAAAAGTGGTTATTCAACATGAGGCCCGATCCAAATGACATTTTGAATCATTTTTGGTAGAGTCCAAAAAATCAATTTTCTGATGAAAAACGATGACCCCGGACCAGTCGAACGTTGAAAAAATGGTCAATATTGATGAAATTTTAACATTTAATCTTTTGACTTTAAATGACGGTTGGATGTGAGTTATTACTTTTTCAACTAAAATAAGTGTGTTTAAAGTCATTTCTGTGCCTGAAATTGGTCAAAATTGAAGATTTTGAGTAAGCAAAACTCTGTAAAAATGGCAATTTTGGTCACTGTGAGGGTTTAAAAAGTGGTTATTCAACATGAGGCCCGATCCAAATGACATTTTGAATCATTTTTGGTAGAGTCCAAAAAATCAATTTTCTGATGAAGAACACACTTATTTTAGTTGAAAAAGTAATAACTCACATCCAACCATCATTTAAAGTCAAAAGATTAAATGTTAAAATTTCATCAATATTGACCATTTTTTCAACGTTCGACTGGTCCGGGGTCATCGTTTTTCATCAGAAAATTGATTTTTTGGACTCTACCAAAAATGATTCAAAATGTCATTTGGATCGGGCCTCATGTTGAATAACCACTTTTTAAACCCTCACAGTGACCAAAATTGCCATTTTTACAGAGTTTTGCTTACTCAAAATCTTCAATTTTGACCAATTTCAGGCACAGAAATGACTTTAAACACACTTATTTTAGTTGAAAAAGTAATAACTCACATCCAACCGTCATTTAAAGTCAAAAGATTAAATGTTAAAATTTCATCAATATTGACCATTTTTTCAACGTTCGACTGGTCCGGGGTCATCGTTTTTCATCAGAAAATTGATTTTTTGGACTCTACAAAAAATAATTCAAAATGTCATTTGGATCGGGCCTCATGTTGAATAACCACTTTTTAAACCCTCACAGTGACCAAAACTGCCATTTTTACAGAGTTTTGCTTACTCAAAATCTTCAATTTTGACCAATTTCAGGCACAGAAATGACTTTAAACACACTTATTTTCGTTGAAAAAGTAATAACTCACATCCAACCGTCATTTAAAGTCAAAAGATTAAATATTAAAATTTCATCAATATTGACCATTTTTTCAACGTTTGACTGGTCCGGGGTCATCGTTTTTCATTAGAAAATTGATTTTTTGGACTCTACCAAAAATGATTCAAAATGTCATTTGGATCGGGCCTCATGTTGAATAACCACTTTTTAAACCCTCACAGTGACCAAAATTGCCATTTTTACAGAGTTTTGCTTACTGAAAATCTTCAATTTTGACCAATTTCAGGCACAGAAATGACTTTAAACACACTTATTTTAGTTGAAAAAGTAATAACTCACATCCAACCGTCATTTAAAGTCAAAAGATTAAATGTTAAAATTTCATCAATATTGACCATTTTTTCAACGTTCGACTGGTCCGGGGTCATCGTTTTTCATCAGAAAATTGATTTTTTGGACTCTAACAAAAATGATTCAAAATGTCATTTGGATCAGGCCTCATGTTGAATAACTACTTTTTAAACCCTCACAGTGACCAAAACTGCCATTTTTACAGAGTTTTGCTTACTCAAAATCTTCAATTTTGACCAATTTCAGGCACAGAAATGACTTTAAACACACTTATTTTAGTTGAAAAAGTAATAACTCACATCCAGCCGTCATTTAAAGTCAAAAGATTAAATGTTAAAATTTCATCAATATTGACCATTTTTTCAACGTTCGACTGGTCCGGGGTCATCGTTTTTCATCAGAAAATTGATTTTTTGGACTCTACCAAAAATGATTCAAAATGTCATTTGGATCGGGCCTCATGTTGAATAACCACTTTTTAAACCCTCACAGTGACCAAAACTGCAATTTTTACAGAGTTTTGCTTACTCAAAATCTTCAATTTTGACCAATTTCAGGCACAGAAATGACTTTAAACACACTTATTTTAGTTGAAAAAGTAATAACTCACATCCAACCGTCATTTAAAGTCAAAAGATTAAATATTAAAATTTCATCAATATTGCCCATTTTTTCAACGTTCGACTGGTCCGGGGTCATCGTTTTTCATCAGAAAATTGATTTTTTTGGACTCTACCAAAAATGATTCAAAATGTCATTTGGATCGGGCCTCATGTTGAATAACCACTTTTTAAACCCTCACAGTGACCAAAATTGCCATTTTTACAGAGTTTTGCTTACTCAAAATCTTCAATTTTGACCAATTTCAGGCACAGAAATGACTTTAAACACACTTATTTTAGTTGAAAAAGTAATAACTCACATCCAACCGTCATTTAAAGTCAAAAGATTAAATGTTAAAATTTCATCAATATTGACCATTTTTTCAACGTTCGACTGGTCCGGGGTAATCGTTTTTCATCAGAAAATGGATTTTTTGGACTCTACCAAAAATGATTCAAAATGTCATTTGGATCGGGCCTCATGTTGAATAACCACTTTTTAAACCCTCACGGTGACCAAAATTGCCATTTTTACAGAGTTTTGCTTACTCAAAATCTTCAATTTTGACCAATTTCAGGCACAGAAATGACTTTAAACACACTTATTTTAGTTGAAAAAGTAATAACTCACATCCAACCGTCATTTAAAGTCAAAAGATTAAATGTTAAAATTTCATCAATATTGACCATTTTTTCAACGTTCGACTGGTCCGGGGTCATCGTTTTTCATCAGAAAATTGATTTTTTGGACTCTACCAAAAATGATTCAAAATGTCATTTGGATCAGGCCTCATGTTGAATAACCACTTTTTAAACCCTCACAGTGACCAAAACTGCAATTTTTACAGAGTTTTGCTTATTCAAAATCTTCAATTTTGACCAATTTCAGGCACAGAAATGACTTTAAACACACTTATTTTATTTGAAAAAGTAATAACTCACATCCAACCGTCATTTAAAGTCAAAAGATTAAATATTAAAATTTCATCAATATTGACCATTTTTGCAACGTTCGACTGGTCCGGGGTCATCGTTTTTCATCAGAAAATTGATTTTTTGGACTTTACCAAAAATGATTCAAAATGTCATTTGGATCGGGCCTCATGTTGAATAACCACTTTTTAAACCCTCACAGTGACCAAAACTGCCATTTTTACAGAGTTTTGCTTACTCAAAATCTTCAATTTTGACCAATTTCAGGCACAGAAATGACTTTAAACACACTTAATTTAGTTGAAAAAGTAATAACTCACATCCAACCGTCATTTAAAGTCAAAAGATTAAATATTAAAATTTCATCAATATTGACCATTTTTTCAACGTTCGACTGGTCCGGGGTCATCGTTTTTCATCAGAAAATTGATTTTTTGGACTCTACCAAAAATGATTCAAAATGTCATTTGGATCGGGCCTCATGTTGAATAACCACTTTTTAAACCCTCACAGTGACCAAAATTGCCATTTTTACAGAGTTTTGCTTACTCAAAATCTTCAATTTTGACCAATTTCAGGCACAGAAATGACTTTAAACACACTTATTTTAGTTGAAAAAGTAATAACTCACATCCAACCGTCATTTAAAGTCAAAAGTTTAAATGTTAAAATTTCATCAATATTGACCATTTTTTCAACGTTCGACTGGTCCGGGGTCATCGTTTTTCATCAGAAAATTGATTTTTTGGACTCTACCAAAAATGATTCAAAATGTCATTTGGATCGGGCCTCATGTTGAATAACCACTTTTTAAACCCTCACAGTGACCAAAATTGCCATTTTTACAGAGTTTTGCTTACTGAAAATCTTCAATTTTGACCAATTTCAGGCACAGAAATGACTTTAAACACACTTATTTTAGTTGAAAAAGTAATAACTCACATCCAACCGTCATTTAAAGTCAAAAGATTAAATGTTAAAATTTCATCAATATTGACCATTTTTTCAACGTTCGACTGGTCCGGGGTCATCGTTTTTCATCAGAAAATTGATTTTTTGGACTCTAACAAAAATGATTCAAAATGTCATTTGGATCAGGCCTCATGTTGAATAACCACTTTTTAAACCCTCACAGTGACCAAAACTGCCATTTTTACAGAGTTTTGCTTACTCAAAATCTTCAATTTTGACCAATTTCAGGCACAGAAATGACTTTAAACACACTTATTTTAGTTGAAAAAGTAATAACTCACATCCAGCCGTCATTTAAAGTCAAAAGATTAAATGTTAAAATTTCATCAATATTGACCATTTTTTCAACGTTCGACTGGTCCGGGGTCATCGTTTTTCATCAGAAAATTGATTTTTTGGACTCTACCAAAAATGATTCAAAATGTCATTTGGATCGGGCCTCATGTTGAATAACCACTTTTTAAACCCTCACAGTGACCAAAACTGCAATTTTTACAGAGTTTTGCTTACTCAAAATCTTCAATTTTGACCAATTTCAGGCACAGAAATGACTTTAAACACACTTATTTTAGTTGAAAAAGTAATAACTCACATCCAACCGTCATTTAAAGTCAAAAGATTAAATATTAAAATTTCATCAATATTGCCCATTTTTTCAACGTTCGACTGGTCCGGGGTCATCGTTTTTCATCAGAAAATTGATTTTTTTGGACTCTACCAAAAATGATTCAAAATGTCATTTGGATCGGGCCTCATGTTGAATAACCACTTTTTAAACCCTCACAGTGACCAAAATTGCCATTTTTACAGAGTTTTGCTTACTCAAAATCTTCAATTTTGACCAATTTCAGGCACAGAAATGACTTTAAACACACTTATTTTAGTTGAAAAAGTAATAACTCACATCCAACCGTCATTTAAAGTCAAAAGATTAAATGTTAAAATTTCATCAATATTGACCATTTTTTCAACGTTTGACTGGTCCGGGGTAATCGTTTTTCATCAGAAAATGGATTTTTTGGACTCTACCAAAAATGATTCAAAATGTCATTTGGATCGGGCCTCATGTTGAATAACCACTTTTTAAACCCTCACGGTGACCAAAATTGCCATTTTTACAGAGTTTTGCTTACTCAAAATCTTCAATTTTGACCAATTTCAGGCACAGAAATGACTTTAAACACACTTATTTTAGTTGAAAAAGTAATAACTCACATCCAACCGTCATTTAAAGTCAAAAGATTAAATGTTAAAATTTCATCAATATTGACCATTTTTTCAACGTTCGACTGGTCCGGGGTCATCGTTTTTCATCAGAAAATTGATTTTTTGGACTCTACCAAAAATGATTCAAAATGTCATTTGGATCAGGCCTCATGTTGAATAACCACTTTTTAAACCCTCACAGTGACCAAAACTGCAATTTTTATAGAGTTTTGCTTACTCAAAATCTTCAATTTTGACCAATTTCAGGCACAGAAATGACTTTAAACACACTTATTTTATTTGAAAAAGTAATAACTCACATCCAACCGTCATTTAAAGTCAAAAGATTAAATATTAAAATTTCATCAATATTGACCATTTTTGCAACGTTCGACTGGTCCGGGGTCATCGTTTTTCATCAGAAAATTGATTTTTTGGACTTTACCAAAAATGATTCAAAATGTCATTTGGATCGGGCCTCATGTTGAATAACCACTTTTTAAACCCTCACAGTGACCAAAACTGCCATTTTTACAGAGTTTTGCTTACTCAAAATCTTCAATTTTGACCAATTTCAGGCACAGAAATGACTTTAAACACACTTAATTTAGTTGAAAAAGTAAGAACTCACATCCAACCGTCATTTAAAGTCAAAAGATTAAATGTAAAAATTTCATCAATATTGACCATTTTTTCAACGTTTGACTGGTCCGGGGTCATCGTTTTTCATCAGAAAATTGATTTTTTGGACTCTACCAAAAATGATTCAAAATGTCATTTGGATCAGGCCTCATGTTGAATAACCACTTTTTAAACCATCACAGTGACCAAAACTGCAATTTTTACAGAGTTTTGCTTACTCAAAATCTTCAATTTTGACCAATTTCAGGCACAGAAATGACTTTAAACACACTTATTTTAGTTGAAAAAGTAATAACTCACATCCAACCGTCATTTAAAGTCAAAAGATTAAATATTAAAATTTCATCAATATTGACCATTTTTTCAACGTTCGACTGGTCCGGGGTCATCGTTTTTCATCAGAAAATTGATTTTTTGGACTCTACCAAAAATGATTCAAAATGTCATTTGGATCGGGCCTCATGTTGAATAACCACTTTTTAAACCCTCACAGTGACCAAAATTGCCATTTTTACAGAGTTTTGCTTACTCAAAATCTTCAATTTTGACCAATTTCAGGCACAGAAATGACTTTAAACACACTTATTTTAGTTGAAAAAGTAATAACTCACATCCAACCGTCATTTAAAGTCAAAAGTTTAAATGTTAAAATTTCATCAATATTGACCATTTTTTCAACGTTCGACTGGTCCGGGGTCATCGTTTTTCATCAGAAAATTGATTTTTTGGACTCTACCAAAAATGATTCAAAATGTCATTTGGATCGGGCCTCATGTTGAATAACCACTTTTTAAACCCTCACAGTGACCAAAACTGCCATTTTTACAGAGTTTTGCTTACTCAAAATCTTCAATTTTGACCAATTTCAGGCACAGAAATGACTTTAAACACACTTATTTTAGTTAAAAAAGTAATAACTCACATCCAACCGTCATTTAAAGTCAAAAGATTAAATATTAAAATTTCATCAATATTGACCATTTTTTCAACGTTCGACTGGTCATTTCTGTGCCTGAAATTGGTCAAAATTGAAGATTTTGAGTAAGCAAAACTCTGTAAAAATGGCAGTTTTGGTCACTGTGAGGGTTTAAAAAGTGGTTATTCAACATGAGGCCCGATCCAAATGACATTTTGAATCATTTTTGGTAGAGTCCAAAAAATCCATTTTCTGATGAAAAACGATGACCCCGGACCAGTCGAACGTTGAAAAAATGGTCAATATTGATGAAATTTTAACATTTAATCTTTTGACTTTAAATGATGGTTGGATGTGAGTTATTACTTTTTCAACTAAAATAAGTGTGTTTAAAGTCATTTCTGTGCCTGAAATTGGTCAAAATTGAAGATTTTGAGTAAGCAAAACTCTGTAAAAATGGCAATTTTGGTCACTGTGAGGGTTTAAAAAGTGGTTATTCAACATGAGGCCTGATCCAAATGACATTTTGAATCATTTTTGGTAGAGTCCAAAAAATCAATTTTCTGATGAAAAACGATGACCCCGGACCAGTCGAACGTTGAAAAAATGGTCAATATTGATGAAATTTTAACATTTAATCTTTTGACTTTAAATGACGGTTGGATGTGAGTTATTACTTTTTCAACTAAAATAAGTGTGTTTAAAGTCATTTCTGTGCCTGAAATTGGTCAAAATTGAAGATTTTGAGTAAGCAAAACTCTGTAAATATGGCAATTTTGGTCACTGTGAGGGTTTAAAAAGCGGTTATTCAACATGAGGCCCGATCCAAATGACATTTTGAATCATTTTTGGTAGAGTCCAAAAAATCAATTTTCTGATGAAAAACGATGACCCCGGACCAGTCGAACGTTGAAAAAATGGTCAATATTGATGAAATTTTAACATTTAATCTTTTGACTTTAAATGACGGTTGGATGTGAGTTATTACTTTTTCAACTAAAATAAGTGTGTTTAAAGTCATTTCTGTGCTTGAAATTGGTCAAAATTGAAGATTTTGAGTAAGCAAAACTCTGTAAAAATGGCAATTTTGGTCACTGTGAGGGTTTAAAAAGTGGTTATTCAACATGAGGCCCGATCCAAATGACATTTTGAATCATTTTTGGTAGAGTCCAAAAAATCAATTTTCTGATGAAAAACGATGACCCCGGACCAGTCGAACGTTGAAAAAATGGTCAATATTGATGAAATTTTAACATTTAATCTTTTGACTTTAAATGACGGTTGGATGTGAGTTATTACTTTTTCAACTAAAATAAGTGTGTTTAAAGTCATTTCTGTGCCTGAAATTGGTCAAAATTGAAGATTTTGAGTAAGCAAAACTCTGTAAAAATGGCAATTTTGGTCACTGTGAGGGTTTAAAAAGTGGTTATTCAACATGAGGCCCGATCCAAATGACATTTTGAATCATTTTTGGTAGAGTCCAAAAAATCAATTTTCTGATGAAGAACACACTTATTTTAGTTGAAAAAGTAATAACTCACATCCAACCATCATTTAAAGTCAAAAGATTAAATGTTAAAATTTCATCAATATTGACCATTTTTTCAACGTTCGACTGGTCCGGGGTCATCGTTTTTCATCAGAAAATTGATTTTTTGGACTCTACCAAAAATGATTCAAAATGTCATTTGGATCGGGCCTCATGTTGAATAACCACTTTTTAAACCCTCACAGTGACCAAAATTGCCATTTTTACAGAGTTTTGCTTACTCAAAATCTTCAATTTTGACCAATTTCAGGCACAGAAATGACTTTAAACACACTTATTTTAGTTGAAAAAGTAATAACTCACATCCAACCGTCATTTAAAGTCAAAAGATTAAATGTTAAAATTTCATCAATATTGACCATTTTTTCAACGTTCGACTGGTCCGGGGTCATCGTTTTTCATCAGAAAATTGATTTTTTGGACTCTACAAAAAATAATTCAAAATGTCATTTGGATCGGGCCTCATGTTGAATAACCACTTTTTAAACCCTCACAGTGACCAAAACTGCCATTTTTACAGAGTTTTGCTTACTCAAAATCTTCAATTTTGACCAATTTCAGGCACAGAAATGACTTTAAACACACTTATTTTCGTTGAAAAAGTAATAACTCACATCCAACCGTCATTTAAAGTCAAAAGATTAAATATTAAAATTTCATCAATATTGACCATTTTTTCAACGTTTGACTGGTCCGGGGTCATCGTTTTTCATTAGAAAATTGATTTTTTGGACTCTACCAAAAATGATTCAAAATGTCATTTGGATCGGGCCTCATGTTGAATAACCACTTTTTAAACCCTCACAGTGACCAAAATTGCCATTTTTACAGAGTTTTGCTTACTGAAAATCTTCAATTTTGACCAATTTCAGGCACAGAAATGACTTTAAACACACTTATTTTAGTTGAAAAAGTAATAACTCACATCCAACCGTCATTTAAAGTCAAAAGATTAAATGTTAAAATTTCATCAATATTGACCATTTTTTCAACGTTCGACTGGTCCGGGGTCATCGTTTTTCATCAGAAAATTGATTTTTTGGACTCTAACAAAAATGATTCAAAATGTCATTTGGATCAGGCCTCATGTTGAATAACTACTTTTTAAACCCTCACAGTGACCAAAACTGCCATTTTTACAGAGTTTTGCTTACTCAAAATCTTCAATTTTGACCAATTTCAGGCACAGAAATGACTTTAAACACACTTATTTTAGTTGAAAAAGTAATAACTCACATCCAGCCGTCATTTAAAGTCAAAAGATTAAATGTTAAAATTTCATCAATATTGACCATTTTTTCAACGTTCGACTGGTCCGGGGTCATCGTTTTTCATCAGAAAATTGATTTTTTGGACTCTACCAAAAATGATTCAAAATGTCATTTGGATCGGGCCTCATGTTGAATAACCACTTTTTAAACCCTCACAGTGACCAAAACTGCAATTTTTACAGAGTTTTGCTTACTCAAAATCTTCAATTTTGACCAATTTCAGGCACAGAAATGACTTTAAACACACTTATTTTAGTTGAAAAAGTAATAACTCACATCCAACCGTCATTTAAAGTCAAAAGATTAAATATTAAAATTTCATCAATATTGCCCATTTTTTCAACGTTCGACTGGTCCGGGGTCATCGTTTTTCATCAGAAAATTGATTTTTTTGGACTCTACCAAAAATGATTCAAAATGTCATTTGGATCGGGCCTCATGTTGAATAACCACTTTTTAAACCCTCACAGTGACCAAAATTGCCATTTTTACAGAGTTTTGCTTACTCAAAATCTTCAATTTTGACCAATTTCAGGCACAGAAATGACTTTAAACACACTTATTTTAGTTGAAAAAGTAATAACTCACATCCAACCGTCATTTAAAGTCAAAAGATTAAATGTTAAAATTTCATCAATATTGACCATTTTTTCAACGTTCGACTGGTCCGGGGTAATCGTTTTTCATCAGAAAATGGATTTTTTGGACTCTACCAAAAATGATTCAAAATGTCATTTGGATCGGGCCTCATGTTGAATAACCACTTTTTAAACCCTCACGGTGACCAAAATTGCCATTTTTACAGAGTTTTGCTTACTCAAAATCTTCAATTTTGACCAATTTCAGGCACAGAAATGACTTTAAACACACTTATTTTAGTTGAAAAAGTAATAACTCACATCCAACCGTCATTTAAAGTCAAAAGATTAAATGTTAAAATTTCATCAATATTGACCATTTTTTCAACGTTCGACTGGTCCGGGGTCATCGTTTTTCATCAGAAAATTGATTTTTTGGACTCTACCAAAAATGATTCAAAATGTCATTTGGATCAGGCCTCATGTTGAATAACCACTTTTTAAACCCTCACAGTGACCAAAACTGCAATTTTTACAGAGTTTTGCTTATTCAAAATCTTCAATTTTGACCAATTTCAGGCACAGAAATGACTTTAAACACACTTATTTTATTTGAAAAAGTAATAACTCACATCCAACCGTCATTTAAAGTCAAAAGATTAAATATTAAAATTTCATCAATATTGACCATTTTTGCAACGTTCGACTGGTCCGGGGTCATCGTTTTTCATCAGAAAATTGATTTTTTGGACTTTACCAAAAATGATTCAAAATGTCATTTGGATCGGGCCTCATGTTGAATAACCACTTTTTAAACCCTCACAGTGACCAAAACTGCCATTTTTACAGAGTTTTGCTTACTCAAAATCTTCAATTTTGACCAATTTCAGGCACAGAAATGACTTTAAACACACTTAATTTAGTTGAAAAAGTAATAACTCACATCCAACCGTCATTTAAAGTCAAAAGATTAAATATTAAAATTTCATCAATATTGACCATTTTTTCAACGTTCGACTGGTCCGGGGTCATCGTTTTTCATCAGAAAATTGATTTTTTGGACTCTACCAAAAATGATTCAAAATGTCATTTGGATCGGGCCTCATGTTGAATAACCACTTTTTAAACCCTCACAGTGACCAAAATTGCCATTTTTACAGAGTTTTGCTTACTCAAAATCTTCAATTTTGACCAATTTCAGGCACAGAAATGACTTTAAACACACTTATTTTAGTTGAAAAAGTAATAACTCACATCCAACCGTCATTTAAAGTCAAAAGTTTAAATGTTAAAATTTCATCAATATTGACCATTTTTTCAACGTTCGACTGGTCCGGGGTCATCGTTTTTCATCAGAAAATTGATTTTTTGGACTCTACCAAAAATGATTCAAAATGTCATTTGGATCGGGCCTCATGTTGAATAACCACTTTTTAAACCCTCACAGTGACCAAAATTGCCATTTTTACAGAGTTTTGCTTACTGAAAATCTTCAATTTTGACCAATTTCAGGCACAGAAATGACTTTAAACACACTTATTTTAGTTGAAAAAGTAATAACTCACATCCAACCGTCATTTAAAGTCAAAAGATTAAATGTTAAAATTTCATCAATATTGACCATTTTTTCAACGTTCGACTGGTCCGGGGTCATCGTTTTTCATCAGAAAATTGATTTTTTGGACTCTAACAAAAATGATTCAAAATGTCATTTGGATCAGGCCTCATGTTGAATAACCACTTTTTAAACCCTCACAGTGACCAAAACTGCCATTTTTACAGAGTTTTGCTTACTCAAAATCTTCAATTTTGACCAATTTCAGGCACAGAAATGACTTTAAACACACTTATTTTAGTTGAAAAAGTAATAACTCACATCCAGCCGTCATTTAAAGTCAAAAGATTAAATGTTAAAATTTCATCAATATTGACCATTTTTTCAACGTTCGACTGGTCCGGGGTCATCGTTTTTCATCAGAAAATTGATTTTTTGGACTCTACCAAAAATGATTCAAAATGTCATTTGGATCGGGCCTCATGTTGAATAACCACTTTTTAAACCCTCACAGTGACCAAAACTGCAATTTTTACAGAGTTTTGCTTACTCAAAATCTTCAATTTTGACCAATTTCAGGCACAGAAATGACTTTAAACACACTTATTTTAGTTGAAAAAGTAATAACTCACATCCAACCGTCATTTAAAGTCAAAAGATTAAATATTAAAATTTCATCAATATTGCCCATTTTTTCAACGTTCGACTGGTCCGGGGTCATCGTTTTTCATCAGAAAATTGATTTTTTTGGACTCTACCAAAAATGATTCAAAATGTCATTTGGATCGGGCCTCATGTTGAATAACCACTTTTTAAACCCTCACAGTGACCAAAATTGCCATTTTTACAGAGTTTTGCTTACTCAAAATCTTCAATTTTGACCAATTTCAGGCACAGAAATGACTTTAAACACACTTATTTTAGTTGAAAAAGTAATAACTCACATCCAACCGTCATTTAAAGTCAAAAGATTAAATGTTAAAATTTCATCAATATTGACCATTTTTTCAACGTTTGACTGGTCCGGGGTAATCGTTTTTCATCAGAAAATGGATTTTTTGGACTCTACCAAAAATGATTCAAAATGTCATTTGGATCGGGCCTCATGTTGAATAACCACTTTTTAAACCCTCACGGTGACCAAAATTGCCATTTTTACAGAGTTTTGCTTACTCAAAATCTTCAATTTTGACCAATTTCAGGCACAGAAATGACTTTAAACACACTTATTTTAGTTGAAAAAGTAATAACTCACATCCAACCGTCATTTAAAGTCAAAAGATTAAATGTTAAAATTTCATCAATATTGACCATTTTTTCAACGTTCGACTGGTCCGGGGTCATCGTTTTTCATCAGAAAATTGATTTTTTGGACTCTACCAAAAATGATTCAAAATGTCATTTGGATCAGGCCTCATGTTGAATAACCACTTTTTAAACCCTCACAGTGACCAAAACTGCAATTTTTATAGAGTTTTGCTTACTCAAAATCTTCAATTTTGACCAATTTCAGGCACAGAAATGACTTTAAACACACTTATTTTATTTGAAAAAGTAATAACTCACATCCAACCGTCATTTAAAGTCAAAAGATTAAATATTAAAATTTCATCAATATTGACCATTTTTGCAACGTTCGACTGGTCCGGGGTCATCGTTTTTCATCAGAAAATTGATTTTTTGGACTTTACCAAAAATGATTCAAAATGTCATTTGGATCGGGCCTCATGTTGAATAACCACTTTTTAAACCCTCACAGTGACCAAAACTGCCATTTTTACAGAGTTTTGCTTACTCAAAATCTTCAATTTTGACCAATTTCAGGCACAGAAATGACTTTAAACACACTTAATTTAGTTGAAAAAGTAAGAACTCACATCCAACCGTCATTTAAAGTCAAAAGATTAAATGTAAAAATTTCATCAATATTGACCATTTTTTCAACGTTTGACTGGTCCGGGGTCATCGTTTTTCATCAGAAAATTGATTTTTTGGACTCTACCAAAAATGATTCAAAATGTCATTTGGATCAGGCCTCATGTTGAATAACCACTTTTTAAACCATCACAGTGACCAAAACTGCAATTTTTACAGAGTTTTGCTTACTCAAAATCTTCAATTTTGACCAATTTCAGGCACAGAAATGACTTTAAACACACTTATTTTAGTTGAAAAAGTAATAACTCACATCCAACCGTCATTTAAAGTCAAAAGATTAAATATTAAAATTTCATCAATATTGACCATTTTTTCAACGTTCGACTGGTCCGGGGTCATCGTTTTTCATCAGAAAATTGATTTTTTGGACTCTACCAAAAATGATTCAAAATGTCATTTGGATCGGGCCTCATGTTGAATAACCACTTTTTAAACCCTCACAGTGACCAAAATTGCCATTTTTACAGAGTTTTGCTTACTCAAAATCTTCAATTTTGACCAATTTCAGGCACAGAAATGACTTTAAACACACTTATTTTAGTTGAAAAAGTAATAACTCACATCCAACCGTCATTTAAAGTCAAAAGTTTAAATGTTAAAATTTCATCAATATTGACCATTTTTTCAACGTTCGACTGGTCCGGGGTCATCGTTTTTCATCAGAAAATTGATTTTTTGGACTCTACCAAAAATGATTCAAAATGTCATTTGGATCGGGCCTCATGTTGAATAACCACTTTTTAAACCCTCACAGTGACCAAAACTGCCATTTTTACAGAGTTTTGCTTACTCAAAATCTTCAATTTTGACCAATTTCAGGCACAGAAATGACTTTAAACACACTTATTTTAGTTAAAAAAGTAATAACTCACATCCAACCGTCATTTAAAGTCAAAAGATTAAATATTAAAATTTCATCAATATTGACCATTTTTTCAACGTTCGACTGGTCATTTCTGTGCCTGAAATTGGTCAAAATTGAAGATTTTGAGTAAGCAAAACTCTGTAAAAATGGCAGTTTTGGTCACTGTGAGGGTTTAAAAAGTGGTTATTCAACATGAGGCCCGATCCAAATGACATTTTGAATCATTTTTGGTAGAGTCCAAAAAATCCATTTTCTGATGAAAAACGATGACCCCGGACCAGTCGAACGTTGAAAAAATGGTCAATATTGATGAAATTTTAACATTTAATCTTTTGACTTTAAATGATGGTTGGATGTGAGTTATTACTTTTTCAACTAAAATAAGTGTGTTTAAAGTCATTTCTGTGCCTGAAATTGGTCAAAATTGAAGATTTTGAGTAAGCAAAACTCTGTAAAAATGGCAATTTTGGTCACTGTGAGGGTTTAAAAAGTGGTTATTCAACATGAGGCCTGATCCAAATGACATTTTGAATCATTTTTGGTAGAGTCCAAAAAATCAATTTTCTGATGAAAAACGATGACCCCGGACCAGTCGAACGTTGAAAAAATGGTCAATATTGATGAAATTTTAACATTTAATCTTTTGACTTTAAATGACGGTTGGATGTGAGTTATTACTTTTTCAACTAAAATAAGTGTGTTTAAAGTCATTTCTGTGCCTGAAATTGGTCAAAATTGAAGATTTTGAGTAAGCAAAACTCTGTAAATATGGCAATTTTGGTCACTGTGAGGGTTTAAAAAGCGGTTATTCAACATGAGGCCCGATCCAAATGACATTTTGAATCATTTTTGGTAGAGTCCAAAAAATCAATTTTCTGATGAAAAACGATGACCCCGGACCAGTCGAACGTTGAAAAAATGGTCAATATTGATGAAATTTTAACATTTAATCTTTTGACTTTAAATGACGGTTGGATGTGAGTTATTACTTTTTCAACTAAAATAAGTGTGTTTAAAGTCATTTCTGTGCTTGAAATTGGTCAAAATTGAAGATTTTGAGTAAGCAAAACTCTGTAAAAATGGCAATTTTGGTCACTGTGAGGGTTTAAAAAGTGGTTATTCAACATGAGGCCCGATCCAAATGACATTTTGAATCATTTTTGGTAGAGTCCAAAAAATCAATTTTCTGATGAAAAACGATGACCCCGGACCAGTCGAACGTTGAAAAAATGGTCAATATTGATGAAATTTTAACATTTAATCTTTTGACTTTAAATGACGGTTGGATGTGAGTTATTACTTTTTCAACTAAAATAAGTGTGTTTAAAGTCATTTCTGTGCCTGAAATTGGTCAAAATTGAAGATTTTGAGTAAGCAAAACTCTGTAAAAATGGCAATTTTGGTCACTGTGAGGGTTTAAAAAGTGGTTATTCAACATGAGGCCCGATCCAAATGACATTTTGAATCATTTTTGGTAGAGTCCAAAAAATCAATTTTCTGATGAAGAACACACTTATTTTAGTTGAAAAAGTAATAACTCACATCCAACCATCATTTAAAGTCAAAAGATTAAATGTTAAAATTTCATCAATATTGACCATTTTTTCAACGTTCGACTGGTCCGGGGTCATCGTTTTTCATCAGAAAATTGATTTTTTGGACTCTACCAAAAATGATTCAAAATGTCATTTGGATCGGGCCTCATGTTGAATAACCACTTTTTAAACCCTCACAGTGACCAAAATTGCCATTTTTACAGAGTTTTGCTTACTCAAAATCTTCAATTTTGACCAATTTCAGGCACAGAAATGACTTTAAACACACTTATTTTAGTTGAAAAAGTAATAACTCACATCCAACCGTCATTTAAAGTCAAAAGATTAAATGTTAAAATTTCATCAATATTGACCATTTTTTCAACGTTCGACTGGTCCGGGGTCATCGTTTTTCATCAGAAAATTGATTTTTTGGACTCTACAAAAAATAATTCAAAATGTCATTTGGATCGGGCCTCATGTTGAATAACCACTTTTTAAACCCTCACAGTGACCAAAACTGCCATTTTTACAGAGTTTTGCTTACTCAAAATCTTCAATTTTGACCAATTTCAGGCACAGAAATGACTTTAAACACACTTATTTTCGTTGAAAAAGTAATAACTCACATCCAACCGTCATTTAAAGTCAAAAGATTAAATGTTAAAATTTCATCAATATTGACCATTTTTTCAACGTTCGACTGGTCCGGGGTCATCGTTTTTCATCAGAAAATTGATTTTTTGGACTCTAACAAAAATGATTCAAAATGTCATTTGGATCAGGCCTCATGTTGAATAACTACTTTTTAAACCCTCACAGTGACCAAAACTGCCATTTTTACAGAGTTTTGCTTACTCAAAGTCTTCAATTTTGACCAATTTCAGGCACAGAAATGACTTTAAACACACTTATTTTAGTTGAAAAAGTAATAACTCACATCCAGCCGTCATTTAAAGTCAAAAGATTAAATGTTAAAATTTCATCAATATTGACCATTTTTTCAACGTTCGACTGGTCCGGGGTCATCGTTTTTCATCAGAAAATTGATTTTTTGGACTCTACCAAAAATGATTCAAAATGTCATTTGGATCGGGCCTCATGTTGAATAACCACTTTTTAAACCCTCACAGTGACCAAAACTGCAATTTTTACAGAGTTTTGCTTACTCAAAATCTTCAATTTTGACCAATTTCAGGCACAGAAATGACTTTAAACACACTTATTTTAGTTGAAAAAGTAATAACTCACATCCAACCGTCATTTAAAGTCAAAAGATTAAATATTAAAATTTCATCAATATTGCCCATTTTTTCAACGTTCGACTGGTCCGGGGTCATCGTTTTTCATCAGAAAATTGATTTTTTTGGACTCTACCAAAAATGATTCAAAATGTCATTTGGATCGGGCCTCATGTTGAATAACCACTTTTTAAACCCTCACAGTGACCAAAATTGCCATTTTTACAGAGTTTTGCTTACTCAAAATCTTCAATTTTGACCAATTTCAGGCACAGAAATGACTTTAAACACACTTATTTTAGTTGAAAAAGTAATAACTCACATCCAACCGTCATTTAAAGTCAAAAGATTAAATGTTAAAATTTCATCAATATTGACCATTTTTTCAACGTTCGACTGGTCCGGGGTAATCGTTTTTCATCAGAAAATGGATTTTTTGGACTCTACCAAAAATGATTCAAAATGTCATTTGGATCGGGCCTCATGTTGAATAACCACTTTTTAAACCCTCACGGTGACCAAAATTGCCATTTTTACAGAGTTTTGCTTACTCAAAATCTTCAATTTTGACCAATTTCAGGCACAGAAATGACTTTAAACACACTTATTTTAGTTGAAAAAGTAATAACTCACATCCAACCGTCATTTAAAGTCAAAAGATTAAATGTTAAAATTTCATCAATATTGACCATTTTTTCAACGTTCGACTGGTCCGGGGTCATCGTTTTTCATCAGAAAATTGATTTTTTGGACTCTACCAAAAATGATTCAAAATGTCATTTGGATCAGGCCTCATGTTGAATAACCACTTTTTAAACCCTCACAGTGACCAAAACTGCAATTTTTATAGAGTTTTGCTTACTCAAAATCTTCAATTTTGACCAATTTCAGGCACAGAAATGACTTTAAACACACTTATTTTATTTGAAAAAGTAATAACTCACATCCAACCGTCATTTAAAGTCAAAAGATTAAATATTAAAATTTCATCAATATTGACCATTTTTGCAACGTTCGACTGGTCCGGGGTCATCGTTTTTCATCAGAAAATTGATTTTTTGGACTTTACCAAAAATGATTCAAAATGTCATTTGGATCGGGCCTCATGTTGAATAACCACTTTTTAAACCCTCACAGTGACCAAAACTGCCATTTTTACAGAGTTTTGCTTACTCAAAATCTTCAATTTTGACCAATTTCAGGCACAGAAATGACTTTAAACACACTTAATTTAGTTGAAAAAGTAATAACTCACATCCAACCGTCATTTAAAGTCAAAAGATTAAATGTTAAAATTTCATCAATATTGACCATTTTTTCAACGTTTGACTGGTCCGGGGTCATCGTTTTTCATCAGAAAATTGATTTTTTGGACTCTACCAAAAATGATTCAAAATGTCATTTGGATCAGGCCTCATGTTGAATAACCACTTTTTAAACCCTCACAGTGACCAAAACTGCAATTTTTACAGAGTTTTGCTTACTCAAAATCTTCAATTTTGACCAATTTCAGGCACAGAAATGACTTTAAACACACTTATTTTAGTTGAAAAAGTAATAACTCACATCCAACCGTCATTTAAAGTCAAAAGATTAAATATTAAAATTTCATCAATATTGACCATTTTTTCAACGTTCGACTGGTCCGGGGTCATCGTTTTTCATCAGAAAATTGATTTTTTGGACTCTACCAAAAATGATTCAAAATGTCATTTGGATCGGGCCTCATGTTGAATAACCACTTTTTAAACCCTCACAGTGACCAAAATTGCCATTTTTACAGAGTTTTGCTTACTCAAAATCTTCAATTTTGACCAATTTCAGGCACAGAAATGACTTTAAACACACTTATTTTAGTTGAAAAAGTAATAACTCACATCCAACCGTCATTTAAAGTCAAAAGTTTAAATGTTAAAATGTCATCAATATTGACCATTTTTTCAACGTTCGACTGGTCCGGGGTCATCGTTTTTCATCAGAAAATTGATTTTTTGGACTCTACCAAAAATGATTCAAAATGTCATTTGGATCGGGCCTCATGTTGAATAACCACTTTTTAAACCCTCACAGTGACCAAAACTGCCATTTTTACAGAGTTTTGCTTACTCAAAATCTTCAATTTTGACCAATTTCAGGCACAGAAATGACTTTAAACACACTTATTTTAGTTAAAAAAGTAATAACTCACATCCAACCGTCATTTAAAGTCAAAAGATTAAATATTAAAATTTCATCAATATTGACCATTTTTTCAACGTTCGACTGGTCATTTCTGTGCCTGAAATTGGTCAAAATTGAAGATTTTGAGTAAGCAAAACTCTGTAAAAATGGCAGTTTTGGTCACTGTGAGGGTTTAAAAAGTGGTTATTCAACATGAGGCCCGATCCAAATGACATTTTGAATCATTTTTGGTAGAGTCCAAAAAATCCATTTTCTGATGAAAAACGATGACCCCGGACCAGTCGAACGTTGAAAAAATGGTCAATATTGATGAAATTTTAACATTTAATCTTTTGACTTTAAATGATGGTTGGATGTGAGTTATTACTTTTTCAACTAAAATAAGTGTGTTTAAAGTCATTTCTGTGCCTGAAATTGGTCAAAATTGAAGATTTTGAGTAAGCAAAACTCTGTAAAAATGGCAATTTTGGTCACTGTGAGGGTTTAAAAAGTGGTTATTCAACATGAGGCCTGATCCAAATGACATTTTGAATCATTTTTGGTAGAGTCCAAAAAATCAATTTTCTGATGAAAAACGATGACCCCGGACCAGTCGAACGTTGAAAAAATGGTCAATATTGATGAAATTTTAACATTTAATCTTTTGACTTTAAATGACGGTTGGATGTGAGTTATTACTTTTTCAACTAAAATAAGTGTGTTTAAAGTCATTTCTGTGCCTGAAATTGGTCAAAATTGAAGATTTTGAGTAAGCAAAACTCTGTAAATATGGCAATTTTGGTCACTGTGAGGGTTTAAAAAGTGGTTATTCAACATGAGGCCCGATCCAAATGACATTTTGAATCATTTTTGGTAGAGTCCAAAAAATCAATTTTCTGATGAAAAACGATGACCCCGGACCAGTCGAACGTTGAAAAAATGGTCAATATTGATGAAATTTTAACATTTAATCTTTTGACTTTAAATGACGGTTGGATGTGAGTTATTACTTTTTCAACTAAAATAAGTGTGTTTAAAGTCATTTCTGTGCTTGAAATTGGTCAAAATTGAAGATTTTGAGTAAGCAAAACTCTGTAAAAATGGCAATTTTGGTCACTGTGAGGGTTTAAAAAGTGGTTATTCAACATGAGGCCCGATCCAAATGACATTTTGAATCATTTTTGGTAGAGTCCAAAAAATCAATTTTCTGATGAAAAACGATGACCCCGGACCAGTCGAACGTTGAAAAAATGGTCAATATTGATGAAAATTTAACATTTAATCTTTTTACTTTAAATGACGGTTGGATGTGAGTTATTACTTTTTCAACTAAAATAAGTGTGTTTAAAGTCATTTCTGTGCCTGAAATTGGTCAAAATTGAAGATTTTGAGTAAGCAAAACTCTGTAAAAATGGCAATTTTGGTCACTGTGAGGGTTTAAAAAGTGGTTATTCAACATGAGGCCCGATCCAAATGACATTTTGAATCATTTTTGGTAGAGTCCAAAAAATCAATTTTCTGATGAAGAACACACTTATTTTAGTTGAAAAAGTAATAACTCACATCCAACCATCATTTAAAGTCAAAAGATTAAATGTTAAAATTTCATCAATATTGACCATTTTTTCAACGTTCGACTGGTCCGGGGTCATCGTTTTTCATCAGAAAATTGATTTTTTGGACTCTACCAAAAATGATTCAAAATGTCATTTGGATCGGGCCTCATGTTGAATAACCACTTTTTAAACCCTCACAGTGACCAAAATTGCCATTTTTACAGAGTTTTGCTTACTCAAAATCTTCAATTTTGACCAATTTCAGGCACAGAAATGACTTTAAACACACTTATTTTAGTTGAAAAAGTAATAACTCACATCCAACCGTCATTTAAAGTCAAAAGATTAAATGTTAAAATTTCATCAATATTGACCATTTTTTCAACGTTCGACTGGTCCGGGGTCATCGTTTTTCATCAGAAAATTGATTTTTTGGACTCTACAAAAAATAATTCAAAATGTCATTTGGATCGGGCCTCATGTTGAATAACCACTTTTTAAACCCTCACAGTGACCAAAACTGCCATTTTTACAGAGTTTTGCTTACTCAAAATCTTCAATTTTGACCAATTTCAGGCACAGAAATGACTTTAAACACACTTATTTTAGTTGAAAAAGTAATAACTCACATCCAACCGTCATTTAAAGTCAAAAGATTAAATGTTAAAATTTCATCAATATTGACCATTTTTTCAACGTTCGACTGGTCCGGGGTCATCGTTTTTCATCAGAAAATTGATTTTTTGGACTCTACAAAAAATAATTCAAAATGTCATTTGGATCGGGCCTCATGTTGAATAACCACTTTTTAAACCCTCACAGTGACCAAAACTGCCATTTTTACAGAGTTTTGCTTACTCAAAATCTTCAATTTTGACCAATTTCAGGCACAGAAATGACTTTAAACACACTTATTTTCGTTGAAAAAGTAATAACTCACATCCAACCGTCATTTAAAGTCAAAAGATTAAATATTAAAATTTCATCAATATTGACCATTTTTTCAACGTTTGACTGGTCCGGGGTCATCGTTTTTCATTAGAAAATTGATTTTTTGGACTCTACCAAAAATGATTCAAAATGTCATTTGGATCGGGCCTCATGTTGAATAACCACTTTTTAAACCCTCACAGTGACCAAAATTGCCATTTTTACAGTTTTGCTTACTGAAAATCTTCAATTTTGACCAATTTCAGGCACAGAAATGACTTTAAACACACTTATTTTAGTTGAAAAAGTAATAACTCACATCCAACCGTCATTTAAAGTCAAAAGATTAAATGTTAAAATTTCATCAATATTGACCATTTTTTCAACGTTCGACTGGTCCGGGGTCATCGTTTTTCATCAGAAAATTGATTTTTTGGACTCTAACAAAAATGATTCAAAATGTCATTTGGATCAGGCCTCATGTTGAATAACTACTTTTTAAACCCTCACAGTGACCAAAACTGCCATTTTTACAGAGTTTTGCTTACTCAAAATCTTCAATTTTGACCAATTTCAGGCACAGAAATGACTTTAAACACACTTATTTTAGTTGAAAAAGTAATAACTCACATCCAGCCGTCATTTAAAGTCAAAAGATTAAATGTTAAAATTTCATCAATATTGACCATTTTTTCAACGTTCGACTGGTCCGGGGTCATCGTTTTTCATCAGAAAATTGATTTTTTGGACTCTACCAAAAATGATTCAAAATGTCATTTGGATCGGGCCTCATGTTGAATAACCACTTTTTAAACCCTCACAGTGACCAAAACTGCAATTTTTACAGAGTTTTGCTTACTCAAAATCTTCAATTTTGACCAATTTCAGGCACAGAAATGACTTTAAACACACTTATTTTAGTTGAAAAAGTAATAACTCACATCCAACCGTCATTTAAAGTCAAAAGATTAAATATTAAAATTTCATCAATATTGCCCATTTTTTCAACGTTCGACTGGTCCGGGGTCATCGTTTTTCATCAGAAAATTGATTTTTTTGGACTCTACCAAAAATGATTCAAAATGTCATTTGGATCGGGCCTCATGTTGAATAACCACTTTTTAAACCCTCACAGTGACCAAAATTGCCATTTTTACAGAGTTTTGCTTACTCAAAATCTTCAATTTTGACCAATTTCAGGCACAGAAATGACTTTAAACACACTTATTTTAGTTGAAAAAGTAATAACTCACATCCAACCGTCATTTAAAGTCAAAAGATTAAATGTTAAAATTTCATCAATATTGACCATTTTTTCAACGTTCGACTGGTCCGGGGTAATTGTTTTTCATCAGAAAATGGATTTTTTGGACTCTACCAAAAATGATTCAAAATGTCATTTGGATCGGGCCTCATGTTGAATAACCACTTTTTAAACCCTCACGGTGACCAAAATTGCCATTTTTACAGAGTTTTGCTTACTCAAAATCTTCAATTTTGACCAATTTCAGGCACAGAAATGACTTTAAACACACTTATTTTAGTTGAAAAAGTAATAACTCACATCCAACCGTCATTTAAAGTCAAAAGATTAAATGTTAAAATTTCATCAATATTGACCATTTTTTCAACGTTCGACTGGTCCGGGGTCATCGTTTTTCATCAGAAAATTGATTTTTTGGACTCTACCAAAAATGATTCAAAATGTCATTTGGATCAGGCCTCATGTTGAATAACCACTTTTTAAACCCTCACAGTGACCAAAACTGCAATTTTTACAGAGTTTTGCTTACTCAAAATCTTCAATTTTGACCAATTTCAGGCACAGAAATGACTTTAAACACACTTATTTTATTTGAAAAAGTAATAACTCACATCCAACCGTCATTTAAAGTCAAAAGATTAAATATTAAAATTTCATCAATATTGACCATTTTTGCAACGTTCGACTGGTCCGGGGTCATCGTTTTTCATCAGAAAATTGATTTTTTGGACTTTACCAAAAATGATTCAAAATGTCATTTGGATCGGGCCTCATGTTGAATAACCACTTTTTAAACCCTCACAGTGACCAAAACTGCCATTTTTACAGAGTTTTGCTTACTCAAAATCTTCAATTTTGACCAATTTCAGGCACAGAAATGACTTTAAACACACTTAATTTAGTTGAAAAAGTAATAACTCACATCCAACCGTCATTTAAAGTCAAAAGATTAAATATTAAAATTTCATCAATATTGACCATTTTTTCAACGTTCGACTGGTCCGGGGTCATCGTTTTTCATCAGAAAATTGATTTTTTGGACTCTACCAAAAATGATTCAAAATGTCATTTGGATCGGGCCTCATGTTGAATAACCACTTTTTAAACCCTCACAGTGACCAAAATTGCCATTTTTACAGAGTTTTGCTTACTCAAAATCTTCAATTTTGACCAATTTCAGGCACAGAAATGACTTTAAACACACTTATTTTAGTTGAAAAAGTAATAACTCACATCCAACCGTCATTTAAAGTCAAAAGTTTAAATGTTAAAATTTCATCAATATTGACCATTTTTTCAACGTTCGACTGGTCCGGGGTCATCGTTTTTCATCAGAAAATTGATTTTTTGGACTCTACCAAAAATGATTCAAAATGTCATTTGGATCGGGCCTCATGTTGAATAACCACTTTTTAAACCCTCACAGTGACCAAAATTGCCATTTTTACAGAGTTTTGCTTACTGAAAATCTTCAATTTTGACCAATTTCAGGCACAGAAATGACTTTAAACACACTTATTTTAGTTGAAAAAGTAATAACTCACATCCAACCGTCATTTAAAGTCAAAAGATTAAATGTTAAAATTTCATCAATATTGACCATTTTTTCAACGTTCGACTGGTCCGGGGTCATCGTTTTTCATCAGAAAATTGATTTTTTGGACTCTACCAAAAATGATTCAAAATGTCATTTGGATCGGGCCTCATGTTGAATAACCACTTTTTAAACCCTCACAGTGACCAAAACTGCCATTTTTACAGAGTTTTGCTTACTCAAAATCTTCAATTTTGACCAATTTCAGGCACAGAAATGACTTTAAACACACTTATTTTAGTTGAAAAAGTAATAACTCACATCCAACCGTCATTTAAAGTCAAAAGATTAAATATTAAAATTTCATCAATATTGCCCATTTTTTCAACGTTCGACTGGTCCGGGGTCATCGTTTTTCATCAGAAAATTGATTTTTTTGGACTCTACCAAAAATGATTCAAAATGTCATTTGGATCGGGCCTCATGTTGAATAACCACTTTTTAAACCCTCACAGTGACCAAAATTGCCATTTTTACAGAGTTTTGCTTACTCAAAATCTTCAATTTTGACCAATTTCAGGCACAGAAATGACTTTAAACACACTTATTTTAGTTGAAAAAGTAATAACTCACATCCAACCGTCATTTAAAGTCAAAAGATTAAATGTTAAAATTTCATCAATATTGACCATTTTTTCAACGTTCGACTGGTCCGGGGTAATCGTTTTTCATCAGAAAATGGATTTTTTGGACTCTACCAAAAATGATTCAAAATGTCATTTGGATCGGGCCTCATGTTGAATAACCACTTTTTAAACCCTCACGGTGACCAAAATTGCCATTTTTACAGAGTTTTGCTTACTCAAAATCTTCAATTTTGACCAATTTCAGGCACAGAAATGACTTTAAACACACTTATTTTAGTTGAAAAAGTAATAACTCACATCCAACCGTCATTTAAAGTCAAAAGATTAAATGTTAAAATTTCATCAATATTGACCATTTTTTCAACGTTCGACTGGTCCGGGGTCATCGTTTTTCATCAGAAAATTGATTTTTTGGACTCTACCAAAAATGATTCAAAATGTCATTTGGATCAGGCCTCATGTTGAATAACCACTTTTTAAACCCTCACAGTGACCAAAACTGCAATTTTTACAGAGTTTTGCTTACTCAAAATCTTCAATTTTGACCAATTTCAGGCACAGAAATGACTTTAAACACACTTATTTTATTTGAAAAAGTAATAACTCACATCTAACCGTCATTTAAAGTCAAAAGATTAAATATTAAAATTTCATCAATATTGACCATTTTTGCAACGTTCGACTGGTCCGGGGTCATCGTTTTTCATCAGAAAATTGATTTTTTGGACTTTACCAAAAATGATTCAAAATGTCATTTGGATCGGGCCTCATGTTGAATAACCACTTTTTAAACCCTCACAGTGACCAAAACTGCCATTTTTACAGAGTTTTGCTTACTCAAAATCTTCAATTTTGACCAATTTCAGGCACAGAAATGACTTTAAACACACTTAATTTAGTTGAAAAAGTAATAACTCACATCCAACCGTCATTTAAAGTCAAAAGATTAAATATTAAAATTTCATCAATATTGACCATTTTTTCAACGTTCGACTGGTCCGGGGTCATCGTTTTTCATCAGAAAATTGATTTTTTGGACTCTACCAAAAATGATTCAAAATGTCATTTGGATCGGGCCTCATGTTGAATAACCACTTTTTAAACCCTCACAGTGACCAAAATTGCCATTTTTACAGAGTTTTGCTTACTCAAAATCTTCAATTTTGACCAATTTCAGGCACAGAAATGACTTTAAACACACTTATTTTAGTTGAAAAAGTAATAACTCACATCCAACCGTCATTTAAAGTCAAAAGTTTAAATGTTAAAATTTCATCAATATTGACCATTTTTTCAACGTTCGACTGGTCCGGGGTCATCGTTTTTCATCAGAAAATTGATTTTTTGGACTCTACCAAAAATGATTCAAAATGTCATTTGGATCGGGCCTCATGTTGAATAACCACTTTTTAAACCCTCACAGTGACCAAAATTGCCATTTTTACAGAGTTTTGCTTACTGAAAATCTTCAATTTTGACCAATTTCAGGCACAGAAATGACTTTAAACACACTTATTTTAGTTGAAAAAGAAATAACTCACATCCAACCGTCATTTAAAGTCAAAAGATTAAATGTTAAAATTTCATCAATATTGACCATTTTTTCAACGTTCGACTGGTCCGGGGTCATCGTTTTTCATCAGAAAATTGATTTTTTGGACTCTAACAAAAATGATTCAAAATGTCATTTGGATCAGGCCTCATGTTGAATAACCACTTTTTAAATCCTCACAGTGACCAAAACTGCCATTTTTACAGAGTTTTGCTTACTCAAAATCTTCAATTTTGACCAATTTCAGGCACAGAAATGACTTTAAACACACTTATTTTAGTTGAAAAAGTAATAACTCACATCCAGCCGTCATTTAAAGTCAAAAGATTAAATGTTAAAATTTCATCAATA
This sequence comes from Lissotriton vulgaris, assembly GCF_964263255.1. Lineage (NCBI taxonomy): Eukaryota > Metazoa > Chordata > Amphibia > Caudata > Salamandridae > Lissotriton > Lissotriton vulgaris. Next base: position 472,871 of record NW_028244503.1, read on the forward strand.
TTGACCATTTTTTCAACGTTCGACTGGTCCGGGGTCATCGTTTTTCATCAGAAAATTGATTTTTTGGACTCTACCAAAAATGATTCAAAATGTCATTTGGATCGGGCCTCATGTTGAATAACCACTTTTTAAACCCTCACAGTGACCAAAACTGCAATTTTTACAGAGTTTTGCTTACTCAAAATCTTCAATTTTGACCAATTTCAGGCACAGAAATGACTTTAAACACACTTATTTTAGTTGAAAAAGTAATAACTCACATCCAACCGTCATTTAAAGTCAAAAGATTAAATATTAAAATTTCATCAATATTGCCCATTTTTTCAACGTTCGACTGGTCCGGGGTCATCGTTTTTCATCAGAAAATTGATTTTTTTGGACTCTACCAAAAATGATTCAAAATGTCATTTGGATCGGGCCTCATGTTGAATAACCACTTTTTAAACCCTCACAGTGACCAAAATTGCCATTTTTACAGAGTTTTGCTTACTCAAAATCTTCAATTTTGACCAATTTCAGGCACAGAAATGACTTTAAACACACTTATTTTAGTTGAAAAAGTAATAACTCACATCCAACCGTCATTTAAAGTCAAAAGATTAAATGTTAAAATTTCATCAATATTGACCATTTTTTCAACGTTCGACTGGTCCGGGGTAATCGTTTTTCATCAGAAAATGGATTTTTTGGACTCTACCAAAAATGATTCAAAATGTCATTTGGATCGGGCCTCATGTTGAATAACCACTTTTTAAACCCTCACGGTGACCAAAATTGCCATTTTTACAGAGTTTTGCTTACTCAAAATCTTCAATTTTGACCAATTTCAGGCACAGAAATGACTTTAAACACACTTATTTTAGTTGAAAAAGTAATAACTCACATCCAACCGTCATTTAAAGTCAAAAGATTAAATGTTAAAATTTCATCAATATTGACCATTTTTTCAACGTTCGACTGGTCCGGGGTCATCGTTTTTCATCAGAAAATTGATTTTTTGGACTCTACCAAAAATGATTCAAAATGTCATTTGGATCAGGCCTCATGTTGAATAACCACTTTTTAAACCCTCACAGTGACCAAAACTGCAATTTTTATAGAGTTTTGCTTACTCAAAATCTTCAATTTTGACCAATTTCAGGCACAGAAATGACTTTAAACACACTTATTTTATTTGAAAAAGTAATAACTCACATCCAACCGTCATTTAAAGTCAAAAGATTAAATATTAAAATTTCATCAATATTGACCATTTTTGCAACGTTCGACTGGTCCGGGGTCATCGTTTTTCATCAGAAAATTGATTTTTTGGACTTTACCAAAAATGATTCAAAATGTCATTTGGATCGGGCCTCATGTTGAATAACCACTTTTTAAACCCTCACAGTGACCAAAACTGCCATTTTTACAGAGTTTTGCTTACTCAAAATCTTCAATTTTGACCAATTTCAGGCACAGAAATGACTTTAAACACACTTAATTTAGTTGAAAAAGTAATAACTCACATCCAACCGTCATTTAAAGTCAAAAGATTAAATGTTAAAATTTCATCAATATTGACCATTTTTTCAACGTTTGACTGGTCCGGGGTCATCGTTTTTCATCAGAAAATTGATTTTTTGGACTCTACCAAAAATGATTCAAAATGTCATTTGGATCAGGCCTCATGTTGAATAACCACTTTTTAAACCCTCACAGTGACCAAAACTGCAATTTTTACAGAGTTTTGCTTACTCAAAATCTTCAATTTTGACCAATTTCAGGCACAGAAATGACTTTAAACACACTTATTTTAGTTGAAAAAGTAATAACTCACATCCAACCGTCATTTAAAGTCAAAAGATTAAATATTAAAATTTCATCAATATTGACCATTTTTTCAACGTTCGACTGGTCCGGGGTCATCGTTTTTCATCAGAAAATTGATTTTTTGGACTCTACCAAAAATGATTCAAAATGTCATTTGGATCGGGCCTCATGTTGAATAACCACTTTTTAAACCCTCACAGTGACCAAAATTGCCATTTTTACAGAGTTTTGCTTACTCAAAATCTTCAATTTTGACCAATTTCAGGCACAGAAATGACTTTAAACACACTTATTTTAGTTGAAAAAGTAATAACTCACATCCAACCGTCATTTAAAGTCAAAAGTTTAAATGTTAAAATTTCATCAATATTGACCATTTTTTCAACGTTCGACTGGTCCGGGGTCATCGTTTTTCATCAGAAAATTGATTTTTTGGACTCTACCAAAAATGATTCAAAATGTCATTTGGATCGGGCCTCATGTTGAATAACCACTTTTTAAACCCTCACAGTGACCAAAACTGCCATTTTTACAGAGTTTTGCTTACTCAAAATCTTCAATTTTGACCAATTTCAGGCACAGAAATGACTTTAAACACACTTATTTTAGTTAAAAAAGTAATAACTCACATCCAACCGTCATTTAAAGTCAAAAGATTAAATATTAAAATTTCATCAATATTGACCATTTTTTCAACGTTCGACTGGTCATTTCTGTGCCTGAAATTGGTCAAAATTGAAGATTTTGAGTAAGCAAAACTCTGTAAAAATGGCAGTTTTGGTCACTGTGAGGGTTTAAAAAGTGGTTATTCAACATGAGGCCCGATCCAAATGACATTTTGAATCATTTTTGGTAGAGTCCAAAAAATCCATTTTCTGATGAAAAACGATGACCCCGGACCAGTCGAACGTTGAAAAAATGGTCAATATTGATGAAATTTTAACATTTAATCTTTTGACTTTAAATGATGGTTGGATGTGAGTTATTACTTTTTCAACTAAAATAAGTGTGTTTAAAGTCATTTCTGTGCTTGAAATTGGTCAAAATTGAAGATTTTGAGTAAGCAAAACTCTGTAAAAATGGCAATTTTGGTCACTGCGAGGGTTTAAAAAGTGGTTATTCAACATGAGGCCCGATCCAAATGACATTTTGAATCATTTTTGGTAGAGTCGAAAAAATCAATTTTCTGATGAAAAACGATGACCCCGGACCAGTCGAACGTTGAAAAAATGGTCAATATTGATGAAATTTTAACATTTAATCTTTTGACTTTAAATGACGGTTGGATGTGAGTTATTACTTTTTCAACTAAAATAAGTGTGTTTAAAGTCATTTCTGTGCCTGAAATTGGTCAAAATTGAAGATTTTGAGTAAGCAAAACTCTGTAAAAATGGCAATTTTGGTCACTGTGAGGGTTTAAAAAGTGGTTATTCAACATGAGGCCCGATCCAAATGACATTTTGAATCATTTTTGGTAGAGTCCAAAAAATCAATTTTCTGATGAAAAACGATGACCCCGGACCAGTCGAACATTGAAAAAATGGTCAATATTGATGAAATTTTAACATTTAATCTTTTCACTTTAAATGACGGTTGGATGTGAGTTATTACTTTTTCAACTAAAATAAGTGTGTTTAAAGTCATTTCTGTGCCTGAAATTGGTCAAAATTGAAGATTTTGAGTAAGCAAAACTCAGTAAAAATGGCAATTTTGGTCACTGTGAGGGTTTAAAAAGTGGTTATTCAACATGAGGCCCGATCCAAATGACATTTTGAATCATTTTTGGTAGAGTCCAAAAAATCTATTTTCTAATGAAAAACGATGACCCCGGACCAGTCGAACGTTGAAAAAATGGTCAATATTAATGAAATTTTAACATTTAATCTTTTGACTTTAAATGACAGTTGGATGTGAGTTATTACTTTTTCAACTAAAATAAGTGTGTTTAAAGTCATTTCTGTGCCTGAAATTGGTCAAAATTGAAGATTTTGAGTAAGCAAAACTCTGTAAAAATGGCAGTTTTGGTCACTGTGAGGGTTTAAAAAGTGGTTATTCAACATGAGGCCTGATCCAAATGACATTTTGAATCATTTTTGGTAGAGTCCAAAAAATCCATTTTCTGATGAAAAACGATGACCCCGGACCAGTCGAACGTTGAAAAAATGGTCAATATTGATGAAATTTTAACATTTAATCTTTTGACTTTAAATGACGGTTGGATGTGAGTTATTACTTTTTCAACTAAAATAAGTGTGTTTAAAGTCATTTCTGTGCCTGAAATTGGTCAAAATTGAAGATTTTGAGTAAGCAAAACTCTGTAAAAATGGCAATTTTGGTCACTGTGAGGGTTTAAAAAGTGGTTATTCAACATGAGGCCCGATCCAAATGACATTTTGAATCATTTTTTGTAGAGTCCAAAAAATCAATTTTCTGATGAAAAACGATGACCCCGGACCAGTCGAACGTTGAAAAAATGGTCAATATTGATGAAATTTTAACATTTAATCTTTTGACTTTAAATGACGGTTGGATGTGAGTTATTACTTTTTCAACTAAAATAAGTGTGTTTAACCCTTTCGATGCTCATGACGAGCTCAGCTCGTCATGATGCACAGTTGAGCTGTGCTGATGACGAGCTGAGCTCGTCATAAAAAAAAGTAAAATAGCAATTTCCAGCACAGGAGGGGAAAACACCTAGCAGCCAAGGTGTTAAAGTCATTTCTGTGCCTGAAATTGGTCAAAATTGAAGATTTTGAGTAAGCAAAACTCTGTAAAAATGGCAATTTTGGTCACTGTGAGGGTTTAAAAAGTGGTTATTCAACATGAGGCCCGATCCAAATGACATTTTGAATCATTTTTTGTAGAGTCCAAAAAATCAATTTTCTGATGAAAAACGATGACCCCGGACCAGTCGAACGTTGAAAAAATGGTCAATATTGATGAAATTTTAACATTTAATCTTTTGACTTTAAATGACGGTTGGATGTGAGTTATTACTTTTTCAACTAAAATAAGTGTCTTTAAAGTCATTTCTGTGCCTGAAATTGGTCAAAATTGAAGATTTTGAGTAAGCAAAACTCTGTAAAAATGGCAGTTTTGGTCACTGTGAGGGTTTAAAAAGTGGTTATTCAACATGAGGCCCGATCCAAATGACATTTTGAATCATTTTTGGTAGAGTCCAAAAAATCAATTTTCTGATGAAAAACGATGACCCCGAGCCAGTCGAACGTTGAAAAAATGGCCAATATTGATGAAATTTTAACATTTAATCTTTTGACTTTAAATGACGGTTGGATGTGAGTTATTACTTTTTCAACTAAAATAAGTGTGTTTAAAGTCATTTCTGTGCCTGAAATTGGTCAAAATTGAAGATTTTGAGTAAGCAAAACTCTGTAAAAATGGCAATTTTGGTCACTGTGAGGGTTTAAAAAGTGGTTATTCAACATGAGGCCTGATCCAAATGACATTTTGAATCATTTTTGGTAGAGTCCAAAAAATCCATTTTCTGATGAAAAACGATGACCCCGGACCAGTCGAACGTTGAAAAAATGGTCAATATTGATGAAATTTTAACATTTAATCTTTTGACTTTAAATGACGGTTGGATGTGAGTTATTACTTTTTCAACTAAAATAAGTGTGTTTAAAGTCATTTCTGTGCCTGAAATTGGTCAAAATTGAAGATTTTGAGTAAGCAAAACTCTGTAAATATGGCAATTTTGGTCACTGTGAGGGTTTAAAAAGTGGTTATTCAACATGAGGCCCGATCCAAATGACATTTTGAATCATTTTTGGTAGAGTCCAAAAAATCAATTTTCTGATGAAAAACGATGACCCCGGACCAGTCGAACGTTGAAAAAATGGTCAATATTGATGAAATTTTAACATTTAATCTTTTGACTTTAAATGACGGTTGGATGTGAGTTATTACTTTTTCAACTAAAATAAGTGTGTTTAAAGTCATTTCTGTGCTTGAAATTGGTCAAAATTGAAGATTTTGAGTAAGCAAAACTCTGTAAAAATGGCAATTTTGGTCACTGTGAGGGTTTAAAAAGTGGTTATTCAACATGAGGCCCGATCCAAATGACATTTTGAATCATTTTTGGTAGAGTCCAAAAAATCAATTTTCTGATGAAAAACGATGACCCCGGACCAGTCGAACGTTGAAAAAATTGGTCAATATTGATGAAATTTTAACATTTAATCTTTTGACTTTAAATGACGGTTGGATGTGAGTTATTACTTTTTCAACTAAAATAAGTGTGTTTAAAGTCATTTCTGTGCCTGAAATTGGTCAAAATTGAAGATTTTGAGTAAGCAAAACTCTGTAAAAATGGCAATTTTGGTCACTGTGAGGGTTTAAAAAGTGGTTATTCAACATGAGGCCCGATCCAAATGACATTTTGAATCATTTTTGGTAGAGTCCAAAAAATCAATTTTCTGATGAAGAACACACTTATTTTAGTTGAAAAAGTAATAACTCACATCCAACCATCATTTAAAGTCAAAAGATTAAATGTTAAAATTTCATCAATATTGACCATTTTTTCAACGTTCGACTGGTCCGGGGTCATCGTTTTTCATCAGAAAATTGATTTTTTGGACTCTACCAAAAATGATTCAAAATGTCATTTGGATCGGGCCTCATGTTGAATAACCACTTTTTAAACCCTCACAGTGACCAAAATTGCCATTTTTACAGAGTTTTGCTTACTCAAAATCTTCAATTTTGACCAATTTCAGGCACAGAAATGACTTTAAACACACTTATTTTAGTTGAAAAAGTAATAACTCACATCCAACCGTCATTTAAAGTCAAAAGATTAAATATTAAAATTTCATCAATATTGACCATTTTTTCAACGTTTGACTGGTCCGGGGTCATCGTTTTTCATTAGAAAATTGATTTTTTGGACTCTACCAAAAATGATTCAAAATGTCATTTGGATCGGGCCTCATGTTGAATAACCACTTTTTAAACCCTCACAGTGACCAAAATTGCCATTTTTACAGAGTTTTGCTTACTGAAAATCTTCAATTTTGACCAATTTCAGGCACAGAAATGACTTTAAACACACTTATTTTAGTTGAAAAAGTAATAACTCACATCCAACCGTCATTTAAAGTCAAAAGATTAAATGTTAAAATTTCATCAATATTGACCATTTTTTCAACGTTCGACTGGTCCGGGGTCATCGTTTTTCATCAGAAAATTGATTTTTTGGACTCTAACAAAAATGATTCAAAATGTCATTTGGATCAGGCCTCATGTTGAATAACCACTTTTTAAACCCTCACAGTGACCAAAACTGCCATTTTTACAGAGTTTTGCTTACTCAAAATCTTCAATTTTGACCAATTTCAGGCACAGAAATGACTTTAAACACACTTATTTTAGTTGAAAAAGTAATAACTCACATCCAGCCGTCATTTAAAGTCAAAAGATTAAATGTTAAAATTTCATCAATATTGACCATTTTTTCAACGTTCGACTGGTCCGGGGTCATCGTTTTTCATCAGAAAATTGATTTTTTGGACTCTACCAAAAATGATTCAAAATGTCATTTGGATCGGGCCTCATGTTGAATAACCACTTTTTAAACCCTCACAGTGACCAAAACTGCAATTTTTACAGAGTTTTGCTTACTCAAAATCTTCAATTTTGACCAATTTCAGGCACAGAAATGACTTTAAACACACTTATTTTAGTTGAAAAAGTAATAACTCACATCCAACCGTCATTTAAAGTCAAAAGATTAAATATTAAAATTTCATCAATATTGCCCATTTTTTCAACGTTCGACTGGTCCGGGGTCATCGTTTTTCATCAGAAAATTGATTTTTTTGGACTCTACCAAAAATGATTCAAAATGTCATTTGGATCGGGCCTCATGTTGAATAACCACTTTTTAAACCCTCACAGTGACCAAAATTGCCATTTTTACAGAGTTTTGCTTACTCAAAATCTTCAATTTTGACCAATTTCAGGCACAGAAATGACTTTAAACACACTTATTTTAGTTGAAAAAGTAATAACTCACATCCAACCGTCATTTAAAGTCAAAAGATTAAATGTTAAAATTTCATCAATATTGACCATTTTTTCAACGTTCGACTGGTCCGGGGTAATCGTTTTTCATCAGAAAATGGACTTTTTGGACTCTACCAAAAATGATTCAAAATGTCATTTGGATCGGGCCTCATGTTGAATAACCACTTTTTAAACCCTCACGGTGACCAAATTTGCCATTTTTACAGAGTTTTGCTTACTCAAAATCTTCAATTTTGACCAATTTCAGGCACAGAAATGACTTTAAACACACTTATTTTAGTTGAAAAAGTAATAACTCACATCCAACCGTCATTTAAAGTCAAAAGATTAAATGTTAAAATTTCATCAATATTGACCATTTTTTCAACGTTCGACTGGTCCGGGGTCATCGTTTTTCATCAGAAAATTGATTTTTTGGACTCTACCAAAAATGATTCAAAATGTCATTTGGATCAGGCCTCATGTTGAATAACCACTTTTTAAACCCTCACAGTGACCAAAACTGCAATTTTTACAGAGTTTTGCTTACTCAAAATCTTCAATTTTGACCAATTTCAGGCACAGAAATGGCTTTAAACACACTTATTTTATTTGAAAAAGTAATAACTCACATCCAACCGTCATTTAAAGTCAAAAGATTAAATATTAAAATTTCATCAATATTGACCATTTTTGCAACGTTCGACTGGTCCGGGGTCATCGTTTTTCATCAGAAAATTGATTTTTTGGACTTTACCAAAAATGATTCAAAATGTCATTTGGATCGGGCCTCATGTTGAATAACCACTTTTTAAACCCTCACAGTGACCAAAACTGCCATTTTTACAGAGTTTTGCTTACTCAAAATCTTCAATTTTGACCAATTTCAGGCACAGAAATGACTTTAAACACACTTAATTTAGTTGAAAAAGTAATAACTCACATCCAACCGTCATTTAAAGTCAAAAGATTAAATGTTAAAATTTCATCAATATTGACCATTTTTTCAACGTTTGACTGGTCCGGGGTCATCGTTTTTCATCAGAAAATTGATTTTTTGGACTCTACCAAAAATGATTCAAAATGTCATTTGGATCAGGCCTCATGTTGAATAACCACTTTTTAAACCCTCACAGTGACCAAAACTGCAATTTTTACAGAGTTTTGCTTACTCAAAATCTTCAATTTTGACCAATTTCAGGCACAGAAATGACTTTAAACACACTTATTTTAGTTGAAAAAGTAATAACTCACATCCAACCGTCATTTAAAGTCAAAAGATTAAATATTAAAATTTCATCAATATTGACCATTTTTTCAACGTTCGACTGGTCCGGGGTCATCGTTTTTCATCAGAAAATTGATTTTTTGGACTCTACCAAAAATGATTCAAAATGTCATTTGGATCGGGCCTCATGTTGAATAACCACTTTTTAAACCCTCACAGTGACCAAAATTGCCATTTTTACAGAGTTTTGCTTACTCAAAATCTTCAATTTTGACCAATTTCAGGCACAGAAATGACTTTAAACACACTTATTTTAGTTGAAAAAGTAATAACTCACATCCAACCGTCATTTAAAGTCAAAAGTTTAAATGTTAAAATTTCATCAATATTGACCATTTTTTCAACGTTCGACTGGTCCGGGGTCATCGTTTTTCATCAGAAAATTGATTTTTTGGACTCTACCAAAAATGATTCAAAATGTCATTTGGATCGGGCCTCATGTTGAATAACCACTTTTTAAACCCTCACAGTGACCAAAACTGCCATTTTTACAGAGTTTTGCTTACTCAAAATCTTCAATTTTGACCAATTTCAGGCACAGAAATGACTTTAAACACACTTATTTTAGTTAAAAAAGTAATAACTCACATCCAACCGTCATTTAAAGTCAAAAGATTAAATATTAAAATTTCATCAATATTGACCATTTTTTCAACGTTCGACTGGTCATTTCTGTGCCTGAAATTGGTCAAAATTGAAGATTTTGAGTAAGCAAAACTCTGTAAAAATGGCAGTTTTGGTCACTGTGAGGGTTTAAAAAGTGGTTATTCAACATGAGGCCCGATCCAAATGACATTTTGAATCATTTTTGGTAGAGTCCAAAAAATCCATTTTCTGATGAAAAACGATGACCCCGGACCAGTCGAACGTTGAAAAAATGGTCAATATTGATGAAATTTTAACATTTAATCTTTTGACTTTAAATGATGGTTGGATGTGAGTTATTACTTTTTCAACTAAAATAAGTGTGTTTAAAGTCATTTCTGTGCTTGAAATTGGTCAAAATTGAAGATTTTGAGTAAGCAAAACTCTGTAAAAATGGCAATTTTGGTCACTGTGAGGGTTTAAAAAGTGGTTATTCAACATGAGGCCCGATCCAAATGACATTTTGAATCATTTTTGGTAGAGTCCAAAAAATCAATTTTCTGATGAAAAACGATGACCCCGGACCAGTCGAACATTGAAAAAATGGTCAATATTGATGAAATTTTAACATTTAATCTTTTCACTTTAAATGACGGTTGGATGTGAGTTATTACTTTTTCAACTAAAATAAGTGTGTTTAAAGTCATTTCTGTGCCTGAAATTGGTCAAAATTGAAGATTTTGAGTAAGCAAAACTCAGTAAAAATGGCAATTTTGGTCACTGTGAGGGTTTAAAAAGTGGTTATTCAACATGAGGCCCGATCCAAATGACATTTTGAATCATTTTTGGTAGAGTCCAAAAAATCAATTTTCTAATGAAAAACGATGACCCCGGACCAGTCGAACGTTGAAAAAATGGTCAATATTGATGAAATTTTAACATTTAATCTTTTGACTTTAAATGACAGTTGGATGTGAGTTATTACTTTTTCAACTAAAATAAGTGTGTTTAAAGTCATTTCTGTGCCTGAAATTGGTCAAAATTGAAGATTTTGAGTAAGCAAAACTCTGTAAAAATGGCAGTTGTGGTCACTGTGAGGGTTTAAAAAGTGGTTATTCAACATGAGGCCTGATCCAAATGACATTTTGAATCATTTTTGGTAGAGTCCAAAAAATCCATTTTCTGATGAAAAACGATGACCCCGGACCAGTCGAACGTTGAAAAAATGGTCAATATTGATGAAATTTTAACATTTAATCTTTTGACTTTAAATGACGGTTGGATGTGAGTTATTACTTTTTCAACTAAAATAAGTGTGTTTAAAGTCATTTCTGTGCCTGAAATTGGTCAAAATTGAAGATTTTGAGTAAGCAAAACTCTGTAAAAATGGCAATTTTGGTCACTGTGAGGGTTTAAAAAGTGGTTATTCAACATGAGGCCCGATCCAAATGACATTTTGAATCATTTTTTGTAGAGTCCAAAAAATCAATTTTCTGATGAAAAACGATGACCCCGGACCAGTCGAACGTTGAAAAAATGGTCAATATTGATGAAATTTTAACATTTAATCTTTTGACTTTAAATGACGGTTGGATGTGAGTTATTACTTTTTCAACTAAAATAAGTGTGTTTAACCCTTTCGATGCTCATGACGAGCTCAGCTCGTCATGATGCACAGTTGAGCTGTGCTGATGACGAGCTGAGCTCGTCATAAAAAAAGTAAAATAGCAATTTCCAGCACAGGAGGGGAAAACACCTAGCAGCCAAGGTGTTAAAGTCATTTCTGTGCCTGAAATTGGTCAAAATTGAAGATTTTGAGTAAGCAAAACTCTGTAAAAATGGCAGTTTTGGTCACTGTGAGGGTTTAAAAAGTGGTTATTCAACATGAGGCCCGATCCAAATGACATTTTGAATCATTTTTGGTAGAGTCCAAAAAATCAATTTTCTGATGAAAAACGATGACCCCGGACCAGTCGAACGTTGAAAAAATGGTCAATATTGATGAAATTTTAACATTTAATCTTTTCACTTTAAATGACGGTTGGATGTGAGTTATTACTTTTTCAACTAAAATAAGTGTGTTTAAAGTCATTTCTGTGCCTGAAATTGGTCAAAATTGAAGATTTTGAGTAAGCAAAACTCTGTAAAAATGGCAATTTTGGTCACTGTGAGGGTTTAAAAAGTGGTTATTCAACATGAGGCCCGATCCAAATGACATTTTGAATCATTTTTGGTAGAGTCCAAAAAATCAATTTTCTGATGAAAAACGATGACCCCGGACCAGTCGAACGTTGAAAAAATGGTCAATATTGATGAAATTTTAACATTTAATCTTTTCACTTTAAATGACGGTTGGATGTGAGTTATTACTTTTTCAACTAAAATAAGTGTGTTTAAAGTCATTTCTGTGCCTGAAATTGGTCAAAATTGAAGATTTTGAGTAAGCAAAACTCTGTAAAAATGGCAATTTTGGTCACTGTGAGGGTTTAAAAAGTGGTTATTCAACATGAGGCCCGATCCAAATGACATTTTGAATCATTTTTGGTAGAGTCCAAAAAATCAATTTTCTGATGAAAAACGATGACCCCGGACCAGTCGAACGTTGAAAAAATGGTCAATATTGATGAAATTTTAACATTTAATCTTTTGACTTTAAATGACGGTTGGATGTGAGTTATTACTTTTTCAACTAAAATAAGTATGTTTAAAGTCATTTCTGTGCCTGAAATTGGTCAAAATTGAAGATTTTGAGTAAGCAAAACTCTGTAAAAATGGCAGTTTTGGTCACTGTGAGGGTTTAAAAAGTGGTTATTCAACATGAGGCCCGATCCAAATGACATTTTGAATCATTTTTGGTAGAGTCCAAAAAATCAATTTTCTGATGAAAAACGATGACCCCGGACCAGTCGAACGTTGAAAAAATGGTCAATATTGATGAAATTTTAACATTTAATCTTTTGACTTTAAATGACGGTTGGATGTGAGTTATTACTTTTTCAACTAAAATAAGTGTGTTTAAAGTCATTTCTGTGCCTGAAATTGGTCAAAATTGAAGATTTTGAGAAAGCAAAACTCTGTAAAAATGGCAATTTTGGTCACTGTGAGGGTTTAAAAAGTGGTTATTCAACATGAGGCCTGATCCAAATGACATTTTGAATCATTTTTGGTAGAGTCCAAAAAATCCATTTTCTGATGAAAAACGATGACCCCGGACCAGTCGAACGTTGAAAAAATGGTCAATATTGATGAAATTTTAACATTTAATCTTTTGACTTTAAATGACGGTTGGATGTGAGTTATTACTTTTTCAACTAAAATAAGTGTGTTTAAAGTCATTTCTGTGCCTGAAATTGGTCAAAATTGAAGATTTTGAGTAAGCAAAACTCTGTAAAAATGGCAATTTTGGTCACTGTGAGGGTTTAAAAACTGGTTATTCAACATGAGGCCCGATCCAAATGACATTTGGAATCATTTTTGGTAGAGTCCAAAAAATCAATTTTCTGATGAAAAACGATGACCCCGGACCAGTCGAACGTTGAAAAAATGGTCAATATTGATGAAATTTTAACATTTAATCTTTTGACTTTAAATGACGGTTGGATGTGAGTTATTACTTTTTCAACTAAAATAAGTGTGTTTAAAGTCATTTCTGTGCTTGAAATTGGTCAACATTGAAGATTTTGAGTAAGCAAAACTCTGTAAAAATGGCAATTTTGGTCACTGTGAGGGTTTAAAAAGTGGTTATTCAACATGAGGCCCGATCCAAATGACATTTTGAATCATTTTTGGTAGAGTCCAAAAAATCAATTTTCTGATGAAAAACGATGACCCCGGACCAGTCGAACGTTGAAAAAATGGTCAATATTGATGAAATTTTAACATTTAATCTTTTGACTTTAAATGACGGTTGGATGTGAGTTATTACTTTTTCAACTAAAATAAGTGTGTTTAAAGTCATTTCTGTGCCTGAAATTGGTCAAAATTGAAGATTTTGAGTAAGCAAAACTCTGTAAAAATGGCAATTTTGGTCACTGTGAGGGTTTAAAAAGTGGTTATTCAACATGAGGCCCGATCCAAATGACATTTTGAATCATTTTTGGTAGAGTCCAAAAAATCAATTTTCTGATGAAAAACGATGACCCCGGACCAGTCGAACGTTGAAAAAATGGTCAATATTGATGAAATTTTAACATTTAATCTTTTCACTTTAAATGACGGTTGGATGTGAGTTATTACTTTTTCAACTAAAATAAGTGTGTTTAAAGTCATTTCTGTGCCTGAAATTGGTCAAAATTGAAGATTTTGAGTAAGCAAAACTCTGTAAAAATGGCAGTTTTGGTCACTGTGAGGGTTTAAAAAGTGGTTATTCAACATGAGGCCCGATCCAAATGACATTGTGAATCATTTTTGGTAGAGTCCAAAAAATCAATTTTCTGATGAAAAACGATGACCCCGGACCAGTCGAACGTTGAAAAAATGGTCAATATTAATGAAATTTTAATATTTAATCTTTTCACTTTAAATGACGGTTGGATGTGAGTTATTACTTTTTCAACTAAAATAAGTGTGTTTAAAGTCATTTCTGTGCCTGAAATTTGTCAAAATTGAAGATTTTGAGTAAGCAAAACTCTGTAAAAATGGCAATTTTGGTCACTGTGAGGGTTTAAAAAGTGGTTATTCAACATGAGGCCCGATCCAAATGACATTTTGAATCATTTTTGGTAGAGTCCAAAAAATCCATTTTCTGATGAAAAACGATGACCCCGGACCAGTCGAACGTTGAAAAAATGGTCAATATTGATGAAATTTTAACATTTCATCTTTTGACTTTAAATGACGGTTGGATGTGAGTTATTACTTTTTCAACTAAAATAAGTGTGTTTAAAGTCATTTCTGTGCCTGAAATTGGTCAAAATTGAAGATTTTGAGTAAGCAAAACTCTGTAAAAATGGCAATTTTGGTCACTGTGAGGGTTTAAAAAGTGGTTATTCAACATGAGGCCCGATCCAAATGACATTTTGAATCATTTTTGGTAGAGTCCAAAAAATCAATTTTCTGATGAAAAACGATGACCCCGGACCAGTCGAACGTTGAAAAAATGGTCAATATTGATCTTTTGACTTTAAATGACGGTTGGATGTGAGTTATTACTTTTTCAACTAAAATAAGTGTGTTTAAAGTCATTTCTGTGCCTGAAATTGGTCAAAATTGAAGATTTTGAGTAAGCAAAACTCTGTAAAAATGGCAATTTTGGTCACTGTGAGGGTTTAAAAAGTGGTTATTCAACATGAGGCCTGATCCAAATGACATTTTGAATCATTTTTGGTAGAGTCCAAAAAATCCATTTTCTGATGAAAAAACGATGACCCCGGACCAGTCGAACGTTGAAAAAAATTGGTCAATATTGATGAAATTTTAACATTTAATCTTTTGACTTTAAATGACGGTTGGATGTGAGTTATTACTTTTTCAACTAAAATAAGTGTGTTTAAAGTCATTTCTGTGCCTGAAATTGGTCAAAATTGAAGATTTTGAGTAAGCAAAACTCTGTAAAAATGGCAATTTTGGTCACTGTGAGGGTTTAAAAAGTGGTTATTCAACATGAGGTCCGATCCAAATGACATTTTGAATCATTTTTGGTAGAGTCCAAAAAATCAATTTTCTGATGAAAAACGATGACCCCGGACCAGTCGAACGTTGAAAAAATGGTCAATATTGATGAAATTTTAACATTTAATCTTTTGACTTTAAATGACGGTTGGATGTCAGTTATTACTTTTTCAACTAAAATAAGTGTGTTTAAAGTCATTTCTGTGCCTGAAATTGGTCAAAATTGAAGATTTTGAGTAAGCAAAACTCTGTAAAAATGGCAGTTTTGGTCACTGTGAGGGTTTAAAAAGTGGTTATTCAACATGAGGCCCGATCCAAATGACATTTTGAATCATTTTTGGTAGAGTCCAAAAAATCAATTTTCTGATGAAAAACGATGACCCCGGACCAGTCGAACGTTGAAAAAATGGTCAATATTGATGAAATTTTAACATTTAATCTTTTGACTTTAAATGACGGTTGGATGTGAGTTATTACTTTTTCAACTAAAATAAGTGTGTTTAAAGTCATTTCTGTGCCTGAAATTGGTCAAAATTGAAGATTTTGAGTAAGCAAAACTCTGTAAAAATGGCAGTTTTGGTCACTGTGAGTGTTTAAAAAGTGGTTATTCAACATGAGGCCTGATCCAAATGACATTTTGAATCATTTTTGGTAGAGTCCAAAAAATCCATTTTCTGATGAAAAACGATGACCCCGGACCAGTCAAACGTTGAAAAAATGGTCAATATTGATGAAATTTTAACATTTAATCTTTTGACTTTAAATGACGGTTGGATGTGAGTTATTACTTTTTCAACTAAAATAAGTGTGTTTAAAGTCATTTCTGTGCCTGAAATTGGTCAAAATTGAAGATTTTGAGTAAGCAAAACTCTGTAAAAATGGCAATTTTGGTCACTGTGAGGGTTTAAAAAGTGGTTATTCAACATGAGGCCTGATCCAAATGACATTTTGAATCATTTTTGGTAGAGTCCAAAAAATCCATTTTCTGATGAAAAACGATGACCCCGGACCAGTCGAACGTTGAAAAAATGGTCAATATTGATGAAATTTTAACATTTAATCTTTTGACTTTAAATGACGGTTGGATGTGAGTTATTACTTTTTCAACTAAAATAAGTGTGTTTAAAGTCATTTCTGTGCCTGAAATTGGTCAAAATTGAAGATTTTGAGTAAGCAAAACTCTGTAAAAATGGCAATTTTGGTCACTGTGAGGGTTTAAAAAGTGGTTATTCAACATGAGGCCCGATCCAAATGACATTTTGAATCATTTTTTGTAGAGTCCAAAAAATCAATTTTCTGATGAAAAACGATGACCCCGGACCAGTCGAACGTTGAAAAAATGGTCAATATTGATGAAATTTTAACATTTAATCTTTTGACTTTAAATGACGGTTGGATGTGAGTTATTACTTTTTCAACTAAAATAAGTGTGTTTAACCCTTTCGATGCTCATGACGAGCTCAGCTCGTCATGATGCACAGTTGAGCTGTGCTGATGACGAGCTGAGCTCGTCATAAAAAAAGTAAAATAGCAATTTCCAGCACAGGAGGGGAAAACACCTAGCAGCCAAGGTGTTAAAGTCATTTCTGTGCCTGAAATTGGTCAAAATTGAAGATTTTGAGTAAGCAAAACTCTGTAAAAATGGCAGTTTTGGTCACTGTGAGGGTTTAAAAAGTGGTTATTCAACATGAGGCCCGATCCAAATGACATTTTGAATCATTTTTGGTAGAGTCCAAAAAATCAATTTTCTGATGAAAAACGATGACCCCGGACCAGTCGAACGTTGAAAAAATGGTCAATATTGATGAAATTTTAACATTTAATCTTTTCACTTTAAATGACGGTTGGATGTGAGTTATTACTTTTTCAACTAAAATAAGTGTGTTTAAAGTCATTTCTGTGCCTGAAATTGGTCAAAATTGAAGATTTTGAGTAAGCAAAACTCTGTAAAAATGGCAATTTTGGTCACTGTGAGGGTTTAAAAAGTGGTTATTCAACATGAGGCCCGATCCAAATGACATTTTGAATCATTTTTGGTAGAGTCCAAAAAATCAATTTTCTGATGAAAAACGATGACCCCGGACCAGTCGAACGTTGAAAAAATGGTCAATATTGATGAAATTTTAACATTTAATCTTTTGACTTTAAATGACGGTTGGATGTGAGTTATTACTTTTTCAACTAAAATAAGTATGTTTAAAGTCATTTCTGTGCCTGAAATTGGTCAAAATTGAAGATTTTGAGTAAGCAAAACTCTGTAAAAATGGCAGTTTTGGTCACTGTGAGGGTTTAAAAAGTGGTTATTCAACATGAGGCCCGATCCAAATGACATTTTGAATCATTTTTGGTAGAGTCCAAAAAATCAATTTTCTGATGAAAAACGATGACCCCGGACCAGTCGAACGTTGAAAAAATGGTCAATATTGATGAAATTTTAACATTTAATCTTTTGACTTTAAATGACGGTTGGATGTGAGTTATTACTTTTTCAACTAAAATAAGTGTGTTTAAAGTCATTTCTGTGCCTGAAATTGGTCAAAATTGAAGATTTTGAGTAAGCAAAACTCTGTAAAAATGGCAATTTTGGTCACTGTGAGGGTTTAAAAAGTGGTTATTCAACATGAGGCCTGATCCAAATGACATTTTGAATCATTTTTGGTAGAGTCCAAAAAATCCATTTTCTGATGAAAAACGATGACCCCGGACCAGTCGAACGTTGAAAAAATGGTCAATATTGATGAAATTTTAACATTTAATCTTTTGACTTTAAATGACGGTTGGATGTGAGTTATTACTTTTTCAACTAAAATAAGTGTGTTTAAAGTCATTTCTGTGCCTGAAATTGGTCAAAATTGAAGATTTTGAGTAAGCAAAACTCTGTAAAAATGGCAATTTTGGTCACTGTGAGGGTTTAAAAAGTGGTTATTCAACATGAGGCCCGATCCAAATGACATTTTGAATCATTTTTGGTAGAGTCCAAAAAATCAATTTTCTGATGAAAAACGATGACCCCGGACCAGTCGAACGTTGAAAAAATGGTCAATATTGATGAAATTTTAACATTTAATCTTTTGACTTTAAATGACGGTTGGATGTGAGTTATTACTTTTTCAACTAAAATAAGTGTGTTTAAAGTCATTTCTGTGCCTGAAATTGGTCAAAATTGAAGATTTTGAGTAAGCAAAACTCTGTAAAAATGGCAATTTTGGTCACTGTGAGGGTTTAAAAAGTGGTTATTCAACATGAGGCCCGATCCAAATGACATTTTGAATCATTTTTGGTAGAGTCCAAAAAATCAATTTTCTGATGAAAAACGATGACCCCGGACCAGTCGAACGTTGAAAAAATGGTCAATATTGATGAAATTTTAACATTTAATCTTTTCACTTTAAATGACGGTTGGATGTGAGTTATTACTTTTTCAACTAAAATAAGTGTGTTTAAAGTCATTTCTGTGCCTGAAATTGGTCAAAATTGAAGATTTTGAGTAAGCAAAACTCTGTAAAAATGGCAGTTTTGGTCACTGTGAGGGTTTAAAAAGTGGTTATTCAACATGAGGCCCGATCCAAATGACATTTTGAATCATTTTTGGTAGAGTCCAAAAAATCAATTTTCTGATGAAAAACGATGACCCCGGACCAGTCGAACGTTGAAAAAATGGTCAATATTGATGAAATTTTAATATTTAATCTTTTCACTTTAAATGACGGTTGGATGTGAGTTATTACTTTTTCAACTAAAATAAGTGTGTTTAAAGTCATTTCTGTGCCTGAAATTTGTCAAAATTGAAGATTTTGAGTAAGCAAAACTCTGTAAAAATGGCAATTTTGGTCACTGTGAGGGTTTAAAAAGTGGTTATTCAACATGAGGCCCGATCCAAATGACATTTTGAATCATTTTTGGTAGAGTCCAAAAAATCCATTTTCTGATGAAAAACGATGACCCCGGACCAGTCGAACGTTGAAAAAATAGTCAATATTGATGAAATTTTAACATTTCATCTTTTGACTTTAAATGACGGTTGGATGTGAGTTATTACTTTTTCAACTAAAATAAGTGTGTTTAAAGTCATTTCTGTGCCTGAAATTGGTCAAAATTGAAGATTTTGAGTAAGCAAAACTCTGTAAAAATGGCAATTTTGGTCACTGTGAGGGTTTAAAAAGTGGTTATTCAACATGAGGCCCGATCCAAATGACATTTTGAATCATTTTTGGTAGAGTCCAAAAAATCAATTTTCTGATGAAAAACGATGACCCCGGACCAGTCGAACGTTGAAAAAATGGTCAATATTGATCTTTTGACTTTAAATGACGGTTGGATGTGAGTTATTACTTTTTCAACTAAAATAAGTGTGTTTAAAGTCATTTCTGTGCCTGAAATTGGTCAAAATTGAAGATTTTGAGTAAGCAAAACTCTGTAAAAATGGCAATTTTGGTCACTGTGAGGGTTTAAAAAGTGGTTATTCAACATGAGGCCCGATCCAAATGACATTTTGAATCATTTTTGGTAGAGTCCAAAAAATCAATTTTCTGATAAAAAACGATGACCCTGGACCAGTCGAACGTTGAAAAAATGGTCAATATTGATGAAATGTTAACATTTAATCTTTTGACTTTAAATGACGGTTGGATATGAGTTATTACTTTTTCAACTAAAATAAATGTGTTTAAAGTCATTTCTGTGCCTGAAATTGGTCAAAATTGAAGATTTTGAGTAAGCAAAACTCTGTAAAAATGGCAGTTTTGGTCACTGTGAGGGTTTAAAAAGTGGTTATTCAACATGAGGCCTGATCCAAATGACATTTTGAATCATTTTTGGTAGAGTCCAAAAAATCCATTTTCTGATGAAAAAACGATGACCCCGGACCAGTCGAACGTTGAAAAAAATTGGTCAATATTGATGAAATTTTAACATTTAATCTTTTGACTTTAAATGACGGTTGGATGTGAGTTATTACTTTTTCAACTAAAATAAGTGTGTTTAAAGTCATTTCTGTGCCTGAAATTGGTCAAAATTGAAGATTTTGAGTAAGCAAAACTCTGTAAAAATGGCAGTTTTGGTCACTGTGAGTGTTTAAAAAGTGGTTATTCAACATGAGGCCTGATCCAAATGACATTTTGAATCATTTTTGGTAGAGTCCAAAAAATCCATTTTCTGATGAAAAACGATGACCCCGGACCAGTCAAACGTTGAAAAAATGGTCAATATTGATGAAATTTTAACATTTAATCTTTTGACTTTAAATGACGGTTGGATGTGAGTTATTACTTTTTCAACTAAAATAAGTGTGTTTAAAGTCATTTCTGTGCCTGAAATTGGTCAAAATTGAAGATTTTGAGTAAGCAAAACTCTGTAAAAATGGCAATTTTGGTCACTGTGAGGGTTTAAAAAGTGGTTATTCAACATGAGGCCTGATCCAAATGACATTTTGAATCATTTTTGGTAGAGTCCAAAAAATCCATTTTCTGATGAAAAACGATGACCCCGGACCAGTCGAACGTTGAAAAAATGGTCAATATTGATGAAATTTTAACATTTAATCTTTTGACTTTAAATGACGGTTGGATGTGAGTTATTACTTTTTCAACTAAAATAAGTGTGTTTAAAGTCATTTCTGTGCCTGAAATTGGTCAAAATTGAAGATTTTGAGTAAGCAAAACTCTGTAAAAATGGCAATTTTGGTCACTGTGAGGGTTTAAAAAGTGGTTATTCAACATGAGGCCCGATCCAAATGACATTTTGAATCATTTTTTGTAGAGTCCAAAAAATCAATTTTCTGATGAAAAACGATGACCCCGGACCAGTCGAACGTTGAAAAAATGGTCAATATTGATGAAATTTTAACATTTAATCTTTTGACTTTAAATGACGGTTGGATGTCAGTTATTACTTTTTCAACTAAAATAAGTGTGTTTAAAGTCATTTCTGTGCCTGAAATTGGTCAAAATTGAAGATTTTGAGTAAGCAAAACTCTGTAAAAATGGCAGTTTTGGTCACTGTGAGTGTTTAAAAAGTGGTTATTCAACATGAGGCCTGATCCAAATGACATTTTGAATCATTTTTGGTAGAGTCCAAAAAATCCATTTTCTGATGAAAAACGATGACCCCGGACCAGTCAAACGTTGAAAAAATGGTCAATATTGATGAAATTTTAACATTTAATCTTTTGACTTTAAATGACGGTTGGATGTGAGTTATTACTTTTTCATTAAAATAAGTGTGTTTAAAGTCATTTCTGTGCCTGAAATTGGTCAAAATTGAAGATTTTGAGTAAGCAAAACTCTGTAAAAATGTCAATTTTGGTCACTGTGAGGGTTTAAAAAGTGGTTATTCAACATGAGGCCTGATCCAAATGACATTTTGAATCATTTTTGGTAGAGTCCAAAAAATCCATTTTCTGATGAAAAACGATGACCCCGGACCAGTCGAACGTTGAAAAAATGGTCAATATTGATGAAATTTTAACATTTAATCTTTTGACTTTAAATGACGGTTGGATGTGAGTTATTACTTTTTCAACTAAAATAAGTGTGTTTAAAGTCATTTCTGTGCCTGAAATTGGTCAAAATTGAAGATTTTGAGTAAGCAAAACTCTGTAAAAATGGCAATTTTGGTCACTGTGAGGGTTTAAAAAGTGGTTATTCAACATGAGGCCCGATCCAAATGACATTTTGAATCATTTTTTGTAGAGTCCAAAAAATCAATTTTCTGATGAAAAACGATGACCCCGGACCAGTCGAACGTTGAAAAAATGGTCAATATTGATGAAATTTTAACATTTAATCTTTTGACTTTAAATGACGGTTGGATGTGAGTTATTACTTTTTCAACTAAAATAAGTGTGTTTAACCCTTTCGATGCTCATGACGAGCTCAGCTCGTCATGATGCACAGTTGAGCTGTGCTGATGACGAGCTGAGCTCGTCATAAAAAAAGTAAAATAGCAATTTCCAGCACAGGAGGGGAAAACACCTAGCAGCCAAGGTGTTAAAGTCATTTCTGTGCCTGAAATTGGTCAAAATTGAAGATTTTGAGTAAGCAAAACTCTGTAAAAATGGCAGTTTTGGTCACTGTGAGGGTTTAAAAAGTGGTTATTCAACATGAGGCCCGATCCAAATGACATTTTGAATCATTTTTGGTAGAGTCCAAAAAATCAATTTTCTGATGAAAAACGATGACCCCGGACCAGTCGAACGTTGAAAAAATGGTCAATATTGATGAAATTTTAACATTTAATCTTTTCACTTTAAATGACGGTTGGATGTGAGTTATTACTTTTTCAACTAAAATAAGTGTGTTTAAAGTCATTTCTGTGCCTGAAATTGGTCAAAATTGAAGATTTTGAGTAAGCAAAACTCTGTAAAAATGGCAATTTTGGTCACTGTGAGGGTTTAAAAAGTGGTTATTCAACATGAGGCCCGATCCAAATGACATTTTGAATCATTTTTGGTAGAGTCCAAAAAATCAATTTTCTGATGAAAAACGATGACCCCGGACCAGTCGAACGTTGAAAAAATGGTCAATATTGATGAAATTTTAACATTTAATCTTTTGACTTTAAATGACGGTTGGATGTGAGTTATTACTTTTTCAACTAAAATAAGTATGTTTAAAGTCATTTCTGTGCCTGAAATTGGTCAAAATTGAAGATTTTGAGTAAGCAAAACTCTGTAAAAATGGCAGTTTTGGTCACTGTGAGGGTTTAAAAAGTGGTTATTCAACATGAGGCCCGATCCAAATGACATTTTGAATCATTTTTGGTAGAGTCCAAAAAATCAATTTTCTGATGAAAAACGATGACCCCGGACCAGTCGAACGTTGAAAAAATGGTCAATATTGATGAAATTTTAACATTTAATCTTTTGACTTTAAATGACGGTTGGATGTGAGTTATTACTTTTTCAACTAAAATAAGTGTGTTTAAAGTCATTTCTGTGCCTGAAATTGGTCAAAATTGAAGATTTTGAGTAAGCAAAACTCTGTAAAAATGGCAATTTTGGTCACTGTGAGGGTTTAAAAAGTGGTTATTCAACATGAGGCCTGATCCAAATGACATTTTGAATCATTTTTGGTAGAGTCCAAAAAATCCATTTTCTGATGAAAAACGATGACCCCGGACCAGTCGAACGTTGAAAAAATGGTCAATATTGATGAAATTTTAACATTTAATCTTTTGACTTTAAATGACGGTTGGATGTGAGTTATTACTTTTTCAACTAAAATAAGTGTGTTTAAAGTCATTTCTGTGCCTGAAATTGGTCAAAATTGAAGATTTTGAGTAAGCAAAACTCTGTAAAAATGGCAATTTTGGTCACTGTGAGGGTTTAAAAAGTGGTTATTCAACATGAGGCCCGATCCAAATGACATTTTGAATCATTTTTGGTAGAGTCCAAAAAATCAATTTTCTGATGAAAAACGATGACCCCGGACCAGTCGAACGTTGAAAAAATGGTCAATATTGATGAAATTTTAACATTTAATCTTTTGACTTTAAATGACGGTTGGATGTGAGTTATTACTTTTTCAACTAAAATAAGTGTGTTTAAAGTCATTTCTGTGCCTGAAATTGGTCAAAATTGAAGATTTTGAGTAAGCAAAACTCTGTAAAAATGGCAATTTTGGTCACTGTGAGGGTTTAAAAAGTGGTTATTCAACATGAGGCCCGATCCAAATGACATTTTGAATCATTTTTGGTAGAGTCCAAAAAATCAATTTTCTGATGAAAAACGATGACCCCGGACCAGTCGAACGTTGAAAAAATGGTCAATATTGATGAAATTTTAACATTTAATCTTTTCACTTTAAATGACGGTTGGATGTGAGTTATTACTTTTTCAACTAAAATAAGTGTGTTTAAAGTCATTTCTGTGCCTGAAATTGGTCAAAATTGAAGATTTTGAGTAAGCAAAACTCTGTAAAAATGGCAGTTTTGGTCACTGTGAGGGTTTAAAAAGTGGTTATTCAACATGAGGCCCGATCCAAATGACATTTTGAATCATTTTTGGTAGAGTCCAAAAAATCAATTTTCTGATGAAAAACGATGACCCCGGACCAGTCGAACGTTGAAAAAATGGTCAATATTGATGAAATTTTAATATTTAATCTTTTCACTTTAAATGACGGTTGGATGTGAGTTATTACTTTTTCAACTAAAATAAGTGTGTTTAAAGTCATTTCTGTGCCTGAAATTTGTCAAAATTGAAGATTTTGAGTAAGCAAAACTCTGTAAAAATGGCAATTTTGGTCACTGTGAGGGTTTAAAAAGTGGTTATTCAACATGAGGCCCGATCCAAATGACATTTTGAATCATTTTTGGTAGAGTCCAAAAAATCCATTTTCTGATGAAAAACGATGACCCCGGACCAGTCGAACGTTGAAAAAATGGTCAATATTGATGAAATTTTAACATTTCATCTTTTGACTTTAAATGACGGTTGGATGTGAGTTATTACTTTTTCAACTAAAATAAGTGTGTTTAAAGTCATTTCTGTGCCTGAAATTGGTCAAAATTGAAGATTTTGAGTAAGCAAAACTCTGTAAAAATGGCAATTTTGGTCACTGTGAGGGTTTAAAAAGTGGTTATTCAACATGAGGCCCGATCCAAATGACATTTTGAATCATTTTTGGTAGAGTCCAAAAAATCAATTTTCTGATGAAAAACGATGACCCCGGACCAGTCGAACGTTGAAAAAATGGTCAATATTGATCTTTTGACTTTAAATGACGGTTGGATGTGAGTTATTACTTTTTCAACTAAAATAAGTGTGTTTAAAGTCATTTCTGTGCCTGAAATTGGTCAAAATTGAAGATTTTGAGTAAGCAAAACTCTGTAAAAATGGCAATTTTGGTCACTGTGAGGGTTTAAAAAGTGGTTATTCAACATGAGGCCCGATCCAAATGACATTTTGAATCATTTTTGGTAGAGTCCAAAAAATCAATTTTCTGATAAAAAACGATGACCCTGGACCAGTCGAACGTTGAAAAAATGGTCAATATTGATGAAATGTTAACATTTAATCTTTTGACTTTAAATGACGGTTGGATATGAGTTATTACTTTTTCAACTAAAATAAATGTGTTTAAAGTCATTTCTGTGCCTGAAATTGGTCAAAATTGAAGATTTTGAGTAAGCAAAACTCTGTAAAAATGGCAGTTTTGGTCACTGTGAGGGTTTAAAAAGTGGTTATTCAACATGAGGCCTGATCCAAATGACATTTTGAATCATTTTTGGTAGAGTCCAAAAAATCCATTTTCTGATGAAAAAACGATGACCCCGGACCAGTCGAACGTTGAAAAAAATTGGTCAATATTGATGAAATTTTAACATTTAATCTTTTGACTTTAAATGACGGTTGGATGTGAGTTATTACTTTTTCAACTAAAATAAGTGTGTTTAAAGTCATTTCTGTGCCTGAAATTGGTCAAAATTGAAGATTTTGAGTAAGCAAAACTCTGTAAAAATGGCAATTTTGGTCACTGTGAGGGTTTAAAAAGTGGTTATTCAACATGAGGTCCGATCCAAATGACATTTTGAATCATTTTTGGTAGAGTCCAAAAAATCAATTTTCTGATGAAAAACGATGACCCCGGACCAGTCGAACGTTGAAAAAATGGTCAATATTGATGAAATTTTAACATTTAATCTTTTGACTTTAAATGACGGTTGGATGTCAGTTATTACTTTTTCAACTAAAATAAGTGTGTTTAAAGTCATTTCTGTGCCTGAAATTGGTCAAAATTGAAGATTTTGAGTAAGCAAAACTCTGTAAAAATGGCAGTTTTGGTCACTGTGAGGGTTTAAAAAGTGGTTATTCAACATGAGGCCCGATCCAAATGACATTTTGAATCATTTTTGGTAGAGTCCAAAAAATCAATTTTCTGATGAAAAACGATGACCCCGGACCAGTCGAACGTTGAAAAAATGGTCAATATTGATGAAATTTTAACATTTAATCTTTTGACTTTAAATGACGGTTGGATGTGAGTTAATACTTTTTCAACTAAAATAAGTGTGTTTAAAGTCATTTCTGTGCCTGAAATTGGTCAAAATTGAAGATTTTGAGTAAGCAAAACTCTGTAAAAATGGCAGTTTTGGTCACTGTGAGTGTTTAAAAAGTGGTTATTCAACATGAGGCCTGATCCAAATGACATTTTGAATCATTTTTGGTAGAGTCCAAAAAATCCATTTTCTGATGAAAAACGATGACCCCGGACCAGTCAAACGTTGAAAAAATGGTCAATATTGATGAAATTTTAACATTTAATCTTTTGACTTTAAATGACGGTTGGATGTGAGTTATTACTTTTTCAACTAAAATAAGTGTGTTTAAAGTCATTTCTGTGCCTGAAATTGGTCAAAATTGAAGATTTTGAGTAAGCAAAACTCTGTAAAAATGGCAATTTTGGTCACTGTGAGGGTTTAAAAAGTGGTTATTCAACATGAGGCCTGATCCAAATGACATTTTGAATCATTTTTGGTAGAGTCCAAAAAATCCATTTTCTGATGAAAAACGATGACCCCGGACCAGTCGAACGTTGAAAAAATGGTCAATATTGATGAAATTTTAACATTTAATCTTTTGACTTTAAATGACGGTTGGATGTGAGTTATTACTTTTTCAACTAAAATAAGTGTGTTTAAAGTCATTTCTGTGCCTGAAATTGGTCAAAATTGAAGATTTTGAGTAAGCAAAACTCTGTAAAAATGGCAATTTTGGTCACTGTGAGGGTTTAAAAAGTGGTTATTCAACATGAGGCCCGATCCAAATGACATTTTGAATCATTTTTTGTAGAGTCCAAAAAATCAATTTTCTGATGAAAAACGATGACCCCGGACCAGTCGAACGTTGAAAAAATGGTCAATATTGATGAAATTTTAACATTTAATCTTTTGACTTTAAATGACGGTTGGATGTGAGTTATTACTTTTTCAACTAAAATAAGTGTGTTTAACCCTTTCGATGCTCATGACGAGCTCAGCTCGTCATGATGCACAGTTGAGCTGTGCTGATGACGAGCTGAGCTCGTCATAAAAAAAGTAAAATAGCAATTTCCAGCACAGGAGGGGAAAACACCTAGCAGCCAAGGTGTTAAAGTCATTTCTGTGCCTGAAATTGGTCAAAATTGAAGATTTTGAGTAAGCAAAACTCTGTAAAAATGGCAGTTTTGGTCACTGTGAGGGTTTAAAAAGTGGTTATTCAACATGAGGCCCGATCCAAATGACATTTTGAATCATTTTTGGTAGAGTCCAAAAAATCAATTTTCTGATGAAAAACGATGACCCCGGACCAGTCGAACGTTGAAAAAATGGTCAATATTGATGAAATTTTAACATTTAATCTTTTGACTTTAAATGACGGTTGGATGTGAGTTATTACTTTTTCAACTAAAATAAGTGTGTTTAAAGTCATTTCTGTGCCTGAAATTGGTCAAAATTGAAGATTTTGAGTAAGCAAAACTCTGTAAAAATGGCAATTTTGGTCACTGTGAGGGTTTAAAAAGTGGTTATTCAACATGAGGCCCGATCCAAATGACATTTTGAATCATTTTTGGTAGAGTCCAAAAAATCAATTTTCTGATGAAAAACGATGACCCCGGACCAGTCGAACGTTGAAAAAATGGTCAATATTGATGAAATTTTAACATTTAATCTTTTGACTTTAAATGACGGTTGGATGTGAGTTATTACTTTTTCAACTAAAATAAGTGTGTTTAAAGTCATTTCTGTGCCTGAAATTGGTCAAAATTGAAGATTTTGAGTAAGCAAAACTCTGTAAAAATGGCAATTTTGGTCACTGTGAGGGTTTAAAAAGTGGTTATTCAACATGAGGCCCGATCCAAATGACATTTTGAATCATTTTTGGTAGAGTCCAAAAAATCAATTTTCTGATGAAAAACGATGACCCCGGACCAGTCGAACGTTGAAAAAATGGTCAATATTGATGAAATTTTAACATTTAATCTTTTGACTTTAAATGACGGTTGGATGTGAGTTATTACTTTTTCAACTAAAATAAGTGTGTTTAAAGTCATTTCTGTGCCTGAAATTGGTCAAAATTGAAGATTTTGAGTAAGCAAAACTCTGTAAAAATGGCAATTTTGGTCACTGTGAGGGTTTAAAAAGTGGTTATTCAACATGAGGCCCGATCCAAATGACATTTTGAATCATTTTTGGTAGAGTCCAAAAAATCAATTTTCTGATAAAAAACGATGACCCTGGACCAGTCGAACGTTGAAAAAATGGTCAATATTGATGACATTTTAACATTTAATCTTTTGACTTTAAATGACGGTTGGATGTGAGTTATTACTTTTTCAACTAAAATAAGTGTGTTTAAAGTCATTTCTGTGCCTGAAATTGGTCAAAATTGAAGATTTTGAGTAAGCAAAACTCTGTAAAAATGGCAATTTTGGTCACTGTGAGGGTTTAAAAAGTGGTTATTCAACATGAGGTCCGATCCAAATGACATTTTGAATCATTTTTGGTAGAGTCCAAAAAATCAATTTTCTGATGAAAAACGATGACCCCGGACCAGTCGAACGTTGAAAAAATGGTCAATATTGATGAAATTTTAACATTTAATCTTTTGACTTTAAATGACGGTTGGATGTGAGTTATTACTTTTTCAACAAAAATAAGTGTGTTTAAAGTCATTTCTGTGCCTGAAATTGGTCAAAATTGAAGATTTTGAGTAAGCAAAACTCTGTAAAAATGGCAATTTTGGTCACTGTGAGGGTTTAAAAAGTGGTTATTCAACATGAGGCCCGATCCAAATGACATTTTGAATCATTTTTGGTAGTCCAAAAAATCAATTTTCTGATGAAAAACGATGACCCCGGACCAGTCGAACGTTGAAAAAATGGTCAATATTGATGACGTTTTAACATTTAATCTTTTGACTTTAAATGACGGTTGGATGTGAGTTATTACTTTTTCAACTAAAATAAGTGTGTTTAAAGTCATTTCTGTGCCTGAAATTGGTCAAAATTGAAGATTTTGAGTAAGCAAAACTCTGTAAAAATGGCAGTTTTGGTCACTGTGAGGGTTTAAAAAGTGGTTATTCAACATGAGGCCCGATCCAAATGACATTTTGAATCATTTTTGGTAGAGTCCAAAAAATCAATTTTCTGATGAAAAACGATGACCCCGGGCCAGTCGAACGTTGAAAAAATGGTCAATATTGATGAAATTTTAACATTTAATCTTTTGACTTTAAATGACGGTTGGATGTGAGTTATTACTTTTTCAACTAAAATAAGTGTGTTTAAAGTCATTTCTGTGCCTGAAATTGGTCAAAATTGAAGATTTTGAGTAAGCAAAACTCTGTAAAAATGGCAGTTTTGGTCACTGTGAGGGTTTAAAAAGTGGTTATTCAACATGAGGCCTGATCCAAATGACATTTTGAATCATTTTTGGTAGAGTCCAAAAAATCAATTTTCTGATGAAAAACGATGACCCCGGACCAGTCGAACGTTGAAAAAATGGTCAATATTGACGAAATTTTAACATTTAATCTTTTGACTTTAAATGACGGTTGGATGTGAGTTATTACTTTTTCAACTACAATAAGTGTGTTTAAAGTCATTTCTGTGCCTGAAATTGGTCAAAATTGAAGATTTTGAGTAAGCAAAACTCTGTAAAAATGGCAATTTTGGTCACTGTAAGGGTTTAAAAAGTGGTTATTCAACATGAGGCCCGATCCAAATGACATTTTGAATCATTTTTGGTAGTCCAAAAAATCAATTTTCTGATGAAAAACGATGACCCCGGACCAGTCGAACGTTGAAAAAATGGTCAATATTGATGACGTTTTAACATTTAATCTTTTGACTTTAAATGACGGTTGGATGTGTTATTACTTTTTCAACTAAAATAAGTGTGTTTAAAGTCATTTCTGTGCCTGAAATTGGTCAAAATTGAAGATTTTGAGTAAGCAAAACTCTGTAAAAATGGCAGTTTTGGTCACTGTGAGGGTTTAAAAAGTGGTTATTCAACATGAGGCCCGATCCAAATGACATTTTGAATCATTTTTGGTAGAGTCCAAAAAATCAATTTTCTGATGAAAAACGATGACCCCGGGCCAGTCGAACGTTGAAAAAATGGTCAATATTGATGAAATTTTAACATTTAATCTTTTGACTTTAAATGACGGTTGGATGTGAGTTATTACTTTTTCAACTAAAATAAGTGTGTTTAAAGTCATTTCTGTGCCTGAAATTGGTCAAAATTGAAGATTTTGAGTAAGCAAAACTCTGTAAAAATGGCAGTTTTGGTCACTGTGAGGGTTTAAAAAGTGGTTATTCAACATGAGGCCTGATCCAAATGACATTTTGAATCATTTTTGGTAGAGTCCAAAAAATCAATTTTCTGATGAAAAACGATGACCCCGGACCAGTCGAACGTTGAAAAAATGGTCAATATTGACGAAATTTTAACATTTAATCTTTTGACTTTAAATGACGGTTGGATGTGAGTTATTACTTTTTCAACTACAATAAGTGTGTTTAAAGTCATTTCTGTGCCTGAAATTGGTCAAAATTGAAGATTTTGAGTAAGCAAAACTCTGTAAAAATGGCAATTTTGGTCACTGTAAGGGTTTAAAAAGTGGTTATTCAACATAAGGCCCGATCCAAATGACATTTTGAATCATTTTTGGTAGAGTCCAAAAAATCAATTTTCTGATGAAAAACGATGACCCCGGACCAGTCGAACGTTCAAAAAATGGTCAATATTGATGAAAGTTTAACATTTAATCTTTTGACTTTAAATGACGGTTGGATGTGAGTTATTACTTTTTCAACTAAAATAAGTGTGTTTAAAGTCATTTCTGTGCTGAAATTGGTCAAAATTGAAGATTTTGAGTAAGCAAAACTCTGTAAAAATGGCAATTTTGGTCACTGTGAGGGTTTAAAAAGTGGTTATTCAACATGAGGCCCGATCCAAATGACATTTTGAATCATTTTTGGTAGAGTCCAAAAAATCAATTTTCTGATGAAGAACACACTTATTTTAGTTGAAAAAGTAATAACTCACATCCAACCATCATTTAAAGTCAAAAGATTAAATGTTAAAATTTCATCAATATTGACCATTTTTTCAACGTTCGACTGGTCCGGGGTCATCGTTTTTCATCAGAAAATTGATTTTTTGGACTCTACCAAAAATGATTCAACATGTCATTTGGATCGGGCCTCATGTTGAATAACCACTTTTTAAACCCTCACAGTGACCAAAATTGCCATTTTTACAGAGTTTTGCTTACTCAAAATCTTCAATTTTGACCAATTTCAGGCACAGAAATGACTTTAAACACACTTATTTTAGTTGAAAAAGTAATAACTCACATCCAACCGTCATTTAAAGTCAAAAGATTAAATGTTAAAATTTCATCAATATTGACCATTTTTTCAACGTTCGACTGGTCCGGGGTCATCGTTTTTCATCAGAAAATTGATTTTTTGGACTCTACAAAAAATAATTCAAAATGTCATTTGGATCGGGCCTCATGTTGAATAACCACTTTTTAAACCCTCACAGTGACCAAAACTGCCATTTTTACAGAGTTTTGCTTACTCAAAATCTTCAATTTTGACCAATTTCAAGCACAGAAATGACTTTAAACACACTTATTTTAGTTGAAAAAGTAATAACTCACATCCAACCGTCATTTAAAGTCAAAAGATTAAATATTAAAATTTCATCAATATTGACCATTTTTTCAACGTTTGACTGGTCCGGGGTCATCGTTTTTCATCAGAAAATTGATTTTTTGGACTCTACCAAAAATGATTCAAAATGTCATTTGGATCGGGCCTCATGTTGAATAACCACTTTTTAAACCCTCACAGTGACCAAAATTGCCATTTTTACAGAGTTTTGCTTACTGAAAATCTTCAATTTTAACCAATTTCAGGCACAGAAATGACTTTAAACACACTTATTTTAGTTGAAAAAGTAATAACTCACATCCAACCGTCATTTAAAGTCAAAAGATTAAATGTTAAAATTTCATCAATATTGACCATTTTTTCAACGTTCGACTGGTCCGGGGTCATCGTTTTTCATCAGAAAATTGATTTTTTGGACTCTAACAAAAATGATTCAAAATGTCATTTGGATCAGGCCTCATGTTGAATAACCACTTTTTAAACCCTCACAGTGACCAAAACTGCCATTTTTACAGAGTTTTGCTTACTCAAAATCTTCAATTTTGACCAATTTCAGGCACAGAAATGACTTTAAACACACTTATTTTAGTTGAAAAAGAAATAACTCACATCCAGCCGTCATTTAAAGTCAAAAGATTAAATGTTAAAATTTCATCAATATTGACCATTTTTTCAAGGTTCGACTGGTCCGGGGTCATCGTTTTTCATCAGAAAATTGATTTTTTGGACTGTACCAAAAATGATTCAAAATGTCATTTGGATCGGGCCTCATGTTGAATAACCACTTTTTAAACCCTCACAGTGACCAAAACTGCAATTTTTACAGAGTTTTGCTTACTCAAAATCTTCAATTTTGACCAATTTCAGGCACAGAAATGACTTTAAACACACTTATTTTAGTTGAAAAAGTAATAACTCACATCCAACCGTCATTTAAAGTCAAAAGATTAAATATTAAAATTTCATCAATATTGACCATTTTTTCAACGTTCGACTGGTCCGGGGTCATCGTTTTTCATCAGAAAATTGATTTTTTGGACTCTACCAAAAATGATTCAAAATGTCATTTGGATCGGGCCTCATGTTGAATAACCACTTTTTAAACCCTCACAGTGACCAAAATTGCCATTTTTACAGAGTTTTGCTTACTCAAAATCTTCAATTTTGACCAATTTCAGGCACAGAAATGACTTTAAACACACTTATTTTAGTTGAAAAAGTAATAACTCACATCCAACCGTCATTTAAAGTCAAAAGATTAAATGTTAAAATTTCATCAATATTGACCATTTTTTCAACGTTCGACTGGTCCGGGGTAATCGTTTTTCATCAGAAAATGGATTTTTTGGACTCTACCAAAAATGATTCAAAATGTCATTTGGATCGGGCCTCATGTTGAATAACCACTTTTTAAACCCTCACGGTGACCAAAATTGCCATTTTTACAGAGTTTTGCTTACTCAAAATCTTCAATTTTGACCAATTTCAGGCACAGAAATGACTTTAAACACACTTATTTTAGTTGAAAAAGTAATAACTCACATCCAACCGTCATTTAAAGTCAAAAGATTAAATGTTAAAATTTCATCAATATTGACCATTTTTTCAACGTTCGACTGGTCCGGGGTCATCGTTTTTCATCAGAAAATTGATTTTTTGGACTCTACCAAAAATGATTCAAAATGTCATTTGGATCAGGCCTCATGTTGAATAACCACTTTTTAAACCCTCACAGTGACCAAAACTGCAATTTTTACAGAGTTTTGCTTACTCAAAATCTTCAATTTTGACCAATTTCAGGCACAGAAATGACTTTAAACACACTTATTTTATTTGAAAAAGTAATAACTCACATCCAACCGTCATTTAAAGTCAAAAGATTAAATATTAAAATTTCATCAATATTGACCATTTTTGCAACGTTCGACTGGTCCGGGATCATCGTTTTTCATCAGAAAATTGATTTTTTGGACTTTACCAAAAATTATTCAAAATGTCATTTGGATCGGGCCTCATGTTGAATAACCACTTTTTAAACCCTCACAGTGACCAAAACTGCCATTTTTACAGAGTTTTGCTTACTCAAAATCTTCAATTTTGACCAATTTCAGGCACAGAAATGACTTTAAACACACTTAATTTAGTTGAAAAAGTAATAACTCACATCCAACCGTCATTTAAAGTCAAAAGATTAAATGTTAAAATTTCATCAATATTGACCATTTTTTCAACGTTCGACTGGTCCGGGGTCATCGTTTTTCATCAGAAAATAGATTTTTTGGACTCTACCAAAAATGATTCAAAATGTCATTTGGATCAGGCCTCATGTTGAATAACCACTTTTTAAACCCTCACAGTGACCAAAACTGCCATTTTTACAGAGTTTTGCTTACTCAAAATCTTCAATTTTGACCAATTTCAGGCACAGAAATGACCAGTCGAACGTTGAAAAAATGGTCAATATTGATGAAATTTTAATATTTAATCTTTTGACTTTAAATGACGGTTGGATGTGAGTTATTACTTTTTTAACTAAAATAAGTGTGTTTAAAGTCATTTCTGTGCCTGAAATTGGTCAAAATTGAAGATTTTGAGTAAGCAAAACTCTGTAAAAATGGCAGTTTTGGTCACTGTGAGGGTTTAAAAAGTGGTTATTCAACATGAGGCCCGATCCAAATGACATTTTGAATCATTTTTGGTAGAGTCCAAAAAATCAATTTTCTGATGAAAAACGATGACCCCGGACCAGTCGAACGTTGAAAAAATGGTCAATATTGATGAAATTTTAACATTTAAACTTTTGACTTTAAATGACGGTTGGATGTGAGTTATTACTTTTTCAACTAAAATAAGTGTGTTTAAAGTCATTTCTGTGCCTGAAATTGGTCAAAATTGAAGATTTTGAGTAAGCAAAACTCTGTAAAAATGGCAATTTTGGTCACTGTGAGGGTTTAAAAAGTGGTTATTCAACATGAGGTCCGATCCAAATGACATTTTGAATCATTTTTGGTAGAGTCCAAAAAATCAATTTTCTGATGAAAAACGATGACCCCGGACCAGTCGAACGTTGAAAAAATGGTCAATATTGATGAAATTTTAACATTTAATCTTTTGACTTTAAATGACGGTTGGATGTGAGTTATTACTTTTTCAACAAAAACAAGTGTGTTTAAAGTCATTTCTGTGCCTGAAATTGGTCAAAATTGAAGATTTTGAGTAAGCAAAACTCTGTAAAAATGGCAATTTTGGTCACTGTGAGGGTTTAA
This sequence comes from Lissotriton vulgaris, assembly GCF_964263255.1. NCBI lineage: Eukaryota > Metazoa > Chordata > Amphibia > Caudata > Salamandridae > Lissotriton > Lissotriton vulgaris. The sequence continues at coordinate 508,126 of NW_028244503.1, forward strand.
AAAGTGGTTATTCAACATGAGGCCCGATCCAAATGACATTTTGAATCATTTTTGGTAGTCCAAAAAATCAATTTTCTGATGAAAAACGATGACCCCGGACCAGTCGAACGTTGAAAAAATGGTCAATATTGATGACGTTTTAACATTTAATCTTTTGACTTTAAATGACGGTTGGATGTGAGTTATTACTTTTCAACTAAAATAAGTGTGTTTAAAGTCATTTCTGTGCCTGAAATTGGTCAAAATTGAAGATTTTGAGTAAGCAAAACTCTGTAAAAATGGCAATTTTGGTCACTGTGAGGGTTTAAAAAGTGGTTATTCAACATGAGGCCCGATCCAAATGACATTTTGAATCATTTTTGGTAGAGTCCAAAAAATCAATTTTCTGATGAAAAACGATGACCCCGGACCAGTCGAACGTTGAAAAAATGGTCAATATTGATGAAATTTTAACATTTAATCTTTTGACTTTAAATGACGGTTGGATGTGAGTTATTACTTTTTCAACTAAAATAAGTGTGTTTAAAGTCATTTCTGTGCCTGAAATTGGTCAAAATTGAAGATTTTGAGTAAGCAAAACTCTGTAAAAATGGCAATTTTGGTCACTGTGAGGGTTTAAAAAGTGGTTATTCAACATGAGGCCCGATCCAAATGACATTTTGAATCATTTTTGGTAGAGTCCAAAAAATCAATTTTCTGATAAAAAACGATGACCCCGGACCAGTCGAACGTTGAAAAAAATTGGTCAATATTGATGAAATTTTAACATTTAATCTTTTGACTTTAAATGACGGTTGGATGTGAGTTATTACTTTTTCAACTAAAATAAGTGTGTTTAAAGTCATTTCTGTGCCTGAAATTGGTCAAAATTGAAGATTTTGAGTAAGCAAAACTCTGTAAAAATGGCAATTTTGGTCACTGTGAGGGTTTAAAAAGTGGTTATTCAACATGAGGTCCGATCCAAATGACATTTTGAATCATTTTTGGTAGAGTCCAAAAAATCAATTTTCTGATGAAAAACGATGACCCCGGACCAGTCGAACGTTGAAAAAATGGTCAATATTGATGAAATTTTAACATTTAATCTTTTGACTTTAAATGACGGTTGGATGTGAGTTATTACTTTTTCAACAAAAATAAGTGTGTTTAAAGTCATTTCTGTGCCTGAAATTGGTCAAAATTGAAGATTTTGAGTAAGCAAAACTCTGTAAAAATGGCAATTTTGGTCACTGTGAGGGTTTAAAAAGTGGTTATTCAACATGAGGCCCGATCCAAATGACATTTTGAATCATTTTTGGTAGTCCAAAAAATCAATTTTCTGATGAAAAACGATGACCCCGGACCAGTCGAACGTTGAAAAAATGGTCAATATTGATGACGTTTTAACATTTAATCTTTTGACTTTAAATGACGGTTGGATGTGAGTTATTACTTTTTCAACTAAAATAAGTGTGTTTAAAGTCATTTCTGTGCCTGAAATTGGTCAAAATTGAAGATTTTGAGTAAACAAAACTCTGTAAAAATGGCAGTTTTGGTCACTGTGAGGGTTTAAAAAGTGGTTATTCAACATGAGGCCCGATCCAAATGACATTTTGAATCATTTTTGGTAGAGTCCAAAAAATCAATTTTCTGATGAAAAACGATGACCCCGGGCCAGTCGAACGTTGAAAAAATGGTCAATATTGATGAAATTTTAACATTTAATCTTTTGACTTTAAATGACGGTTGGATGTGAGTTATTACTTTTTCAACTAAAATAAGTGTGTTTAAAGTCATTTCTGTGCCTGAAATTGGTCAAAATTGAAGATTTTGAGTAAGCAAAACTCTGTAAAAATGGCAGTTTTGGTCACTGTGAGGGTTTAAAAAGTGGTTATTCAACATGAGGCCTGATCCAAATGACATTTTGAATCATTTTTGGTAGAGTCCAAAAAATCAATTTTCTGATGAAAAACGATGACCCCGGACCAGTCGAACGTTGAAAAAATGGTCAATATTGACGAAATTTTAACATTTAATCTTTTGACTTTAAATGACGGTTGGATGTGAGTTATTACTTTTTCAACTACAATAAGTGTGTTTAAAGTCATTTCTGTGCCTGAAATTGGTCAAAATTGAAGATTTTGAGTAAGCAAAACTCTGTAAAAATGGCAATTTTGGTCACTGTAAGGGTTTAAAAAGTGGTTATTCAACATAAGGCCCGATCCAAATGACATTTTGAATCATTTTTGGTAGAGTCCAAAAAATCAATTTTCTGATGAAAAACGATGACCCCGGACCAGTCGAACGTTCAAAAAATGGTCAATATTGATGAAAGTTTAACATTTAATCTTTTGACTTTAAATGACGGTTGGATGTGAGTTATTACTTTTTCAACTAAAATAAGTGTGTTTAAAGTCATTTCTGTGCTGAAATTGGTCAAAATTGAAGATTTTGAGTAAGCAAAACTCTGTAAAAATGGCAATTTTGGTCACTGTGAGGGTTTAAAAAGTGGTTATTCAACATGAGGCCCGATCCAAATGACATTTTGAATCATTTTTGGTAGAGTCCAAAAAATCAATTTTCTGATGAAGAACACACTTATTTTAGTTGAAAAAGTAATAACTCACATCCAACCATCATTTAAAGTCAAAAGATTAAATGTTAAAATTTCATCAATATTGACCATTTTTTCAACGTTCGACTGGTCCGGGGTCATCGTTTTTCATCAGAAAATTGATTTTTTGGACTCTACCAAAAATGATTCAACATGTCATTTGGATCGGGCCTCATGTTGAATAACCACTTTTTAAACCCTCACAGTGACCAAAATTGCCATTTTTACAGAGATTTGCTTACTCAAAATCTTCAATTTTGACCAATTTCAGGCACAGAAATGACTTTAAACACACTTATTTTAGTTGAAAAAGTAATAACTCACATCCAACCGTCATTTAAAGTCAAAAGATTAAATGTTAAAATTTCATCAATATTGACCATTTTTTCAACGTTCGACTGGTCCGGGGTCATCGTTTTTCATCAGAAAATTGATTTTTTGGACTCTACAAAAAATAATTCAAAATGTCATTTGGATCGGGCCTCATGTTGAATAACCACTTTTTAAACCCTCACAGTGACCAAAACTGCCATTTTTACAGAGTTTTGCTTACTCAAAATCTTCAATTTTGACCAATTTCAGGCACAGAAATGACTTTAAACACACTTATTTTAGTTGAAAAAGTAATAACTCACATCCAACCGTCATTTAAAGTCAAAAGATTAAATATTAAAATTTCATCAATATTGACCATTTTTTCAACGTTTGACTGGTCCGGGGTCATCGTTTTTCATCAGAAAATTGATTTTTTGGACTCTACCAAAAATGATTCAAAATGTCATTTGGATCGGGCCTCATGTTGAATAACCACTTTTTAAACCCTCACAGTGACCAAAATTGCCATTTTTACGGAGTTTTGCTTACTGAAAATCTTCAATTTTAACCAATTTCAGGCACAGAAATGACTTTAAACACACTTATTTTAGTTGAAAAAGTAATAACTCACATCCAACCGTCATTTAAAGTCAAAAGATTAAATGTTAAAATTTCATCAATATTGACCATTTTTTCAACGTTCGACTGGTCCGGGGTCATCGTTTTTCATCAGAAAATTGATTTTTTGGACTCTAACAAAAATGATTCAAAATGTCATTTGGATCAGGCCTCATGTTGAATAACCACTTTTTAAACCCTCACAGTGACCAAAACTGCCATTTTTACAGAGTTTTGCTTACTCAAAATCTTCAATTTTGACCAATTTCAGGCACAGAAATGACTTTAAACACACTTATTTTAGTTGAAAAAGAAATAACTCACATCCAGCCGTCATTTAAAGTCAAAAGATTAAATGTTAAAATTTCATCAATATTGACCATTTTTTCAAGGTTCGACTGGTCCGGGGTCATCGTTTTTCATCAGAAAATTGATTTTTTGGACTGTACCAAAAATGATTCAAAATGTCATTTGGATCGGGCCTCATGTTGAATAACCACTTTTTAAACCCTCACAGTGACCAAAACTGCAATTTTTACAGAGTTTTGCTTACTCAAAATCTTCAATTTTGACCAATTTCAGGCACAGAAATGACTTTAAACACACTTATTTTAGTTGAAAAAGTAATAACTCACATCCAACCGTCATTTAAAGTCAAAAGATTAAATATTAAAATTTCATCAATATTGACCATTTTTTCAACGTTCGACTGGTCCGGGGTCATCGTTTTTCATCAGAAAATTGATTTTTTGGACTCTACCAAAAATGATTCAAAATGTCATTTGGATCGGGCCTCATGTTGAATAACCACTTTTTAAACCCTCACAGTGACCAAAATTGCCATTTTTACAGAGTTTTGCTTACTCAAAATCTTCAATTTTGACCAATTTCAGGCACAGAAATGACTTTAAACACACTTATTTTAGTTGAAAAAGTAATAACTCACATCCAACCGTCATTTAAAGTCAAAAGATTAAATGTTAAAATTTCATCAATATTGACCATTTTTTCAACGTTCGACTGGTCCGGGGTAATCGTTTTTCATCAGAAAATGGATTTTTTGGACTCTACCAAAAATGATTCAAAATGTCATTTGGATCGGGCCTCATGTTGAATAACCACTTTTTAAACCCTCACGGTGACCAAAATTGCCATTTTTACAGAGTTTTGCTTACTCAAAATCTTCAATTTTGACCAATTTCAGGCACAGAAATGACTTTAAACACACTTATTTTAGTTGAAAAAGTAATAACTCACATCCAACCGTCATTTAAAGTCAAAAAATTAAATGTTAAAATTTCATCAATATTGACCATTTTTTCAACGTTCGACTGGTCCGGGGTCATCGTTTTTCATCAGAAAATTGATTTTTTGGACTCTACCAAAAATGATTCAAAATGTCATTTGGATCAGGCCTCATGTTGAATAACCACTTTTTAAACCCTCACAGTGACCAAAACTGCAATTTTTACAGAGTTTTGCTTACTCAAAATCTTCAATTTTGACCAATTTCAGGCACAGAAATGACTTTAAACACACTTATTTTATTTGAAAAAGTAATAACTCACATCCAACCGTCATTTAAAGTCAAAAGATTAAATATTAAAATTTCATCAATATTGACCATTTTTGCAACGTTCGACTGGTCCGGGATCATCGTTTTTCATCAGAAAATTGATTTTTTGGACTTTACCAAAAATTATTCAAAATGTCATTTGGATCGGGCCTCATGTTGAATAACCACTTTTTAAACCCTCACAGTGACCAAAACTGCCATTTTTACAGAGTTTTGCTTACTCAAAATCTTCAATTTTGACCAATTTCAGGCACAGAAATGACTTTAAACACACTTAATTTAGTTGAAAAAGTAATAACTCACATCCAACCGTCATTTAAAGTCAAAAGATTAAATGTTAAAATTTCATCAATATTGACCATTTTTTCAACGTTCGACTGGTCCGGGGTCATCGTTTTTCATCAGAAAATAGATTTTTTGGACTCTACCAAAAATGATTCAAAATGTCATTTGGATCAGGCCTCATGTTGAATAACCACTTTTTAAACCCTCACAGTGACCAAAACTGCCATTTTTACAGAGTTTTGCTTACTCAAAATCTTCAATTTTGACCAATTTCAGGCACAGAAATGACCAGTCGAACGTTGAAAAAATGGTCAATATTGATGAAATTTTAATATTTAATCTTTTGACTTTAAATGACGGTTGGATGTGAGTTATTACTTTTTTAACTAAAATAAGTGTGTTTAAAGTCATTTCTGTGCCTGAAATTGGTCAAAATTGAAGATTTTGAGTAAGCAAAACTCTGTAAAAATGGCAGTTTTGGTCACTGTGAGGGTTTAAAAAGTGGTTATTCAACATGAGGCCCGATCCAAATGACATTTTGAATCATTTTTGGTAGAGTCCAAAAAATCAATTTTCTGATGAAAAACGATGACCCCGGACCAGTCGAACGTTGAAAAAATGGTCAATATTGATGAAATTTTAACATTTAAACTTTTGACTTTAAATGACGGTTGGATGTGAGTTATTACTTTTTCAACTAAAATAAGTGTGTTTAAAGTCATTTCTGTGCCTGAAATTGGTCAAAATTGAAGATTTTGAGTAAGCAAAACTCTGTAAAAATGGCAATTTTGGTCACTGTGAGGGTTTAAAAAGTGGTTATTCAACATGAGGTCCGATCCAAATGACATTTTGAATCATTTTTGGTAGAGTCCAAAAAATCAATTTTCTGATGAAAAACGATGACCCCGGACCAGTCGAACGTTGAAAAAATGGTCAATATTGATGAAATTTTAACATTTAATCTTTTGACTTTAAATGACGGTTGGATGTGAGTTATTACTTTTTCAACAAAAATAAGTGTGTTTAAAGTCATTTCTGTGCCTGAAATTGGTCAAAATTGAAGATTTTGAGTAAGCAAAACTCTGTAAAAATGGCAATTTTGGTCACTGTGAGGGTTTAAAAAGTGGTTATTCAACATGAGGCCCGATCCAAATGACATTTTGAATCATTTTTGGTAGTCCAAAAAATCAATTTTCTGATGAAAAACGATGACCCCGGACCAGTCGAACGTTGAAAAAATGGTCAATATTGATGACGTTTTAACATTTAATCTTTTGACTTTAAATGACGGTTGGATGTGAGTTATTACTTTTTCACTAAAATAAAGTGTGTTTAAAGTCATTTCTGTGCCTGAAATTGGTCAAAATTGAAGATTTTGAGTAAGCAAAACTCTGTAAAAATGGCAGTTTTGGTCACTGTGAGGGTTTAAAAAGTGGTTATTCAACATGAGGCCCGATCCAAATGACATTTTGAATCATTTTTGGTAGAGTCCAAAAAATCAATTTTCTGATGAAAAACGATGACCCCGGGCCAGTCGAACGTTGAAAAAATGGTCAATATTGATGAAATTTTAACATTTAATCTTTTGACTTTAAATGACGGTTGGATGTGAGTTATTACTTTTTCAACTAAAATAAGTGTGTTTAAAGTCATTTCTGTGCCTGAAATTGGTCAAAATTGAAGATTTTGAGTAAGCAAAACTCTGTAAAAATGGCAGTTTTGGTCACTGTGAGGGTTTAAAAAGTGGTTATTCAACATGAGGCCTGATCCAAATGACATTTTGAATCATTTTTGGTAGAGTCCAAAAAATCAATTTTCTGATGAAAAACGATGACCCCGGACCAGTCGAACGTTGAAAAAATGGTCAATATTGACGAAATTTTAACATTTAATCTTTTGACTTTAAATGACGGTTGGATGTGAGTATTACTTTTTCAACTACAATAAGTGTGTTTAAAGTCATTTCTGTGCCTGAAATTGGTCAAAATTGAAGATTTTGAGTAAGCAAAACTCTGTAAAAATGGCAATTTTGGTCACTGTAAGGGTTTAAAAAGTGGTTATTCAACATAAGGCCCGATCCAAATGACATTTTGAATCATTTTTGGTAGAGTCCAAAAAATCAATTTTCTGATGAAAAACGATGACCCCGGACCAGTCGAACGTTCAAAAAATGGTCAATATTGATGAAAGTTTAACATTTAATCTTTTGACTTTAAATGACGGTTGGATGTGAGTTATTACTTTTTTCAACTAAAATAAGTGTGTTTAAAGTCATTTCTGTGCTGAAATTGGTCAAAATTGAAGATTTTGAGTAAGCAAAACTCTGTAAAAATGGCAATTTTGGTCACTGTGAGGGTTTAAAAAGTGGTTATTCAACATGAGGCCCGATCCAAATGACATTTTGAATCATTTTTGGTAGAGTCCAAAAAATCAATTTTCTGATGAAGAACACACTTATTTTAGTTGAAAAAGTAATAACTCACATCCAACCATCATTTAAAGTCAAAAGATTAAATGTTAAAATTTCATCAATATTGACCATTTTTTCAACGTTCGACTGGTCCGGGGTCATCGTTTTTCATCAGAAAATTGATTTTTTGGACTCTACCAAAAATGATTCAACATGTCATTTGGATCGGGCCTCATGTTGAATAACCACTTTTTAAACCCTCACAGTGACCAAAATTGCCATTTTTACAGAGTTTTGCTTACTCAAAATCTTCAATTTTGACCAATTTCAGGCACAGAAATGACTTTAAACACACTTATTTTAGTTGAAAAAAGTAATAACTCACATCCAACCGTCATTTAAAGTCAAAAGATTAAATGTTAAAATTTCATCAATATTGACCATTTTTTCAACGTTCGACTGGTCCGGGGTCATCGTTTTTCATCAGAAAATTGATTTTTTGGACTCTACAAAAAATAATTCAAAATGTCATTTGGATCGGGCCTCATGTTGAATAACCACTTTTTAAACCCTCACAGTGACCAAAACTGCCATTTTTACAGAGTTTTGCTTACTCAAAATCTTCAATTTTGACCAATTTCAGGCACAGAAATGACTTTAAACACACTTATTTTAGTTGAAAAAGTAATAACTCACATCCAACCGTCATTTAAAGTCAAAAGATTAAATATTAAAATTTCATCAATATTGACCATTTTTTCAACGTTCGACTGGTCCGGGGTCATCGTTTTTCATCAGAAAATTGATTTTTTGGACTCTACCAAAAATGATTCAAAATGTCATTTGGATCGGGCCTCATGTTGAATAACCACTTTTTAAACCCTCACAGTGACCAAAATTGCCATTTTTACAGAGTTTTGCTTACTCAAAATCTTCAATTTTGACCAATTTCAGGCACAGAAATGACTTTAAACACACTTATTTTAGTTGAAAAAGTAATAACTCACATCCAACCGTCATTTAAAGTCAAAAGTTTAAATGTTAAAATTTCATCAATATTGACCATTTTTTCAACGTTCGACTGGTCCGGGGTCATCGTTTTTCATCAGAAAATTGATTTTTTGGACTCTACCAAAAATTATTCAAAATGTCATTTGGATCGGGCCTCATGTTGAATAACCACTTTTAAACCCTCACAGTGACCAAAACTGCCATTTTTACAGAGTTTTGCTTACTCAAAATCTTCAATTTTGACCAATTTCAGGCACAGAAATGACTTTAAACACACTTATTTTAGTTAAAAAAGTAATAACTCACATCCAACCGTCATTTAAAGTCAAAAGATTAAATATTAAAATTTCATCAATATTGACCATTTTTTCAACGTTCGACTGGTCATTTCTGTGCCTGAAATTGGTCAAAATTGAAGATTTTGAGTAAGCAAAACTCTGTAAAAATGGCAGTTTTGGTCACTGTGAGGGTTTAAAAAGTGGTTATTCAACATGAGGCCCGATCCAAATGACATTTTGAATCATTTTTGGTAGAGTCCAAAAAATCCATTTTCTGATGAAAAACGATGACCCCGGACCAGTCGAACGTTGAAAAAATGGTCAATATTGATGAAATTTTAACATTTAATCTTTTGACTTTAAATGATGGTTGGATGTGAGTTATTACTTTTTCAACTAAAATAAGTGTGTTTAAAGTCATTTCTGTGCTTGAAATTGGTCAAAATTGAAGATTTTGAGTAAGCAAAACTCTGTAAAAATGGCAATTTTGGTCACTGTGAGGGTTTAAAAAGTGGTTATTCAACATGAGGCCCGATCCAAATGACATTTTGAATCATTTTTGGTAGAGTCCAAAAAATCAATTTTCTGATGAAAAACGATGACCCCGGACCAGTCGAACGTTGAAAAAATGGTCAATATTGATGAAATTTTAACATTTAATCTTTTGACTTTAAATGACGGTTGGATGTGAGTTATTACTTTTTCAACTAAAATAAGTGTGTTTAAAGTCATTTCTGTGCCTGAAATTGGTCAAAATTGAAGATTTTGAGTAAGCAAAACTCTGTAAAAATGGCAATTTTGGTCACTGTGAGGGTTTAAAAAGTGGTTATTCAACATGAGGCCCGATCCAAATGACATTTTGAATCATTTTTGGTAGAGTCCAAAAAATCAATTTTCTGATGAAAAACGATGACCCCGGACCAGTCGAACATTGAAAAAATGGTCAATATTGATGAAATTTTAACATTCAATCTTTTCACTTTAAATGACGGTTGGATGTGAGTTATTACTTTTTCAACTAAAATAAGTGTGTTTAAAGTCATTTCTGTGCCTGAAATTGGTCAAAATTGAAGATTTTGAGTAAGCAAAACTCAGTAAAAATGGCAATTTTGGTCACTGTGAGGGTTTAAAAAGTGGTTATTCAACATGAGGCCCGATCCAAATGACATTTTGAATCATTTTTGGTAGAGTCCAAAAAATCAATTTTCTAATGAAAAACGATGACCCCGGACCAGTCGAACGTTGAAAAAATGGTCAATATTGATGAAATTTTAACATTTAATCTTTTGACTTTAAATGACAGTTGGATGTGAGTTATTACTTTTTCAACTAAAATAAGTGTGTTTAAAGTCATTTCTGTGCCTGAAATTGGTCAAAATTGAAGATTTTGAGTAAGCAAAACTCTGTAAAAATGGCAGTTTTGGTCACGGTGAGGGTTTAAAAAGTGGTTATTCAACATGAGGCCTGATCCAAATGACATTTTGAATCATTTTTGGTAGAGTCCAAAAAATCCATTTTCTGATGAAAAACGATGACCCCGGGCCAGTCGAACGTTGAAAAAATGGTCAATATTGATGAAATTTTAACATTTAATCTTTTGACTTTAAATGACGGTTGGATGTGAGTTATTACTTTTTCAACTAAAATAAGTGTGTTTAAAGTCATTTCTGTGCCTGAAATTGGTCAAAATTGAAGATTTTGAGTAAGCAAAACTCTGTAAAAATGGCAATTTTGGTCACTGTGAGGGTTTAAAAAGTGGTTATTCAACATGAGGCCCGATCCAAATGACATTTTGAATCATTTTTTGTAGAGTCCAAAAAATCAATTTTCTGATGAAAAACGATGACCCCGGACCAGTCGAACGTTGAAAAAATGGTCAATATTGATGAAATTTTAACATTTAATCTTTTGACTTTAAATGACGGTTGGATGTGAGTTATTACTTTTTCAACTAAAATAAGTGTGTTTAACCCTTTCGATGCTCATGACGAGCTCAGCTCGTCATGATGCACAGTTGAGCTGTGCTGATGACAAGCTGAGCTCGTCATAAAAAAAGTAAAATAGCAATTTCCAGCACAGGAGGGGAAAACACCTAGCAGCCAAGGTGTTAAAGTCATTTCTGTGCCTGAAATTGGTCAAAATTGAAGATTTTGAGTAAGCAAAACTCTGTAAAAATGGCAGTTTTGGTCACTGTGAGGGTTTAAAAAGTGGTTATTCAACATGAGGCCCGATCCAAATGACATTTTGAATCATTTTTGGTAGAGTCCAAAAAATCAATTTTCTGATGAAAAACGATGACCCCGGACCAGTCGAACGTTGAAAAAATGGTCAATATTGATGAAATTTTAACATTTAATCTTTTGACTTTAAATGACGGTTGGATGTGAGTTATTACTTTTTTAACTAAAATAAGTGTGTTTAAAGTCATTTCTGTGCCTGAAATTGGTCAAAATTGAAGATTTTGAGTAAGCAAAACTCTGTAAAAATGGCAGTTTTGGTCACTGTGAGGGTTTAAAAAGTGGTTATTCAACATGAGGCCCGATCCAAATGACATTTTGAATCATTTTTGGTAGAGTCCAAAAAATCAATTTTCTGATGAAAAACGATGACCCCGGACCAGTCGAACGTTGAAAAAATGGTCAATATTGATGAAATTTTAACATTTAAACTTTTGACTTTAAATGACGGTTGGATGTGAGTTATTACTTTTTCAACTAAAATAAGTGTGTTTAAAGTCATTTCTGTGCCTGAAATTGGTCAAAATTGAAGATTTTGAGTAAGCAAAACTCTGTAAAAATGGCAATTTTGGTCACTGTGAGGGTTTAAAAAGTGGTTATTCAACATGAGGTCCGATCCAAATGACATTTTGAATCATTTTTGGTAGAGTCCAAAAAATCAATTTTCTGATGAAAAACGATGACCCCGGACCAGTCGAACGTTGAAAAAATGGTCAATATTGATGAAATTTTAACATTTAATCTTTTGACTTTAAATGACGGTTGGATGTGAGTTATTACTTTTTCAACAAAAATAAGTGTGTTTAAAGTCATTTCTGTGCCTGAAATTGGTCAAAATTGAAGATTTTGAGTAAGCAAAACTCTGTAAAAATGGCAATTTTGGTCACTGTGAGGGTTTAAAAAGTGGTTATTCAACATGAGGCCCGATCCAAATGACATTTTGAATCATTTTTGGTAGTCCAAAAAATCAATTTTCTGATGAAAAACGATGACCCCGGACCAGTCGAACGTTGAAAAAATGGTCAATATTGATGACGTTTTAACATTTAATCTTTTGACTTTAAATGACGGTTGGATGTGAGTTATTACTTTTTCAACTAAAATAAGTGTGTTTAAAGTCATTTCTGTGCCTGAAATTGGTCAAAATTGAAGATTTTGAGTAAGCAAAACTCTGTAAAAATGGCAGTTTTGGTCACTGTGAGGGTTTAAAAAGTGGTTATTCAACATGAGGCCCGATCCAAATGACATTTTGAATCATTTTTGGTAGAGTCCAAAAAATCAATTTTCTGATGAAAAACGATGACCCCGGGCCAGTCGAACGTTGAAAAAATGGTCAATATTGATGAAATTTTAACATTTAATCTTTTGACTTTAAATGACGGTTGGATGTGAGTTATTACTTTTTCAACTAAAATAAGTGTGTTTAAAGTCATTTCTGTGCCTGAAATTGGTCAAAATTGAAGATTTTGAGTAAGCAAAACTCTGTAAAAATGGCAGTTTTGGTCACTGTGAGGGTTTAAAAAGTGGTTATTCAACATGAGGCCTGATCCAAATGACATTTTGAATCATTTTTGGTAGAGTCCAAAAAATCAATTTTCTGATGAAAAACGATGACCCCGGACCAGTCGAACGTTGAAAAAATGGTCAATATTGACGAAATTTTAACATTTAATCTTTTGACTTTAAATGACGGTTGGATGTGAGTTATTACTTTTTCAACTACAATAAGTGTGTTTAAAGTCATTTCTGTGCCTGAAATTGGTCAAAATTGAAGATTTTGAGTAAGCAAAACTCTGTAAAAATGGCAATTTTGGTCACTGTAAGGGTTTAAAAAGTGGTTATTCAACATAAGGCCCGATCCAAATGACATTTTGAATCATTTTTGGTAGAGTCCAAAAAATCAATTTTCTGATGAAAAACGATGACCCCGGACCAGTCGAACGTTCAAAAAATGGTCAATATTGATGAAAGTTTAACATTTAATCTTTTGACTTTAAATGACGGTTGGATGTGAGTTATTACTTTTTCAACTAAAATAAGTGTGTTTAAAGTCATTTCTGTGCTGAAATTGGTCAAAATTGAAGATTTTGAGTAAGCAAAACTCTGTAAAAATGGCAATTTTGGTCACTGTGAGGGTTTAAAAAGTGGTTATTCAACATGAGGCCCGATCCAAATGACATTTTGAATCATTTTTGGTAGAGTCCAAAAAATCAATTTTCTGATGAAGAACACACTTATTTTAGTTGAAAAAGTAATAACTCACATCCAACCATCATTTAAAGTCAAAAGATTAAATGTTAAAATTTCATCAATATTGACCATTTTTTCAACGTTCGACTGGTCCGGGGTCATCGTTTTTCATCAGAAAATTGATTTTTTGGACTCTACCAAAAATGATTCAACATGTCATTTGGATCGGGCCTCATGTTGAATAACCACTTTTTAAACCCTCACAGTGACCAAAATTGCCATTTTTACAGAGTTTTGCTTACTCAAAATCTTCAATTTTGACCAATTTCAGGCACAGAAATGACTTTAAACACACTTATTTTAGTTGAAAAAGTAATAACTCACATCCAACCGTCATTTAAAGTCAAAAGATTAAATGTTAAAATTTCATCAATATTGACCATTTTTTCAACGTTCGACTGGTCCGGGGTCATCGTTTTTCATCAGAAAATTGATTTTTTGGACTCTACAAAAAATAATTCAAAATGTCATTTGGATCGGGCCTCATGTTGAATAACCACTTTTTAAACCCTCACAGTGACCAAAACTGCCATTTTTACAGAGTTTTGCTTACTCAAAATCTTCAATTTTGACCAATTTCAGGCACAGAAATGACTTTAAACACACTTATTTTAGTTGAAAAAGTAATAACTCACATCCAACCGTCATTTAAAGTCAAAAGATTAAATATTAAAATTTCATCAATATTGACCATTTTTTCAACGTTCGACTGGTCCGGGGTCATCGTTTTTCATCAGAAAATTGATTTTTTGGACTCTACCAAAAATGATTCAAAATGTCATTTGGATCGGGCCTCATGTTGAATAACCACTTTTTAAACCCTCACAGTGACCAAAATTGCCATTTTTACAGAGTTTTGCTTACTCAAAATCTTCAATTTTGACCAATTTCAGGCACAGAAATGACTTTAAACACACTTATTTTAGTTGAAAAAGTAATAACTCACATCCAACCGTCATTTAAAGTCAAAAGTTTAAATGTTAAAATTTCATCAATATTGACCATTTTTTCAACGTTCGACTGGTCCGGGGTCATCGTTTTTCATCAGAAAATTGATTTTTTGGACTCTACCAAAAATTATTCAAAATGTCATTTGGATCGGGCCTCATGTTGAATAACCACTTTTAAACCCTCACAGTGACCAAAACTGCCATTTTTACAGAGTTTTGCTTACTCAAAATCTTCAATTTTGACCAATTTCAGGCACAGAAATGACTTTAAACACACTTATTTTAGTTAAAAAAGTAATAACTCACATCCAACCGTCATTTAAAGTCAAAAGATTAAATATTAAAATTTCATCAATATTGACCATTTTTTCAACGTTCGACTGGTCATTTCTGTGCCTGAAATTGGTCAAAATTGAAGATTTTGAGTAAGCAAAACTCTGTAAAAATGGCAGTTTTGGTCACTGTGAGGGTTTAAAAAGTGGTTATTCAACATGAGGCCCGATCCAAATGACATTTTGAATCATTTTTGGTAGAGTCCAAAAAATCCATTTTCTGATGAAAAACGATGACCCCGGACCAGTCGAACGTTGAAAAAATGGTCAATATTGATGAAATTTTAACATTTAATCTTTTGACTTTAAATGATGGTTGGATGTGAGTTATTACTTTTTCAACTAAAATAAGTGTGTTTAAAGTCATTTCTGTGCTTGAAATTGGTCAAAATTGAAGATTTTGAGTAAGCAAAACTCTGTAAAAATGGCAATTTTGGTCACTGTGAGGGTTTAAAAAGTGGTTATTCAACATGAGGCCCGATCCAAATGACATTTTGAATCATTTTTGGTAGAGTCCAAAAAATCAATTTTCTGATGAAAAACGATGACCCCGGACCAGTCGAACGTTGAAAAAATGGTCAATATTGATGAAATTTTAACATTTAATCTTTTGACTTTAAATGACGGTTGGATGTGAGTTATTACTTTTTCAACTAAAATAAGTGTGTTTAAAGTCATTTCTGTGCCTGAAATTGGTCAAAATTGAAGATTTTGAGTAAGCAAAACTCTGTAAAAATGGCAATTTTGGTCACTGTGAGGGTTTAAAAAGTGGTTATTCAACATGAGGCCCGATCCAAATGACATTTTGAATCATTTTTGGTAGAGTCCAAAAAATCAATTTTCTGATGAAAAACGATGACCCCGGACCAGTCGAACATTGAAAAAATGGTCAATATTGATGAAATTTTAACATTCAATCTTTTCACTTTAAATGACGGTTGGATGTGAGTTATTACTTTTTCAACTAAAATAAGTGTGTTTAAAGTCATTTCTGTGCCTGAAATTGGTCAAAATTGAAGATTTTGAGTAAGCAAAACTCAGTAAAAATGGCAATTTTGGTCACTGTGAGGGTTTAAAAAGTGGTTATTCAACATGAGGCCCGATCCAAATGACATTTTGAATCATTTTTGGTAGAGTCCAAAAAATCAATTTTCTAATGAAAAACGATGACCCCGGACCAGTCGAACGTTGAAAAAATGGTCAATATTGATGAAATTTTAACATTTAATCTTTTGACTTTAAATGACAGTTGGATGTGAGTTATTACTTTTTCAACTAAAATAAGTGTGTTTAAAGTCATTTCTGTGCCTGAAATTGGTCAAAATTGAAGATTTTGAGTAAGCAAAACTCTGTAAAAATGGCAGTTTTGGTCACGGTGAGGGTTTAAAAAGTGGTTATTCAACATGAGGCCTGATCCAAATGACATTTTGAATCATTTTTGGTAGAGTCCAAAAAATCCATTTTCTGATGAAAAACGATGACCCCGGGCCAGTCGAACGTTGAAAAAATGGTCAATATTGATGAAATTTTAACATTTAATCTTTTGACTTTAAATGACGGTTGGATGTGAGTTATTACTTTTTCAACTAAAATAAGTGTGTTTAAAGTCATTTCTGTGCCTGAAATTGGTCAAAATTGAAGATTTTGAGTAAGCAAAACTCTGTAAAAATGGCAATTTTGGTCACTGTGAGGGTTTAAAAAGTGGTTATTCAACATGAGGCCCGATCCAAATGACATTTTGAATCATTTTTTGTAGAGTCCAAAAAATCAATTTTCTGATGAAAAACGATGACCCCGGACCAGTCGAACGTTGAAAAAATGGTCAATATTGATGAAATTTTAACATTTAATCTTTTGACTTTAAATGACGGTTGGATGTGAGTTATTACTTTTTCAAATAAAATAAGTGTGTTTAACCCTTTCGATGCTCATGACGAGCTCAGCTCGTCATGATGCACAGTTGAGCTGTGCTGATGACAAGCTGAGCTCGTCATAAAAAAAGTAAAATAGCAATTTCCAGCACAGGAGGGGAAAACACCTAGCAGCCAAGGTGTTAAAGTCATTTCTGTGCCTGAAATTGGTCAAAATTGAAGATTTTGAGTAAGCAAAACTCTGTAAAAATGGCAGTTTTGGTCACTGTGAGGGTTTAAAAAGTGGTTATTCAACATGAGGCCCGATCCAAATGACATTTTGAATCATTTTTGGTAGAGTCCAAAAAATCAATTTTCTGATGAAAAACGATGACCCCGGACCAGTCGAACGTTGAAAAAATGGTCAATATTGATGAAATTTTAACATTTAATCTTTTGACTTTAAATGACGGTTGGATGTGAGTTATTACTTTTTTAACTAAAATAAGTGTGTTTAAAGTCATTTCTGTGCCTGAAATTGGTCAAAATTGAAGATTTTGAGTAAGCAAAACTCTGTAAAAATGGCAGTTTTGGTCACTGTGAGGGTTTAAAAAGTGGTTATTCAACATGAGGCCCGATCCAAATGACATTTTGAATCATTTTTGGTAGAGTCCAAAAAATCAATTTTCTGATGAAAAACGATGACCCCGGACCAGTCGAACGTTGAAAAAATGGTCAATATTGATGAAATTTTAACATTTAAACTTTTGACTTTAAATGACGGTTGGATGTGAGTTATTACTTTTTCAACTAAAATAAGTGTGTTTAAAGTCATTTCTGTGCCTGAAATTGGTCAAAATTGAAGATTTTGAGTAAGCAAAACTCTGTAAAAATGGCAATTTTGGTCACTGTGAGGGTTTAAAAAGTGGTTATTCAACATGAGGTCCGATCCAAATGACATTTTGAATCATTTTTGGTAGAGTCCAAAAAATCAATTTTCTGATGAAAAACGATGACCCCGGACCAGTCAAACGTTGAAAAAATGGTCAATATTGATGAAATTTTAACATTTAATCTTTTGACTTTAAATGACGGTTGGATGTGAGTTATTACTTTTTCAACAAAAATAAGTGTGTTTAAAGTCATTTCTGTGCCTGAAATTGGTCAAAATTGAAGATTTTGAGTAAGCAAAACTCTGTAAAAATGGCAATTTTGGTCACTGTGAGGGTTTAAAAAGTGGTTATTCAACATGAGGCCCGATCCAAATGACATTTTGAATCATTTTTGGTAGTCCAAAAAATCAATTTTCTGATGAAAAACGATGACCCCGGACCAGTCGAACGTTGAAAAAATGGTCAATATTGATGACGTTTTAACATTTAATCTTTTGACTTTAAATGACGGTTGGATGTGAGTTATTACTTTTTCAACTAAAATAAGTGTGTTTAAAGTCATTTCTGTGCCTGAAATTGGTCAAAATTGAAGATTTTGAGTAAGCAAAACTCTGTAAAAATGGCAGTTTTGGTCACTGTGAGGGTTTAAAAAGTGGTTATTCAACATGAGGCCCGATCCAAATGACATTTTGAATCATTTTTGGTAGAGTCCAAAAAATCAATTTTCTGATGAAAAACGATGACCCCGGGCCAGTCGAACGTTGAAAAAATGGTCAATATTGATGAAATTTTAACATTTAATCTTTTGACTTTAAATGACGGTTGGATGTGAGTTATTACTTTTTCAACTAAAATAAGTGTGTTTAAAGTCATTTCTGTGCCTGAAATTGGTCAAAATTGAAGATTTTGAGTAAGCAAAACTCTGTAAAAATGGCAGTTTTGGTCACTGTGAGGGTTTAAAAAGTGGTTATTCAACATGAGGCCTGATCCAAATGACATTTTGAATCATTTTTGGTAGAGTCCAAAAAATCAATTTTCTGATGAAAAACGATGACCCCGGACCAGTCGAACGTTGAAAAAATGGTCAATATTGACGAAATTTTAACATTTAATCTTTTGACTTTAAATGACGGTTGGATGTGAGTTATTACTTTTTCAACTACAATAAGTGTGTTTAAAGTCATTTCTGTGCCTGAAATTGGTCAAAATTGAAGATTTTGAGTAAGCAAAACTCTGTAAAAATGGCAATTTTGGTCACTGTAAGGGTTTAAAAAGTGGTTATTCAACATAAGGCCCGATCCAAATGACATTTTGAATCATTTTTGGTAGAGTCCAAAAAATCAATTTTCTGATGAAAAACGATGACCCCGGACCAGTCGAACGTTCAAAAAATGGTCAATATTGATGAAAGTTTAACATTTAATCTTTTGACTTTAAATGACGGTTGGATGTGAGTTATTACTTTTTCAACTAAAATAAGTGTGTTTAAAGTCATTTCTGTGCTGAAATTGGTCAAAATTGAAGATTTTGAGTAAGCAAAACTCTGTAAAAATGGCAATTTTGGTCACTGTGAGGGTTTAAAAAGTGGTTATTCAACATGAGGCCCGATCCAAATGACATTTTGAATCATTTTTGGTAGAGTCCAAAAAATCAATTTTCTGATGAAGAACACACTTATTTTAGTTGAAAAAGTAATAACTCACATCCAACCATCATTTAAAGTCAAAAGATTAAATGTTAAAATTTCATCAATATTGACCATTTTTTCAACGTTCGACTGGTCCGGGGTCATCGTTTTTCATCAGAAAATTGATTTTTTGGACTCTACCAAAAATGATTCAACATGTCATTTGGATCGGGCCTCATGTTGAATAACCACTTTTTAAACCCTCACAGTGACCAAAATTGCCATTTTTACAGAGTTTTGCTTACTCAAAATCTTCAATTTTGACCAATTTCAGGCACAGAAATGACTTTAAACACACTTATTTTAGTTGAAAAAGTAATAACTCACATCCAACCGTCATTTAAAGTCAAAAGATTAAATGTTAAAATTTCATCAATATTGACCATTTTTTCAACGTTCGACTGGTCCGGGGTCATCGTTTTTCATCAGAAAATTGATTTTTTGGACTCTACAAAAAATAATTCAAAATGTCATTTGGATCGGGCCTCATGTTGAATAACCACTTTTTAAACCCTCACAGTGACCAAAACTGCCATTTTTACAGAGTTTTGCTTACTCAAAATCTTCAATTTTGACCAATTTCAGGCACAGAAATGACTTTAAACACACTTATTTTAGTTGAAAAAGTAATAACTCACATCCAACCGTCATTTAAAGTCAAAAGATTAAATATTAAAATTTCATCAATATTGACCATTTTTTCAACGTTCGACTGGTCCGGGGTCATCGTTTTTCATCAGAAAATTGATTTTTTGGACTCTACCAAAAATGATTCAAAATGTCATTTGGATCGGGCCTCATGTTGAATAACCACTTTTTAAACCCTCACAGTGACCAAAATTGCCATTTTTACAGAGTTTTGCTTACTCAAAATCTTCAATTTTGACCAATTTCAGGCACAGAAATGACTTTAAACACACTTATTTTAGTTGAAAAAGTAATAACTCACATCCAACCGTCATTTAAAGTCAAAAGTTTAAATGTTAAAATTTCATCAATATTGACCATTTTTTCAACGTTCGACTGGTCCGGGGTCATCGTTTTTCATCAGAAAATTGATTTTTTGGACTCTACCAAAAATTATTCAAAATGTCATTTGGATCGGGCCTCATGTTGAATAACCACTTTTAAACCCTCACAGTGACCAAAACTGCCATTTTTACAGAGTTTTGCTTACTCAAAATCTTCAATTTTGACCAATTTCAGGCACAGAAATGACTTTAAACACACTTATTTTAGTTAAAAAAGTAATAACTCACATCCAACCGTCATTTAAAGTCAAAAGATTAAATATTAAAATTTCATCAATATTGACCATTTTTTCAACGTTCGACTGGTCATTTCTGTGCCTGAAATTGGTCAAAATTGAAGATTTTGAGTAAGCAAAACTCTGTAAAAATGGCAGTTTTGGTCACTGTGAGGGTTTAAAAAGTGGTTATTCAACATGAGGCCCGATCCAAATGACATTTTGAATCATTTTTGGTAGAGTCCAAAAAATCCATTTTCTGATGAAAAACGATGACCCCGGACCAGTCGAACGTTGAAAAAATGGTCAATATTGATGAAATTTTAACATTTAATCTTTTGACTTTAAATGATGGTTGGATGTGAGTTATTACTTTTTCAACTAAAATAAGTGTGTTTAAAGTCATTTCTGTGCTTGAAATTGGTCAAAATTGAAGATTTTGAGTAAGCAAAACTCTGTAAAAATGGCAATTTTGGTCACTGTGAGGGTTTAAAAAGTGGTTATTCAACATGAGGCCCGATCCAAATGACATTTTGAATCATTTTTGGTAGAGTCCAAAAAATCAATTTTCTGATGAAAAACGATGACCCCGGACCAGTCGAACGTTGAAAAAATGGTCAATATTGATGAAATTTTAACATTTAATCTTTTGACTTTAAATGACGGTTGGATGTGAGTTATTACTTTTTCAACTAAAATAAGTGTGTTTAAAGTCATTTCTGTGCCTGAAATTGGTCAAAATTGAAGATTTTGAGTAAGCAAAACTCTGTAAAAATGGCAATTTTGGTCACTGTGAGGGTTTAAAAAGTGGTTATTCAACATGAGGCCCGATCCAAATGACATTTTGAATCATTTTTGGTAGAGTCCAAAAAATCAATTTTCTGATGAAAAACGATGACCCCGGACCAGTCGAACATTGAAAAAATGGTCAATATTGATGAAATTTTAACATTCAATCTTTTCACTTTAAATGACGGTTGGATGTGAGTTATTACTTTTTCAACTAAAATAAGTGTGTTTAAAGTCATTTCTGTGCCTGAAATTGGTCAAAATTGAAGATTTTGAGTAAGCAAAACTCAGTAAAAATGGCAATTTTGGTCACTGTGAGGGTTTAAAAAGTGGTTATTCAACATGAGGCCCGATCCAAATGACATTTTGAATCATTTTTGGTAGAGTCCAAAAAATCAATTTTCTAATGAAAAACGATGACCCCGGACCAGTCGAACGTTGAAAAAATGGTCAATATTGATGAAATTTTAACATTTAATCTTTTGACTTTAAATGACAGTTGGATGTGAGTTATTACTTTTTCAACTAAAATAAGTGTGTTTAAAGTCATTTCTGTGCCTGAAATTGGTCAAAATTGAAGATTTTGAGTAAGCAAAACTCTGTAAAAATGGCAGTTTTGGTCACGGTGAGGGTTTAAAAAGTGGTTATTCAACATGAGGCCTGATCCAAATGACATTTTGAATCATTTTTGGTAGAGTCCAAAAAATCCATTTTCTGATGAAAAACGATGACCCCGGGCCAGTCGAACGTTGAAAAAATGGTCAATATTGATGAAATTTTAACATTTAATCTTTTGACTTTAAATGACGGTTGGATGTGAGTTATTACTTTTTCAACTAAAATAAGTGTGTTTAAAGTCATTTCTGTGCCTGAAATTGGTCAAAATTGAAGATTTTGAGTAAGCAAAACTCTGTAAAAATGGCAATTTTGGTCACTGTGAGGGTTTAAAAAGTGGTTATTCAACATGAGGCCCGATCCAAATGACATTTTGAATCATTTTTTGTAGAGTCCAAAAAATCAATTTTCTGATGAAAAACGATGACCCCGGACCAGTCGAACGTTGAAAAAATGGTCAATATTGATGAAATTTTAACATTTAATCTTTTGACTTTAAATGACGGTTGGATGTGAGTTATTACTTTTTCAACTAAAATAAGTGTGTTTAACCCTTTCGATGCTCATGACGAGCTCAGCTCGTCATGATGCACAGTTGAGCTGTGCTGATGACAAGCTGAGCTCGTCATAAAAAAAGTAAAATAGCAATTTCCAGCACAGGAGGGGAAAACACCTAGCAGCCAAGGTGTTAAAGTCATTTCTGTGCCTGAAATTGGTCAAAATTGAAGATTTTGAGTAAGCAAAACTCTGTAAAAATGGCAGTTTTGGTCACTGTGAGGGTTTAAAAAGTGGTTATTCAACATGAGGCCCGATCCAAATGACATTTTGAATCATTTTTGGTAGAGTCCAAAAAATCAATTTTCTGATGAAAAACGATGACCCCGGACCAGTCGAACGTTGAAAAAATGGTCAATATTGATGAAATTTTAACATTTAATCTTTTCACTTTAAATGACGGTTGGATGTGAGTTATTACTTTTTCAACTAAAATAAGTATGTTTAAAGTCATTTCTGTGCCTGAAATTGGTCAAAATGTAAGATTTTGAGTAAGCAAAACTCTGTAAAAATGGCAGTTTTGGTCACTGTGAGGGTTTAAAAAGTGGTTATTCAACATGAGGCCCGATCCAAATGACATTTTGAATCATTTTTGGTAGAGTCCAAAAAATCAATTTTCTGATGAAAAACGATGACCCCGGACCAGTCGAACGTTAAAAAAATGGTCAATATTGATGAAATTTTAACATTTAATCTTTTGACTTTAAATGACGGTTGGATGTGAGTTATTACTTTTTCAACTAAAATAAGTGTGTTTAAAGTCATTTCTGTGCCTGAAATTGGTCAAAATTGAAGATTTTGAGTAAGCAAAACTCTGTAAAAATGGCAGTTTTGGTCACTGTGAGGGTTTAAAAAGTGGTTATTCAACATGAGGCCCGATCCAAATGACATTTTGAATCATTTTTGGTAGAGTCCAAAAAATCAATTTTCTGATGAAAAACGATGACCCCGGACCAGTCGAACGTTGAAAAAATGGTCAATATTGATGAAATTTTAACATTTAATCTTTTGACTTTAAATGACGATTGGATGTGAGTTATTACTTTTTCAACTAAAATAAGTCTGTTTAAAGTCATTTCTGTGCCTGAAATTGGTCAAAATTGAAGATTTTGAGTAAGCAAAACTCTGTAAAAATGGCAATTTAAGTCACTGTGAGGGTTTAAAAAGTGGTTATTCAACATGAGGCCTGATCCAAATGACATTTTGAATCATTTTTGGTAGAGTCCAAAAAATCCATTTTCTGATGAAAAACGATGACCCCGGACCAGTCGAACGTTGAAAAAATGGTCAATATTGATGAAATTTTAACATTTAATCTTTTGACTTTAAATGACGGTTGGATGTGAGTTATTACTTTTTCAACTAAAATAAGTGTGTTTAAAGTCATTTCTGTGCCTGAAATTGGTCAAAATTGAAGATTTTGAGTAAGCAAAACTCAGTAAAAATGGCAATTTTGGTCACTGTGAGGGTTTAAAAAGTGGTTATTCAACATGAGGCCCGATCCAAATGACATTTTGAATCATTTTTGGTAGAGTCCAAAAAATCAATTTTCTGATGAAAAACGATGACCCCGGACCAGTCGAACGTTGAAAAAATGGTCAATATTGATGAAATTTTAACATTTAATCTTTTGACTTTAAATGACGGTTGGATGTGAGTTATTACTTTTTCAACTAAAATAAGTGTGTTTAAAGTCATTTCTGTGCTTGAAATTGGTCAAAATTGAAGATTTTGAGTAAGCAAAACTCTGTAAAAATGGCAATTTTGGTCACTGTGAGGGTTTAAAAAGTGGTTATTCAACATGAGGCCCGATCCAAATGACATTTTGAATCATTTTTGGTAGAGTCCAAAAAATCAATTTTCTGATGAAAAACGATGACCCCGGACCAGTCGAACGTTGAAAAAATGGTCAATATTGATGAAATTTTAACATTTAATCTTTTGACTTTAAATGACGGTTGGATGTGAGTTATTACTTTTTCAACTAAAATAAGTGTGTTTAAAGTCATTTCTGTGCCTGAAATTGGTCAAAATTGAAGATTTTGAGTAAGCAAAACTCTGTAAAAATGGCAATTTTGGTCACTGTGAGGGTTTAAAAAGTGGTTATTCAACATGAGGCCCGATCCAAATGACATTTTGAATCATTTTTGGTAGAGTCCAAAAAATCAATTTTCTGATGAAAAACGATGACCCCGGACCAGTCGAACGTTGAAAAAATGGTCAATATTGATGAAATTTTAACATTTAATCTTTTGACTTTAAATGACGGTTGGATGTGAGTTATTACTTTTTCAACTAAAATAAGTGTGTTTAAAGTCATTTCTGTGCCTGAAATTGGTCAAAATTGAAGATTTTGAGTAAGCAAAACTCTGTAAAAATGGCAGTTTTGGTCACTGTGAGGGTTTAAAAAGTGGTTATTCAACATGAGGCCCGATCCAAATGACATTTTGAATCATTTTTGGTAGAGTCCAAAAAATCAATTTTCTGATGAAAAACGATGACCCCGGACCAGTCGAACGTTGAAAAAATGGTCAATATTGATGAAATTTTAACATTTAATCTTTTGACTTTAAATGACGGTTGGATGTGAGTTATTACTTTTTCAACTAAAATAAGTGTGTTTAAAGTCATTTCTGTGCCTGAAATTGGTCAAAATTGAAGATTTTGAGTAAGCAAAACTCTGTAAAAATGGCAATTTTGGTCACTGTGAGGGTTTAAAAAGTGGTTATTCAACATGAGGCCTGATCCAAATGACATTTTGAATCATTTTTGGTAGAGTCCAAAAAATCCATTTTCTGATGAAAAACGATGACCCGGACCAGTCGAACGTTGAAAAAATGGTCAATATTGATGAAATTTTAACATTTAATCTTTTGACTTTAAATGACGGTTGGATGTGAGTTATTACTTTTTCAACTAAAATAAGTGTGTTTAAAGTCATTTCTGTGCCTGAAATTGGTCAAAATTGAAGATTTTGAGTAAGCAAAACTCTGTAAAAATGGCAATTTTGGTCACTGTGAGGGTTTAAAAAGTGGTTATTCAACATGAAGCCCGATCCAAATGACATTTTGAATCATTTTTGGTAGAGTCCAAAAAATCAATTTTCTGATGAAAAACGATGACCCCGGACCAGTCGAACGTTGAAAAAATGGTCAATATTGATGAAATTTTAACATTTAATCTTTTGACTTTAAATGACGGTTGGATGTGAGTTATTACTTTTTCAACTAAAATAAGTGTGTTTAAAGTCATTTCTGTGCTTGAAATTGGTCAAAATTGAAGATTTTGAGTAAGCAAAACTCTGTAAAAATGGCAATTTTGGTCACTGTGAGGGTTTAAAAAGTGGTTATTCAACATGAGGCCCGATCCAAATGACATTTTGAATCATTTTTGGTAGAGTCCAAAAAATCAATTTTCTGATGAAAAACGATGACCCCGGACCAGTCGAACGTTGAAAAAATGGTCAATATTGATGAAATTTTAACATTTAATCTTTTGACTTTAAATGACGGTTGGATGTGAGTTATTACTTTTTCAACTAAAATAAGTGTGTTTAAAGTCATTTCTGTGCCTGAAATTGGTCAAAATTGAAGATTTTGAGTAAGCAAAACTCTGTAAAAATGGCAATTTTGGTCACTGTGAGGGTTTAAAAAGTGGTTATTCAACATGAGGCCCGATCCAAATGACATTTTGAATCATTTTTGGTAGAGTCCAAAAAATCAATTTTCTGATGAAAAACGATGACCCCGGACCAGTCGAACGTTGAAAAAATGGTCAATATTGATGAAATTTTAACATTTAATCTTTTCACTTTAAATGACGGTTGGATGTGAGTTATTACTTTTTCAACTAAAATAAGTGTGTTTAAAGTCATTTCTGTGCCTGAAATTGGTCAAAATTGAAGATTTTGAGTAAGCAAAACTCTGTAAAAATGGCAGTTTTGGTCACTGTGAGGGTTTAAAAAGTTGTTATTCAACATGAGGCCCGATCCAAATGACATTTTGAATCATTTTTGGTAGAGTCCAAAAAATCAATTTTCTGATGAAAAACGATGACCCCGGACCAGTCGAACGTTGAAAAAATGGTCAATATTGATGACATTTTAATATTTAATCTTTTCACTTTAAATGACGGTTGGATGTGAGTTATTACTTTTTCAACTAAAATAAGTGTGTTTAAAGTCATTTCTGTGCCTGAAATTGGTCAAAATTGAAGATTTTGAGTAAGCAAAACTCTGTAAAAATGGCAATTTTGGTCACTGTGTGGGTTTAAAAAGTGGTTATTCAACATGAGGCCCGATCCAAATGACATTTTGAATCATTTTTGGTAGAGTCCAAAAAATCCATTTTCTGATGAAAAACGATGACCCCGGACCAGTCGAACGTTAAAAAATGGTCAATATTGATGAAATTTTAACATTTAATCTTTTCACTTTAAATGACGGTTGGATGTGAGTTATTACTTTTTCAACTAAAATAAGTGTGTTTAAAGTCATTTCTGTGCCTGAAATTGGTCAAAATTGAAGATTTTGAGTAAGCAAAACTCTGTAAAAATGGCAATTTTGGTCACTGTGAGGGTTTAAAAAGTGGTTATTCAACATGAGGCCCGATCCAAATGACATTTTGAATCATTTTTGGTAGAGTCCAAAAAATCAATTTTCTGATGAAAAACGATGACCCCGGACCAGTCGAACGTTGAAAAAATGGTCAATATTGATGAAATTTTAACATTTAATCTTTTCACTTTAAATGACGGTTGGATGTGAGTTATTACTTTTTCAACTAAAATAAGTGTGTTTAAAGTCATTTCTGTGCCTGAAATAGGTCAAAATTGAAGATTTTGAGTAAGCAAAACTCTGTAAAAATGGCAGTTTTGGTCACTGTGAGGGTTTAAAAAGTGGTTATTCAACATGAGGCCCGAACCAAATGACATTTTGAATCATTTTTGGTAGAGTCCAAAAAATCAATTTTCTGATGAAAAACGATGACCCCGGACCAGTCGAACGTTGAAAAAATGGTCAATATTGATGACATTTTAATATTTAATCTTTTCACTTTAAATGACGGTTGGATGTGAGTTATTACTTTTTCAACTAAAATAAGTGTGTTTAAAGTCATTTCTGTGCCTGAAATTGGTCAAAATTGAAGATTTTGAGTAAGCAAAACTCTGTAAAAATGGCAATTTTGGTCACTGTGAGGGTTTAAAAAGTGGTTATTCAACATGAGGCCCGATCCAAATGACATTTTGAATCATTTTTGGTAGAGTCCAAAAAATCCATTTTCTGATGAAAAACGATGACCCCGGACCAGTCGAACGTTGAAAAAATGGTCAATATTGATGAAATTTAACATTTAATCTTTTCACTTTAAATGACGGTTGGATGTGAGTTATTACTTTTTCAACTAAAATAAGTGTGTTTAAAGTCATTTCTGTGCCTGAAATTGGTCAAAATTGAAGATTTTGAGTAAGCAAAACTCTGTAAAAATGGCAATTTTGGTCACTGTGAGGGTTTAAAAAGTGGTTATTCAACATGAGGCCCGATCCAAATGACATTTTGAATCATTTTTGGTAGAGTCCAAAAAATCAATTTTCTGATGAAAAACGATGACCCCGGACCAGTCGAACGTTCAAAAAATGGTCAATATTGATGAAATTTTAACATTTAATCTTTTGACTTTAAATGACGGTTGGATGTGAGTTATTACTTTTTCAACTAAAATAAGTGTGTTTAAAGTCATTTCTGTGCCTGAAATTGGTCAAAATTGAAGATTTTGAGTAAGCAAAACTCTGTAAAAATGGCAATTTTGGTCACTGTGAGGGTTTAAAAAGTGGTTATTCAACATGAGGCCCGATCCAAATGACATTTTGAATCATTTTTGGTAGAGTCCAAAAAATCCTTTTTCTGATGAAAAACGATGACCCCGGACCAGTCGAACGTTCAAAAAATGGTCAATATTGATGAAATTTTAACATTTCATCTTTTGACTTTAAATGACGGTTGGATGTGAGTTATTACTTTTTCAACTAAAATAAGTGTGTTTAAAGTCATTTCTGTGCCTGAAATTGGTCAAAATTGAAGATTTTGAGTAAGCAAAACTCTGTAAAAATGGCAGTTTTGGTCACTGTGAGGGTTTAAAAAGTGGTTATTCAACATGAGGCCCGATCCAAATGACATTTTGAATCATTTTTGGTAGAGTCCAAAAAATCAAATTTCTGATGAAAAACGATGACCCCGGACCAGTCGAACGTTGAAAAAATGGTCAATATTGATGAAATTTTAACATTTAATCTTTTGACTTTAAATGACGGTTGGATGTGAGTTATTACTTTTTCAACTAAAATAAGTGTGTTTAAAGTCATTTCTGTGCCTGAAATTGGTCAAAATTGAAGATTTTGAGTAAGCAAAACTCTGTAAAAATGGCAATTTTGGTCACTGTGAGGGTTTAAAAAGTGGTTATTCAACATGAGGCCTGATCCAAATGACATTTTGAATCATTTTTGGTAGAGTCCAAAAAATCCATTTTCTGATGAAAAACGATGACCCCGGACCAGTCGAACGTTGAAAAAATGGTCAATATTGATGAAATTTTAACATTTAATCTTTTGACTTTAAATGACGGTTGGATGTGAGTTATTACTTTTTCAACTAAAATAAGTGTGTTTAAAGTCATTTCTGTGCCTGAAATTGGTCAAAATTGAAGATTTTGAGTAAGCAAAACTCTGTAAAAATGGCAATTTTGGTCACTGTGAGGGTTTAAAAAGTGGTTATTCAACATGAGGCCCGATCCAAATGACATTTTGAATCATTTTTGGTAGAGTCCAAAAAATCAATTTTCTGATGAAAAACGATGACCCCGGACCAGTCGAACGTTGAAAAAATGGTCAATATTGATGAAATTTTAACATTTAATCTTTTGACTTTAAATGACGGTTGGATGTGAGTTATTACTTTTTCAACTAAAATAAGTGTGTTTAAAGTCATTTCTGTGCTTGAAATTGGTCAAAATTGAAGATTTTGAGTAAGCAAAACTCTGTAAAAATGGCAATTTTGGTCACTGTGAGGGTTTAAAAAGTGGTTATTCAACATGAGGCCCGATCCAAATGACATTTTGAATCATTTTTGGTAGAGTCCAAAAAATCAATTTTCTGATGAAAAACGATGACCCCGGACCAGTCGAACGTTGAAAAAATGGTCAATATTGATGAAATTTTAACATTTAATCTTTTGACTTTAAATGACGGTTGGATGTGAGTTATTACTTTTTCAACTAAAATAAGTGTGTTTAAAGTCATTTCTGTGCCTGAAATTGGTCAAAATTGAAGATTTTGAGTAAGCAAAACTCTGTAAAAATGGCAATTTTGGTCACTGTGAGGGTTTAAAAAGTGGTTATTCAACATGAGGCCCGATCCAAATGACATTTTGAATCATTTTTTGTAGAGTCCAAAAAATCAATTTTCTGATGAAAAACGATGACCCCGGACCAGTCGAACGTTGAAAAAATGGTCAATATTGATGAAATTTTAACATTTAATCTTTTGACTTTAAATGACGGTTGGATGTGAGTTATTACTTTTTCAACTAAAATAAGTGTGTTTAACCCTTTCGATGCTCATGACGAGCTCAGCTCGTCATGATGCACAGTTGAGCTGTGCTGATGACAAGCTGAGCTCGTCATAAAAAAAGTAAAATAGCAATTTCCAGCACAGGAGGGGAAAACACCTAGCAGCCAAGGTGTTAAAGTCATTTCTGTGCCTGAAATTGGTCAAAATTGAAGATTTTGAGTAAGCAAAACTCTGTAAAAATGGCAGTTTTGGTCACTGTGAGGGTTTAAAAAGTGGTTATTCAACATGAGGCCCGATCCAAATGACATTTTGAATCATTTTTGGTAGAGTCCAAAAAATCAATTTTCTGATGAAAAACGATGACCCCGGACCAGTCGAACGTTGAAAAAATGGTCAATATTGATGAAATTTTAACATTTAATCTTTTCACTTTAAATGACGGTTGGATGTGAGTTATTACTTTTTCAACTAAAATAAGTATGTTTAAAGTCATTTCTGTGCCTGAAATTGGTCAAAATGTAAGATTTTGAGTAAGCAAAACTCTGTAAAAATGGCAGTTTTGGTCACTGTGAGGGTTTAAAAAGTGGTTATGCAACATGAGGCCCGATCCAAATGACATTTTGAATCATTTTTGGTAGAGTCCAAAAAATCAATTTTCTGATGAAAAACGATGACCCCGGACCAGTCGAACGTTAAAAAAATGGTCAATATTGATGAAATTTTAACATTTAATCTTTTGACTTTAAATGACGGTTGGATGTGAGTTATTACTTTTTCAACTAAAATAAGTGTGTTTAAAGTCATTTCTGTGCCTGAAATTGGTCAAAATTGAAGATTTTGAGTAAGCAAAACTCTGTAAAAATGGCAATTTTGGTCACTGTGAGGGTTTAAAAAGTGGTTATTCAACATGAAGCCCGATCCAAATGACATTTTGAATCATTTTTGGTAGAGTCCAAAAAATCAATTTTCTGATGAAAAACGATGACCCCGGACCAGTCGAACGTTGAAAAAATGGTCAATATTGATGAAATTTTAACATTTAATCTTTTGACTTTAAATGACGGTTGGATGTGAGTTATTACTTTTTCAACTAAAATAAGTGTGTTTAAAGTCATTTCTGTGCTTGAAATTGGTCAAAATTGAAGATTTTGAGTAAGCAAAACTCTGTAAAAATGGCAATTTTGGTCACTGTGAGGGTTTAAAAAGTGGTTATTCAACATGAGGCCCGATCCAAATGACATTTTGAATCATTTTTGGTAGAGTCCAAAAAATCAATTTTCTGATGAAAAACGATGACCCCGGACCAGTCGAACGTTGAAAAAATGGTCAATATTGATGAAATTTTAACATTTAATCTTTTGACTTTAAATGACGGTTGGATGTGAGTTATTACTTTTTCAACTAAAATAAGTGTGTTTAAAGTCATTTCTGTGCCTGAAATTGGTCAAAATTGAAGATTTTGAGTAAGCAAAACTCTGTAAAAATGGCAATTTTGGTCACTGTGAGGGTTTAAAAAGTGGTTATTCAACATGAGGCCCGATCCAAATGACATTTTGAATCATTTTTGGTAGAGTCCAAAAAATCAATTTTCTGATGAAAAACGATGACCCCGGACCAGTCGAACGTTGAAAAAATGGTCAATATTGATGAAATTTTAACATTTAATCTTTTCACTTTAAATGACGGTTGGATGTGAGTTATTACTTTTTCAACTAAAATAAGTGTGTTTAAAGTCATTTCTGTGCCTGAAATTGGTCAAAATTGAAGATTTTGAGTAAGCAAAACTCTGTAAAAATGGCAGTTTTGGTCACTGTGAGGGTTTAAAAAGTTGTTATTCAACATGAGGCCCGATCCAAATGACATTTTGAATCATTTTTGGTAGAGTCCAAAAAATCAATTTTCTGATGAAAAACGATGACCCCGGACCAGTCGAACGTTGAAAAAATGGTCAATATTGATGACATTTTAATATTTAATCTTTTCACTTTAAATGACGGTTGGATGTGAGTTATTACTTTTTCAACTAAAATAAGTGTGTTTAAAGTCATTTCTGTGCCTGAAATTGGTCAAAATTGAAGATTTTGAGTAAGCAAAACTCTGTAAAAATGGCAATTTTGGTCACTGTGTGGGTTTAAAAAGTGGTTATTCAACATGAGGCCCGATCCAAATGACATTTTGAATCATTTTTGGTAGAGTCCAAAAAATCCATTTTCTGATGAAAAACGATGACCCCGGACCAGTCGAACGTTAAAAAATGGTCAATATTGATGAAATTTTAACATTTAATCTTTTCACTTTAAATGACGGTTGGATGTGAGTTATTACTTTTTCAACTAAAATAAGTGTGTTTAAAGTCATTTCTGTGCCTGAAATTGGTCAAAATTGAAGATTTTGAGTAAGCAAAACTCTGTAAAAATGGCAATTTTGGTCACTGTGAGGGTTTAAAAAGTGGTTATTCAACATGAGGCCCGATCCAAATGACATTTTGAATCATTTTTGGTAGAGTCCAAAAAATCAATTTTCTGATGAAAAACGATGACCCCGGACCAGTCGAACGTTGAAAAAATGGTCAATATTGATGAAATTTTAACATTTAATCTTTTCACTTTAAATGACGGTTGGATGTGAGTTATTACTTTTTCAACTAAAATAAGTGTGTTTAAAGTCATTTCTGTGCCTGAAATAGGTCAAAATTGAAGATTTTGAGTAAGCAAAACTCTGTAAAAATGGCAGTTTTGGTCACTGTGAGGGTTTAAAAAGTGGTTATTCAACATGAGGCCCGAACCAAATGACATTTTGAATCATTTTTGGTAGAGTCCAAAAAATCAATTTTCTGATGAAAAACGATGACCCCGGACCAGTCGAACGTTGAAAAAATGGTCAATATTGATGACATTTTAATATTTAATCTTTTCACTTTAAATGACGGTTGGATGTGAGTTATTACTTTTTCAACTAAAATAAGTGTGTTTAAAGTCATTTCTGTGCCTGAAATTGGTCAAAATTGAAGATTTTGAGTAAGCAAAACTCTGTAAAAATGGCAATTTTGGTCACTGTGAGGGTTTAAAAAGTGGTTATTCAACATGAGGCCCGATCCAAATGACATTTTGAATCATTTTTGGTAGAGTCCAAAAAATCCATTTTCTGATGAAAAACGATGACCCCGGACCAGTCGAACGTTGAAAAAATGGTCAATATTGATGAAATTTAACATTTAATCTTTTCACTTTAAATGACGGTTGGATGTGAGTTATTACTTTTTCAACTAAAATAAGTGTGTTTAAAGTCATTTCTGTGCCTGAAATTGGTCAAAATTGAAGATTTTGAGTAAGCAAAACTCTGTAAAAATGGCAATTTTGGTCACTGTGAGGGTTTAAAAAGTGGTTATTCAACATGAGGCCCGATCCAAATGACATTTTGAATCATTTTTGGTAGAGTCCAAAAAATCAATTTTCTGATGAAAAACGATGACCCCGGACCAGTCGAACGTTCAAAAAATGGTCAATATTGATGAAATTTTAACATTTAATCTTTTGACTTTAAATGACGGTTGGATGTGAGTTATTACTTTTTCAACTAAAATAAGTGTGTTTAAAGTCATTTCTGTGCCTGAAATTGGTCAAAATTGAAGATTTTGAGTAAGCAAAACTCTGTAAAAATGGCAATTTTGGTCACTGTGAGGGTTTAAAAAGTGGTTATTCAACATGAGGCCCGATCCAAATGACATTTTGAATCATTTTTGGTAGAGTCCAAAAAATCCTTTTTCTGATGAAAAACGATGACCCCGGACCAGTCGAACGTTCAAAAAATGGTCAATATTGATGAAATTTTAACATTTCATCTTTTGACTTTAAATGACGGTTGGATGTGAGTTATTACTTTTTCAACTAAAATAAGTGTGTTTAAAGTCATTTCTGTGCCTGAAATTGGTCAAAATTGAAGATTTTGAGTAAGCAAAACTCTGTAAAAATGGCAGTTTTGGTCACTGTGAGGGTTTAAAAAGTGGTTATTCAACATGAGGCCCGATCCAAATGACATTTTGAATCATTTTTGGTAGAGTCCAAAAAATCAAATTTCTGATGAAAAACGATGACCCCGGACCAGTCGAACGTTGAAAAAATGGTCAATATTGATGAAATTTTAACATTTAATCTTTTGACTTTAAATGACGGTTGGATGTGAGTTATTACTTTTTCAACTAAAATAAGTGTGTTTAAAGTCATTTCTGTGCCTGAAATTGGTCAAAATTGAAGATTTTGAGTAAGCAAAACTCTGTAAAAATGGCAATTTTGGTCACTGTGAGGGTTTAAAAAGTGGTTATTCAACATGAGGCCTGATCCAAATGACATTTTGAATCATTTTTGGTAGAGTCCAAAAAATCCATTTTCTGATGAAAAACGATGACCCCGGACCAGTCGAACGTTGAAAAAATGGTCAATATTGATGAAATTTTAACATTTAATCTTTTGACTTTAAATGACGGTTGGATGTGAGTTATTACTTTTTCAACTAAAATAAGTGTGTTTAAAGTCATTTCTGTGCCTGAAATTGGTCAAAATTGAAGATTTTGAGTAAGCAAAACTCTGTAAAAATGGCAATTTTGGTCACTGTGAGGGTTTAAATAGTGGTTATTCAACATGAGGCCCGATCCAAATGACATTTTGAATCATTTTTGGTAGAGTCCAAAAAATCAATTTTCTGATGAAAAACGATGACCCCGGACCAGTCGAACGTTGAAAAAATGGTCAATATTGATGAAATTTTAACATTTAATCTTTTGACTTTAAATGACGGTTGGATGTGAGTTATTACTTTTTCAACTAAAATAAGTGTGTTTAAAGTCATTTCTGTGCTTGAAATTGGTCAAAATTGAAGATTTTGAGTAAGCAAAACTCTGTAAAAATGGCAATTTTGGTCACTGTGAGGGTTTAAAAAGTGGTTATTCAACATGAGGCCCGATCCAAATGACATTTTGAATCATTTTTGGTAGAGTCCAAAAAATCAATTTTCTGATGAAAAACGATGACCCCGGACCAGTCGAACGTTGAAAAAATGGTCAATATTGATGAAATTTTAACATTTAATCTTTTGACTTTAAATGACGGTTGGATGTGAGTTATTACTTTTTCAACTAAAATAAGTGTGTTTAAAGTCATTTCTGTGCCTGAAATTGGTCAAAATTGAAGATTTTGAGTAAGCAAAACTCTGTAAAAATGGCAATTTTGGTCACTGTGAGGGTTTAAAAAGTGGTTATTCAACATGAGGCCCGATCCAAATGACATTTTGAATCATTTTTGGTAGAGTCCAAAAAATCAATTTTCTGATGAAAAACGATGACCCCGGACCAGTCGAACGTTGAAAAAATGGTCAATATTGATGAAATTTTAACATTTAATCTTTTGACTTTAAATGACGGTTGGATGTGAGTTATTACTTTTTCAACTAAAATAAGTGTGTTTAAAGTCATTTCTGTGCCTGAAATTGGTCAAAATTGAAGATTTTGAGTAAGCAAAACTCTGTAAAAATGGCAGTTTTGGTCACTGTGAGGGTTTAAAAAGTGGTTATTCAACATGAGGCCCGATCCAAATGACATTTTGAATCATTTTTGGTAGAGTCCAAAAAATCAATTTTCTGATGAAAAACGATGACCCCGGACCAGTCGAACGTTGAAAAAATGGTCAATATTGATGAAATTTTAACATTTAATCTTTTGACTTTAAATGACGGTTGGATGTGAGTTATTACTTTTTCAACTAAAATAAGTGTGTTTAAAGTCATTTCTGTGCCTGAAATTGGTCAAAATTGAAGATTTTGAGTAAGCAAAACTCTGTAAAAATGGCAATTTTGGTCACTGTGAGGGTTTAAAAAGTGGTTATTCAACATGAGGCCCGATCCAAATGACATTTTGAATCATTTTTGGTAGAGTCCAAAAAATCAATTTTCTGATGAAAAACGATGACCCCGGACCAGTCGAACGTTGAAAAAATGGTCAATATTGATGAAATTTTAACATTTAATCTTTTGACTTTAAATGACGGTTGGATGTGAGTTATTACTTTTTCAACTAAAATAAGTGTGTTTAAAGTCATTTCTGTGCCTGAAATTGGTCAAAATTGAAGATTTTGAGTAAGCAAAACTCTGTAAAAATGGCAGTTTTGGTCACTGTGAGGGTTTAAAAAGTGGTTATTCAACATGAGGCCCGATCCAAATGACATTTTGAATCATTTTTGGTAGAGTCCAAAAAATCAATTTTCTGATGAAAAACGATGACCCCGGACCAGTCGAACGTTGAAAAAATGGTCAATATTGATGAAATTTTAACATTTAATCTTTTGACTTTAAATGACGGTTGGATGTGAGTTATTACTTTTTCAACTAAAATAAGTGTGTTTAAAGTCATTTCTGTGCCTGAAATTGGTCAAAATTGAAGATTTTGAGTAAGCAAAACTCTGTAAAAATGGCAATTTTGGTCACTGTGAGGGTTTAAAAAGTGGTTATTCAACATGAGGCCTGATCCAAATGACATTTTGAATCATTTTTGGTAGAGTCCAAAAAATCCATTTTCTGATGAAAAACGATGACCCGGACCAGTCGAACGTTGAAAAAATGGTCAATATTGATGAAATTTTAACATTTAATCTTTTGACTTTAAATGACGGTTGGATGTGAGTTATTACTTTTTCAACTAAAATAAGTGTGTTTAAAGTCATTTCTGTGCCTGAAATTGGTCAAAATTGAAGATTTTGAGTAAGCAAAACTCTGTAAAAATGGCAATTTTGGTCACTGTGAGGGTTTAAAAAGTGGTTATTCAACATGAAGCCCGATCCAAATGACATTTTGAATCATTTTTGGTAGAGTCCAAAAAATCAATTTTCTGATGAAAAACGATGACCCCGGACCAGTCGAACGTTGAAAAAATGGTCAATATTGATGAAATTTTAACATTTAATCTTTTGACTTTAAATGACGGTTGGATGTGAGTTATTACTTTTTCAACTAAAATAAGTGTGTTTAAAGTCATTTCTGTGCTTGAAATTGGTCAAAATTGAAGATTTTGAGTAAGCAAAACTCTGTAAAAATGGCAATTTTGGTCACTGTGAGGGTTTAAAAAGTGGTTATTCAACATGAGGCCCGATCCAAATGACATTTTGAATCATTTTTGGTAGAGTCCAAAAAATCAATTTTCTGATGAAAAACGATGACCCCGGACCAGTCGAACGTTGAAAAAATGGTCAATATTGATGAAATTTTAACATTTAATCTTTTGACTTTAAATGACGGTTGGATGTGAGTTATTACTTTTTCAACTAAAATAAGTGTGTTTAAAGTCATTTCTGTGCCTGAAATTGGTCAAAATTGAAGATTTTGAGTAAGCAAAACTCTGTAAAAATGGCAATTTTGGTCACTGTGAGGGTTTAAAAAGTGGTTATTCAACATGAGGCCCGATCCAAATGACATTTTGAATCATTTTTGGTAGAGTCCAAAAAATCAATTTTCTGATGAAAAACGATGACCCCGGACCAGTCGAACGTTGAAAAAATGGTCAATATTGATGAAATTTTAACATTTAATCTTTTCACTTTAAATGACGGTTGGATGTGAGTTATTACTTTTTCAACTAAAATAAGTGTGTTTAAAGTCATTTCTGTGCCTGAAATTGGTCAAAATTGAAGATTTTGAGTAAGCAAAACTCTGTAAAAATGGCAGTTTTGGTCACTGTGAGGGTTTAAAAAGTTGTTATTCAACATGAGGCCCGATCCAAATGACATTTTGAATCATTTTTGGTAGAGTCCAAAAAATCAATTTTCTGATGAAAAACGATGACCCCGGACCAGTCGAACGTTGAAAAAATGGTCAATATTGATGACATTTTAATATTTAATCTTTTCACTTTAAATGACGGTTGGATGTGAGTTATTACTTTTTCAACTAAAATAAGTGTGTTTAAAGTCATTTCTGTGCCTGAAATTGGTCAAAATTGAAGATTTTGAGTAAGCAAAACTCTGTAAAAATGGCAATTTTGGTCACTGTGTGGGTTTAAAAAGTGGTTATTCAACATGAGGCCCGATCCAAATGACATTTTGAATCATTTTTGGTAGAGTCCAAAAAATCCATTTTCTGATGAAAAACGATGACCCCGGACCAGTCGAACGTTAAAAAATGGTCAATATTGATGAAATTTTAACATTTAATCTTTTCACTTTAAATGACGGTTGGATGTGAGTTATTACTTTTTCAACTAAAATAAGTGTGTTTAAAGTCATTTCTGTGCCTGAAATTGGTCAAAATTGAAGATTTTGAGTAAGCAAAACTCTGTAAAAATGGCAATTTTGGTCACTGTGAGGGTTTAAAAAGTGGTTATTCAACATGAGGCCCGATCCAAATGACATTTTGAATCATTTTTGGTAGAGTCCAAAAAATCAATTTTCTGATGAAAAACGATGACCCCGGACCAGTCGAACGTTGAAAAAATGGTCAATATTGATGAAATTTTAACATTTAATCTTTTCACTTTAAATGACGGTTGGATGTGAGTTATTACTTTTTCAACTAAAATAAGTGTGTTTAAAGTCATTTCTGTGCCTGAAATAGGTCAAAATTGAAGATTTTGAGTAAGCAAAACTCTGTAAAAATGGCAGTTTTGGTCACTGTGAGGGTTTAAAAAGTGGTTATTCAACATGAGGCCCGAACCAAATGACATTTTGAATCATTTTTGGTAGAGTCCAAAAAATCAATTTTCTGATGAAAAACGATGACCCCGGACCAGTCGAACGTTGAAAAAATGGTCAATATTGATGACATTTTAATATTTAATCTTTTCACTTTAAATGACGGTTGGATGTGAGTTATTACTTTTTCAACTAAAATAAGTGTGTTTAAAGTCATTTCTGTGCCTGAAATTGGTCAAAATTGAAGATTTTGAGTAAGCAAAACTCTGTAAAAATGGCAATTTTGGTCACTGTGAGGGTTTAAAAAGTGGTTATTCAACATGAGGCCCGATCCAAATGACATTTTGAATCATTTTTGGTAGAGTCCAAAAAATCCATTTTCTGATGAAAAACGATGACCCCGGACCAGTCGAACGTTGAAAAAATGGTCAATATTGATGAAATTTAACATTTAATCTTTTCACTTTAAATGACGGTTGGATGTGAGTTATTACTTTTTCAACTAAAATAAGTGTGTTTAAAGTCATTTCTGTGCCTGAAATTGGTCAAAATTGAAGATTTTGAGTAAGCAAAACTCTGTAAAAATGGCAATTTTGGTCACTGTGAGGGTTTAAAAAGTGGTTATTCAACATGAGGCCCGATCCAAATGACATTTTGAATCATTTTTGGTAGAGTCCAAAAAATCAATTTTCTGATGAAAAACGATGACCCCGGACCAGTCGAACGTTCAAAAAATGGTCAATATTGATGAAATTTTAACATTTAATCTTTTGACTTTAAATGACGGTTGGATGTGAGTTATTACTTTTTCAACTAAAATAAGTGTGTTTAAAGTCATTTCTGTGCCTGAAATTGGTCAAAATTGAAGATTTTGAGTAAGCAAAACTCTGTAAAAATGGCAATTTTGGTCACTGTGAGGGTTTAAAAAGTGGTTATTCAACATGAGGCCCGATCCAAATGACATTTTGAATCATTTTTGGTAGAGTCCAAAAAATCCTTTTTCTGATGAAAAACGATGACCCCGGACCAGTCGAACGTTCAAAAAATGGTCAATATTGATGAAATTTTAACATTTCATCTTTTGACTTTAAATGACGGTTGGATGTGAGTTATTACTTTTTCAACTAAAATAAGTGTGTTTAAAGTCATTTCTGTGCCTGAAATTGGTCAAAATTGAAGATTTTGAGTAAGCAAAACTCTGTAAAAATGGCAGTTTTGGTCACTGTGAGGGTTTAAAAAGTGGTTATTCAACATGAGGCCCGATCCAAATGACATTTTGAATCATTTTTGGTAGAGTCCAAAAAATCAATTTTCTGATGAAAAACGATGACCCCGGACCAGTCGAACGTTGAAAAAATGGTCAATATTGATGAAATTTTAACATTTAATCTTTTGACTTTAAATGACGGTTGGATGTGAGTTATTACTTTTTCAACTAAAATAAGTGTGTTTAAAGTCATTTCTGTGCCTGAAATTGGTCAAAATTGAAGATTTTGAGTAAGCAAAACTCTGTAAAAATGGCAATTTTGGTCACTGTGAGGGTTTAAAAAGTTGTTATTCAACATGAGGCCCGATCCAAATGACATTTTGAATCATTTTTGGAAGAGTCCAAAAAATCAATTTTCTGATGAAAAACGATGACCCCGGACCAGTCGAACGTTGAAAAAATGGTCAATATTGATGAAATTTTAACATTTAATCTTTTGACTTTAAATGACGGTTGGATGTGAGTTATTACTTTTTCAACTAAAATAAGTGTGTTTAAAGTCATTTCTGTGCCTGAAATTGGTCAAAATTGAAGATTTTGAGTAAGCAAAACTCTGTAAAAATGGCAATTTTGGTCACTGTGAGGGTTTAAAAAGTGGTTATTCAACATGAGGCCCGATCCAAATGACCTTTTGAATCATTTTTGGTAGAGTCCAAAAAATCAATTTTCTGATAAAAAACGATGACCCTGGACCAGTCGAACGTTGAAAAAATGGTCAATATTGATGAAATTTTAACATTTAATCTTTTGACTTTAAATGACGGTTGGATATGAGTTATTACTTTTTCAACTAAAATAAATGTGTTTAAAGTCATTTCTGTGCCTGAAATTGGTCAAAATTGAAGATTTTGAGTAAGCAAAACTCTGTAAAAATGGCAGTTTTGGTCACTGTGAGGGTTTAAAAAGTGGTTATTCAACATGAGGCCTGATCCAAATGACATTTTGAATCATTTTTGGTAGAGTCCAAAAAATCCATTTTCTGATGAAAAAACGATGACCCCGGACCAGTCGAACGTTGAAAAAAATTGGTCAATATTGATGAAATTTTAACATTTAATCTTTTGACTTTAAATGACGGTTGGATGTGAGTTATTACTTTTTCAACTAAAATAAGTGTGTTTAAAGTCATTTCTGTGCCTGAAATTGGTCAAAATTGAAGATTTTGAGTAAGCAAAACTCTGTAAAAATGGCAATTTTGGTCACTGTGAGGGTTTAAAAAGTGGTTATTCAACATGAGGTCCGATCCAAATGACATTTTGAATCATTTTTGGTAGAGTCCAAAAAATCAATTTTCTGATGAAAAACGATGACCCCGGACCAGTCGAACGTTGAAAAAATGGTCAATATTGATGAAATTTTAACATTTAATCTTTTGACTTTAAATGACGGTTGGATGTGAGTTATTACTTTTTCAACTAAAATAAGTGTGTTTAAAGTCATTTCTGTGCCTGAAATTGGTCAAAATTGAAGATTTTGAGTAAGCAAAACTCTGTAAAAATGGCAGTTTTGGTCACTGTGAGTGTTTAAAAAGTGGTTATTCAACATGAGGCCTGATCCAAATGACATTTTGAATCATTTTTGGTAGAGTCCAAAAAATCCATTTTCTGATGAAAAACGATGACCCCGGACCAGTCGAACGTTGAAAAAATGGTCAATATTGATGAAATTTTAACATTTAATCTCTTGACTTTAAATGACGGTTGGATGTGAGTTATTACTTTTTCAACTAAAATAAGTGTGTTTAAAGTCATTTCTGTGCCTGAAATTGGTCAAAATTGAAGATTTTGAGTAAGCAAAACTCTGTAAAAATGGCAATTTTGGTCACTGTGAGGGTTTAAAAAGTGGTTATTCAACATGAGGCCCGATCCAAATGACATTTTGAATCATTTTTGGTAGAGTCCAAAAAATCCTTTTTCTGATGAAAAACGATGACCCCGGACTAGTCGAACGTTGAAAAAATGGTCAATATTGATGAAATTTTAACATTTCATCTTTTCACTTTAAATGACGGTTGGATGTGAGTTATTACTTTTTCAACTAAAATAAGTGTGTTTAAAGTCATTTCTGTGCCTGAAATTGGTCAAAATTGAAGATTTTGAGTAAGCAAAACTCTGTAAAAATGGCAGTTTTGGTCACTGTGAGGGTTTAAAAAGTGGTTATTCAACATGAGGCCCGATCCAAATGACATTTAGAATCATTTTTGGTAGAGTCCAAAAAATCAATTTTCTGATGAAAAACGATGACCCCGGACCAGTCGAACGTTGAAAAAATGGTCAATATTGATGAAATTTTAATATTTAATCTTTTCACTTTAAATGACGGTTGGATGTGAGTTATTACTTTTTCAACTAAAATAAGTGTGTTTAAAGTCATTTCTGTGCCTGAAATTGGTCAAAATTGAAGATTTTGAGTAAGCAAAACTCTGTAAAAATGGCAATTTTGGTCACTGTGAGGGTTTAAAAAGTGGTTATTCAACATGAGGCCCGATCCAAATGACATTTTGAATCATTTTTGGTAGAGTCCAAAAAATCCATTTTCTGATGAAAAACGATGACCCCGACCAGTCGAACGTTGAAAAAATGGTCAATATTGATGAAATTTTAACATTTAATC
Source organism: Lissotriton vulgaris (assembly GCF_964263255.1). Classification (NCBI taxonomy): domain Eukaryota; kingdom Metazoa; phylum Chordata; class Amphibia; order Caudata; family Salamandridae; genus Lissotriton; species Lissotriton vulgaris. The sequence goes on from NW_028244503.1 coordinate 550,728, forward strand.
TTTTCACTTTAAATGACGGTTGTATGTGAGTTATTACTTTTTCAACTAAAATAAGTGTGTTTAAAGTCATTTATGTGCCTGAAATTGGTCAAAATTGAAGATTTTGAGTAAGCAAAACTCTGTAAAAATGGCAATTTTGGTCACTGTGAGAGTTTAAAAAGTGGTTATTCAACATGAGGCCCGATCCAAATGACATTTTGAATCATTTTTGGTAGAGTCCAAAAAATCCTTTTTCTGATGAAAAACGATGACCCCGGACCAGTCGAACGTTGAAAAAATGGTCAATATTGATGAAATTTTAACATTTAATCTTTTGACTTTAAATGACGGTTGGATGTGAGTTATTACTTTTTCAACTAAAATAAGTGTGTTTAAAGTCATTTCTGTGCCTGAAATTGGTCAAAATTGAAGATTTTGAGTAAGCAAAACTCTGTAAAAATGGCAATTTTGGTCACTGTGAGGGTTTAAAAAGTGGTTATTCAACATGAGGCCCGATCCAAATGACATTTTGAATCATTTTTGGTAGAGTCCAAAAAATCAATTTTCTGATGAAAAACGATGACCCCGGACCAGTCGAACGTTGAAAAAATGGTCAATATTGATGAAATTTTAATATTTAATCTTTTCACTTTAAATGACGGTTGGATGTGAGTTATTACTTTTTCAACTAAAATAAGTGTGTTTAAAGTCATTTCTGTGCCTGAAATTGGTCAAAATTGAAGATTTTGAGTAAGCAAAACTCTGTAAAAATGGCAATTTTGGTCACTGTGAGGGTTTAAAAAGTGGTTATTCAACATGAGGCCCGATCCAAATGACATTTTGAATCATTTTTGGTAGAGTCCAAAAAATCCATTTTCTGATGAAAAACGATGACCCCGGACCAGTCGAACGTTGAAAAAATGGTCAATATTGATGAAATTTTAACATTTAATCTTTTCACTTTAAATGACGGTTGGATGTGAGTTATTACTTTTTCAACTAAAATAAGTGTGTTTAAAGTCATTTCTGTGCCTGAAATTGGTCAAAATTGAAGATTTTGAGTAAGCAAAACTCTGTAAAAATGGCAATTTTGGTCACTGTGAGGGTTTAAAAAGTGGTTATTCAACATGAGGCCCGATCCAAATGACATTTTGAATCATTTTTGGTAGAGTCCAAAAAATCAATTTTCTGATGAAAAACGATGACCCCGGACCAGTCGAACGTTCAAAAAATGGTCAATATTGATGAAATTTTAACATTTAATCTTTTGACTTTAAATGACGGTTGGATGTGAGTTATTACTTTTTCAACTAAAATAAGTGTGTTTAAAGTCATTTCTGTGCCTGAAATTGGTCAAAATTGAAGATTTTGAGTAAGCAAAACTCTGTAAAAATGGCAATTTTGGTCACTGTGAGGGTTTAAAAAGTGGTTATTCAACATGAGGCCCGATCCAAATGACATTTTGAATCATTTTTGGTAGAGTCCAAAAAATCAATTTTCTGATGAAAAACGATGACCCCGGACCAGTCGAACGTTGAAAAAATGGTCAATATTGATGAAATTTTAACATTTAATCTTTTGACTTTAAATGACGGTTGGATGTGAGTTATTACTTTTTCAACTAAAATAAGTGTGTTTAAAGTCATTTCTGTGCCTGAAATTGGTCAAAATTGAAGATTTTGAGTAAGCAAAACTCTGTAAAAATGGCAATTTTGGTCACTGTGAGGGTTTAAAAAGTGGTTATTCAACATGAGGCCCGATCCAAATGACATTTTGAATCATTTTTGGTAGAGTCCAAAAAATCCTTTTTCTGATGAAAAACGATGACCCCGGACCAGTCGAACGTTCAAAAAATGGTCAATATTGATGAAATTTTAACATTTCATCTTTTGACTTTAAATGACGGTTGGATGTGAGTTATTACTTTTTCAACTAAAATAAGTGTGTTTAAAGTCATTTCTGTGCCTGAAATTGGTCAAAATTGAAGATTTTGAGTAAGCAAAACTCTGTAAAAATGGCAGTTTTGGTCACTGTGAGGGTTTAAAAAGTGGTTATTCAACATGAGGCCCGATCCAAATGACATTTTGAATCATTTTTGGTAGAGTCCAAAAAATCAATTTTCTGATGAAAAACGATGACCCCGGACCAGTCGAACGTTGAAAAAATGGTCAATATTGATGAAATTTTAACATTTAATCTTTTGACTTTAAATGACGGTTGGATGTGAGTTATTACTTTTTCAACTAAAATAAGTGTGTTTAAAGTCATTTCTGTGCCTGAAATTGGTCAAAATTGAAGATTTTGAGTAAGCAAAACTCTGTAAAAATGGCAGTTTTGGTCACTGTGAGTGTTTAAAAAGTGGTTATTCAACATGAGGCCTGATCCAAATGACATTTTGAATCATTTTTGGTAGAGTCCAAAAAATCCATTTTCTGATGAAAAACGATGACCCCGGACCAGTCGAACGTTGAAAAAATGGTCAATATTGATGAAATTTTAACATTTAATCTCTTGACTTTAAATGACGGTTGGATGTGAGTTATTACTTTTTCAACTAAAATAAGTGTGTTTAAAGTCATTTCTGTGCCTGAAATTGGTCAAAATTGAAGATTTTGAGTAAGCAAAACTCTGTAAAAATGGCAATTTTGGTCACTGTGAGGGTTTAAAAAGTGGTTATTCAACATGAGGCCCGATCCAAATGACATTTTGAATCATTTTTGGTAGAGTCCAAAAAATCAATTTTCTGATGAAAAACGATGACCCCGGACCAGTCGAACGTTGAAAAAATGGTCAATATTGATGAAATTTTAACATTTAATCTTTTGACTTTAAATGACGGTTGGATGTGAGTTATTACTTTTTCAACTAAAATAAGTGTGTTTAAAGTCATTTCTGTGCCTGAAATTGGTCAAAATTGAAGATTTTGAGTAAGCAAAACTCTGTAAAAATGGCAATTTTGGTCACTGTGAGGGTTTAAAAAGTGGTTATTCAACATGAGGCCCGATCCAAATGACATTTTGAATCATTTTTGGTAGAGTCCAAAAAATCCTTTTTCTGATGAAAAACGATGACCCCGGACCAGTCGAACGTTGAAAAAATGGTCAATATTGATGAAATTTTAACATTTCATCTTTTCACTTTAAATGACGGTTGGATGTGAGTTATTACTTTTTCAACTAAAATAAGTGTGTTTAAAGTCATTTCTGTGCCTGAAATTGGTCAAAATTGAAGATTTTGAGTAAGCAAAACTCTGTAAAAATGGCAGTTTTGGTCACTGTGAGGGTTTAAAAAGTGGTTATTCAACATGAGGCCCGATCCAAATGACATTTTGAATCATTTTTGGTAGAGTCCAAAAAATCAATTTTCTGATGAAAAACGATGACCCCGGACCAGTCGAACGTTGAAAAAATGGTCAATATTGATGAAATTTTAATATTTAATCTTTTCACTTTAAATGACGGTTGGATGTGAGTTATTACTTTTTCAACTAAAATAAGTGTGTTTAAAGTCATTTCTGTGCCTGAAATTGGTCAAAATTGAAGATTTTGAGTAAGCAAAACTCTGTAAAAATGGCAATTTTGGTCACTGTGAGGGTTTAAAAAGTGGTTATTCAACATGAGGCCCGATCCAAATGACATTTTGAATCATTTTTGGTAGAGTCCAAAAAATCCATTTTCTGATGAAAAACGATGACCCCGGACCAGTCGAACGTTGAAAAAATGGTCAATATTGATGAAATTTTAACATTTAATCTTTTCACTTTAAATGACGGTTGTATGTGAGTTATTACTTTTTCAACTAAAATAAGTGTGTTTAAAGTCATTTCTGTGCCTGAAATTGGTCAAAATTGAAGATTTTGAGTAAGCAAAACTCTGTAAAAATGGCAATTTTGGTCACTGTGAGAGTTTAAAAAGTGGTTATTCAACATGAGGCCCGATCCAAATGACATTTTGAATCATTTTTGGTAGAGTCCAAAAAATCCTTTTTCTGATGAAAAACGATGACCCCGGACCAGTCGAACGTTGAAAAAATGGTCAATATTGATGAAATTTTAACATTTCATCTTTTGACTTTAAATGACGGTTGGATGTGAGTTATTACTTTTTCAACTAAAATAAGTGTGTTTAAAGTCATTTCTGTGCCTGAAATTGGTCAAAATTGAAGATTTTGAGTAAGCAAAACTCTGTAAAAATGGCAGTTTTGGTCACTGTGAGGGTTTAAAAAGTGGTTATTCAACATGAGGCCCGATCCAAATGACATTTTGAATCATTTTTGGTAGAGTCCAAAAAATCAATTTTCTGATGAAAAACGATGACCCCGGACCAGTCGAACGTTGAAAAAATTGTCAATATTGATGAAATTTTAACATTTAATCTTTTCACTTTAAATGACGGTTGGATGTGAGTTATTACTTTTTCAACTAAAATAAGTGTGTTTAAAGTCATTTCTGTGCCTGAAATTGGTCAAAATTGAAGATTTTGAGTAAGCAAAACTCTGTAAAAATGGCAATTTTGGTCACTGTGAGGGTTTAAAAAGTGGTTATTCAACATGAGGCCCGATCCAAATGACATTTTGAATCATTTTTGGTAGAGTCCAAAAAATCAATTTTCTGATGAAAAACGATGACCCCGGACCAGTCGAACGTTCAAAAAATGGTCAATATTGATGAAATTTTAACATTTAATCTTTTGACTTTAAATGACGGTTGGATGTGAGTTATTACTTTTTCAACTAAAATAAGTGTGTTTAAAGTCATTTCTGTGCCTGAAATTGGTCAAAATTGAAGATTTTGAGTAAGCAAAACTCTGTAAAAATGGCAATTTTGGTCACTGTGAGGGTTTAAAAAGTGGTTATTCAACATGAGGCCCGATCCAAATGACATTTTGAATCATTTTTGGTAGAGTCCAAAAAATCCATTTTCTGATGAAAAACGATGACCCCGGACCAGTCGAACGTTGAAAAAATGGTCAATATTGATGAAATTTTAACATTTAATCTTTTCACTTTAAATGACGGTTGTATGTGAGTTATTACTTTTTCAACTAAAATAAGTGTGTTTAAAGTCATTTCTGTGCCTGAAATTGGTCAAAATTGAAGATTTTAGGTAAGCAAAACTCTGTAAAAATGGCAATTTTGGTCACTGTGAGAGTTTAAAAAGTGGTTATTCAACATGAGGCCCGATCCAAATGACATTTTGAATCATTTTTGGTAGAGTCCAAAAAATCCTTTTTCTGATGAAAAACGATGACCCCGGACCAGTCGAACGTTGAAAAAATGGTCAATATTGATGAAATTTTAACATTTCATCTTTTGACTTTAAATGACGGTTGGATGTGAGTTATTACTTTTTCAACTAAAATAAGTGTGTTTAAAGTCATTTCTGTGCCTGAAATTGGTCAAAATTGAAGATTTTGAGTAAGCAAAACTCTGTAAAAATGGCAGTTTTGGTCACTGTGAGGGTTTAAAAAGTGGTTATTCAACATGAGGCCCGATCCAAATGACATTTTGAATCATTTTTGGTAGAGTCCAAAAAATCAATTTTCTGATGAAAAACGATGACCCCGGACCAGTCGAACGTTGAAAAAATGGTCAATATTGATGAAATTTTAACATTTAATCTTTTCACTTTAAATGACGGTTGGATGTGAGTTATTACTTTTTCAACTAAAATAAGTGTGTTTAAAGTCATTTCTGTGCCTGAAATTGGTCAAAATTGAAGATTTTGAGTAAGCAAAACTCTGTAAAAATGGCAATTTTGGTCACTGTGAGGGTTTAAAAAGTGGTTATTCAACATGAGGCCCGATCCAAATGACATTTTGAATCATTTTTGGTAGAGTCCAAAAAATCAATTTTCTGATGAAAAACGATGACCCCGGACCAGTCGAACGTTGAAAAAATGGTCAATATTGATGAAATTTTAACATTTAATCTTTTGACTTTAAATGACGGTTGGATGTGAGTTATTACTTTTTCAACTAAAATAAGTGTGTTTAAAGTCATTTCTGTGCCTGAAATTGGTCAAAATTGAAGATTTTGAGTAAGCAAAACTCTGTAAAAATGGCAATTTTGGTCACTGTGAGGGTTTAAAAAGTGGTTATTCAACATGAGGCCCGATCCAAATGACATTTTGAATCATTTTTGGTAGAGTCCAAAAAATCAATTTTCTGATAAAAAACGATGACCCTGGACCAGTCGAACGTTGAAAAAATGGTCAATATTGATGAAATTTTAACATTTAATCTTTTGACTTTAAATGACGGTTGGATATGAGTTATTACTTTTTCAACTAAAATAAATGTGTTTAAAGTCATTTCTGTGCCTGAAATTGGTCAAAATTGAAGATTTTGAGTAAGCAAAACTCTGTAAAAATGGCAGTTTTGGTCACTGTGAGGGTTTAAAAAGTGGTTATTCAACATGAGGCCTGATCCAAATGACATTTTGAATCATTTTTGGTAGAGTCCAAAAAATCCATTTTCTGATGAAAAAACGATGACCCCGGACCAGTCGAACGTTGAAAAAAATTGGTCAATATTGATGAAATTTTAACATTTAATCTTTTGACTTTAAATGACGGTTGGATGTGAGTTATTACTTTTTCAACTAAAATAAGTGTGTTTAAAGTCATTTCTGTGCCTGAAATTGGTCAAAATTGAAGATTTTGAGTAAGCAAAACTCTGTAAAAATGGCAATTTTGGTCACTGTAAGGGTTTAAAAAGTGGTTATTCAACATGAGGTCCGATCCAAATGACATTTTGAATCATTTTTGGTAGAGTCCAAAAAATCAATTTTCTGATGAAAAACGATGACCCCGGACCAGTCGAACGTTGAAAAAATGGTCAATATTGATGAAATTTTAACATTTAATCTTTTGACTTTAAATGACGGTTGGATGTCAGTTATTACTTTTTCAACTAAAATAAGTGTGTTTAAAGTCATTTCTGTGCCTGAAATTGGTCAAAATTGAAGATTTTGAGTAAGCAAAACTCTGTAAAAATGGCAGTTTTGGTCACTGTGAGGGTTTAAAAAGTGGTTATTCAACATGAGGCCCGATCCAAATGACATTTTGAATCATTTTTGGTAGAGTCCAAAAAATCAATTTTCTGATGAAAAACGATGACCCCGGACCAGTCGAACGTTGAAAAAATGGTCAATATTGATGAAATTTTAATATTTAATCTTTTCACTTTAAATGACGGTTGGATGTGAGTTATTACTTTTTCAACAAAAATAAGTGTGTTTAAAGTCATTTCTGTGCCTGAAATTGGTCAAAATTGAAGATTTTGAGTAAGCAAAACTCTGTAAAAATGGCAATTTTGGTCACTGTGAGGGTTTAAAAAGTGGTTATTCAACATGAGGCCCGATCCAAATGACATTTTGAATCATTTTTGGTAGTCCAAAAAATCAATTTTCTGATGAAAAACGATGACCCCGGACCAGTCGAACGTTGAAAAAATGGTCAATATTGATGACATTTTAACATTTAATCTTTTGACTTTAAATGACGGTTGGATGTGAGTTATTACTTTTTCAACTAAAATAAGTGTGTTTAAAGTCATTTCTGTGCCTGAAATTGGTCAAAATTGAAGATTTTGAGTAAGCAAAACTCTGTAAAAATGGCAATTTTGGTCACTGTAAGGGTTTAAAAAGTGGTTATTCAACATGAGGTCCGATCCAAATGACATTTTGAATCATTTTTGGTAGAGTCCAAAAAATCAATTTTCTGATGAAAAACGATGACCCCGGACCAGTCGAACGTTGAAAAAATGGTCAATATTGATGAAATTTTAACATTTAATCTTTTGACTTTAAATGACGGTTGGATGTCAGTTATTACTTTTTCAACTAAAATAAGTGTGTTTAAAGTCATTTCTGTGCCTGAAATTGGTCAAAATTGAAGATTTTGAGTAAGCAAAACTCTGTAAAAATGGCAGTTTTGGTCACTGTGAGGGTTTAAAAAGTGGTTATTCAACATGAGGCCCGATCCAAATGACATTTTGAATCATTTTTGGTAGAGTCCAAAAAATCAATTTTCTGATGAAAAACGATGACCCCGGACCAGTCGAACGTTGAAAAAATGGTCAATATTGATGAAATTTTAATATTTAATCTTTTCACTTTAAATGACGGTTGGATGTGAGTTATTACTTTTTCAACAAAAATAAGTGTGTTTAAAGTCATTTCTGTGCCTGAAATTGGTCAAAATTGAAGATTTTGAGTAAGCAAAACTCTGTAGAAATGGCAATTTTGGTCACTGTGAGGGTTTAAAAAGTGGTTATTCAACATGAGGCCCGATCCAAATGACATTTTGAATCATTTTTGGTAGTCCAAAAAATCAATTTTCTGATGAAAAACGATGACCCCGGACCAGTCGAACGTTGAAAAAATGGTCAATATTGATGACATTTTAACATTTAATCTTTTGACTTTAAATGACGGTTGGATGTGAGTTATTACTTTTTCAACTAAAATAAGTGTGTTTAAAGTCATTTCTGTGCCTGAAATTGGTCAAAATTGAAGATTTTGAGTAAGCAAAACTCTGTAAAAATGGCAGTTTTGGTCACTGTGAGGGTTTAAAAAGTGGTTATTCAACATGAGGCCCGATCCAAATGACATTTTGAATCATTTTTGGTAGAGTCCAAAAAATCAATTTTCTGATGAAAAACGATGACCCCGGACCAGTCGAACGTTGAAAAAATGGTCAATATTGATGACATTTTAACATTTAATCTTTTGACTTTAAATGACGGTTGGATGTGAGTTATTACTTTTTCAACTAAAATAAGTGTGTTTAAAGTCATTTCTGTGCCTGAAATTGGTCAAAATTGAAGATTTTGAGTAAGCAAAACTCTGTAAAAATGGCAGTTTTGGTCACTGTGAGGGTTTAAAAAGTGGTTATTCAACATGAGGCCTGATCCAAATGACATTTTGAATCATTTTTGGTAGAGTCCAAAAAATCAATTTTCTGATGAAAAACGATGACCCCGGACCAGTCGAACGTTGAAAAAATGGTCAATATTGACGAAATTTTAACATTTAATCTTTTGACTTTAAATGACGGTTGGATGTGAGTTATTACTTTTTCAACTACAATAAGTGTGTTTAAAGTCATTTCTGTGCCTGAAATTGGTCAAAATTGAAGATTTTGAGTAAGCAAAACTCTGTAAAAATGGCAATTTTGGTCACTGTAAGGGTTTAAAAAGTGGTTATTCAACATGAGGCCCGATCCAAATGACATTTTGAATCATTTTTGGTATAGTCCAAAAAATCAATTTTCTGATGAAAAACGATGACCCCGGACCAGTCGAACGTTCAAAAAATGGTCAATATTGCTGAAAGTTTAACATTTAATCTTTTGACTTTAAATGACGGTTGGATGTGAGTTATTACTTTTTCAACTAAAATAAGTGTGTTTAAAGTCATTTCTGTGCCTGAAATTGGTCAAAATTGAAGATTTTGAGTAAGCAAAACTCTGTAAAAATGGCAATTTTGGTCACTGTGAGGGTTTAAAAAGTGGTTATTCAACATGAGGCCCGATCCAAATGACATTTTGAATCATTTTTGGTAGAGTCCAAAAAATCCATTTTCTGAAGAAAAACAATGACCCCGGACCAGTCGAACGTTGAAAAAATGGTCAATATTGATGAAATGTTAACATTTAATCTTTTGACTTTAAATGACGGTTGGATGTGAGTTATGACTTTTTCAACTAAAATAAGTGTGTTTAAAGTCATTTCTGTGCCTGAAATTGGTCTAAATTGAAGATTTTGAGTAAGCAAAACTCTGTAAAAATGGCAATTTTGGTCACTGTGAGGGTTTAAAAAGTGGTTATTCAACATGAGGCCCGATCCAAATGACAGTTTGAATCATTTTTGGTAGAGTCCAAAAAATCAATTTTCTGATGAAAAACGATGACCCCGGACCAGTCGAACGTTGAAAAAATGGTCAATATTGATGAAATTTTAATATTTAATCTTTTGACTTTAAATGACGGTTGGATGTGAGTTATTACTTTTTCAACTAAAATAAGTGTGTTTAAAGTCATTTCTGTGCCTGAAATTGGTCAAAATTGAAGATTTTGAGTAAGCAAAACTCTGTAAAAATTGCAGTTTTGGTCACTGTGAGGGTTTAAAAAGTGGTTATTCAACATGAGGCCCGATCCAAATGACATTTTGAATCATTTTTGGTAGAGTCCAAAAAATCCATTTTCTGATGAAAAACGATGACCCCGGACCAGTCGAACGTTGAAAAAATGGTCAATATTGATGAAATTTTAACATTTAATCTTTTGACTTTAAATGACGGTTGGATGTGAGTTATTACTTTTTCAACTAAAATAAGTGTGTTTAAAGTCATTTCTGTGCCTGAAATTGGTCAAAATTGAAGATTTTGAGTAAGCAAAACTCTGTAAAAATGGCAATTTTGGTCACTGTGAGGGTTTAAAAAGTGGTTATTCAACATGAGGCCCGATCCAAATGACATTTTGAATCATTTTTGGTAGAGTCCAAAAAATCAATTTTCTGATGAAAAACGATGACCCCGGACCAGTCGAACGTTCAAAAAATGGTCAATATTGATGAAATTTTAACATTTAATCTTTTGACTTTAAATGACGGTTGGATGTCAGTTATTACTTTTTCAACTAAAATAAGTGTGTTTAAAGTCATTTCTGTGCCTGAAATTGGTCAAAATTGAAGATTTTGAGTAAGCAAAACTCTGTAAAAATGGCAGTTTTGGTCACTGTGAGGGTTTAAAAAGTGGTTATTCAACATGAGGCCCGATCCAATTGACATTTTGAATCATTTTTGGTAGAGTCCAAAAAATCAATTTTCTGATGAAAAACGATGACCCCGGACCAGTCGAACGTTGAAAAAATGGTCAATATTGATGACATTTTAACATTTAATCTTTTGACTTTAAATGACGGTTGGATGTGAGTTATTACTTTTTCAACTAAAATAAGTGTGTTTAAAGTCATTTCTGTGCCTGAAATTGGTCAAAATTGAAGATTTTGAGTAAGCAAAACTCTGTAAAAATGGCAGTTTTGGTCACTGTGAGGGTTTAAAAAGTGGTTATTCAACATGAGGCCTGATCCAAATGACATTTTGAATCATTTTTGGTAGAGTCCAAAAAATCAATTTTCTGATGAAAAACGATGACCCCGGACCAGTCGAACGTTGAAAAAATGGTCAATATTGACGAAATTTTAACATTTAATCTTTTGACTTTAAATGACGGTTGGATGTGAGTTATTACTTTTTCAACTACAATAAGTGTGTTTAAAGTCATTTCTGTGCCTGAAATTGGTCAAAATTGAAGATTTTGAGTAAGCAAAACTCTGTAAAAATGGCAATGTTGGTCACTGTAAGGGTTTAAAAAGTGGTTATTCAACATGAGGCCCGATCCAAATGACATTTTGAATCATTTTTGGTAGAGTCCAAAAAATCAATTTTCTGATGAAAAACGATGACCCCGGACCAGTCGAACGTTCAAAAAATGGTCAATATTGATGAAAGTTTAACATTTAATCTTTTGACTTTAAATGACGGTTGGATGTGAGTTATTACTTTTTTAACTAAAATAAGTGTGTTTAAAGTCATTTCTGTGCCTGAAATTGGTCAAAATTGAAGATTTTGAGTAAGCAAAACTCTGTAAAAATGGCAATTTTGGTCACTGTGAGGGTTTAAAAAGTGGTTATTCAACATGAGGCCCGATCCAAATGACATTTTGAATCATTTTTGGTAGAGTCCAAAAAATCCATTTTCTGAAGAAAAACAATGACCCCGGACCAGTCGAACGTTGAAAAAATGGTCAATATTGATGAAATGTTAACATTTAATCTTTTGACTTTAAATGACGGTTGGATGTAAATTATGACTTTTTCAACTAAAATAAGTGTGTTTAAAGTCATTTCTGTGCCTGAAATTGGTCTAAATTGAAGATTTTGAGTAAGCAAAACTCTGTAAAAATGGCAATTTTGGTCACTGTGAGGGTTTAAAAAGTGGTTATTCAACATGAGGCCCGATCCAAATGACAGTTTGAATCATTTTTGGTAGAGTCCAAAAAATCAATTTTCTGATGAAAAACGATGACCCCGGACCAGTCGAACGTTGAAAAAATGGTCAATATTGATGAAATTTTAACATTTAATCTTTTGACTTTAAATGACGGTTGGATGTGAGTTATTACTTTTTCAACTAAAATAAGTGTGTTTAAAGTCATTTCTGTGCCTGAAATTGGTCAAAATTGAAGATTTTGAGTAAGCAAAACTCTGTAAAAATTGCAGTTTTGGTCACTGTGAGGGTTTAAAAAGTGGTTATTCAACATGAGGCCCGATCCAAATGACATTTTGAATCATTTTTGGTAGAGTCCAAAAAATCCATTTTCTGATGAAAAACGATGACCCCGGACCAGTCGAACGTTGAAAAAATGGTCAATATTGATGAAATTTTAACATTTAATCTTTTGACTTTAAATGACGGTTGGATGTGAGTTATTACTTTTTCAACTAAAATAAGTGTGTTTAAAGTCATTTCTGTGCCTGAAATTGGTCAAAATTGAAGATTTTGAGTAAGCAAAACTCTGTAAAAATGGCAGTTTTGGTCACTGTGAGGGTTTAAAAAGTGGTTATTCAACATGAGGCCTGATCCAAATGACATTTTGAACCATTTTTGGTAGAGTCCAAAAAATCCATTTTCTGATGAAAAACGATGACCCCGGACCAGTCGAACGTTGAAAAAATGGTCAATATTGATGAAATTTTAACATTTAATCTTTTGACTTTAAATGACGGTTGGATGTGAGTTATTACTTTTTCAACTAAAATAAGTGTGTTTAAAGTCATTTCTGTGCCTGAAATTGGTCAAAATTGAAGATTTTGAGTAAGCAAAACTCTGTAAAAATGGCAATTTTGGTCACTGTGAGGGTTTAAAAAGTGGTTATTCAACATGAGGCCCGATCCAAATGACATTTTGAATCATTTTTGGTAGAGTCCAAAAAATCAATTTTCTGATGAAGAACACACTTATTTTAGTTGAAAAAGTTATAACTCACATCCAACCATCATTTAAAGTCAAAAGATTAAATGTTCAAATTTCATCAATATTGACCATTTTTTCAACGTTCGACTGGTCCGGGGTCATCGTTTTTCATCAGAAAATTGATTTTTTGGACTCTACCAAAAATGATTCAAAATGTCATTTGGATCGGGCCTCATGTTGAATAACCACTTTTTAAACCCTCACAGTGACCAAAATTGCCATTTTTACAGAGTTTTGCTTACTCAAAATCTTCAATTTTGACCAATTTCAGGCACAGAAATGACTTTAAACACACTTATTTTAGTTGAAAAAGTAATAACTCACATCCAACCGTCATTTAAAGTCAAAAGATTAAATGTTAAAATTTCATCAATATTGACCATTTTTTCAACGTTCGACTGGTCCGGGGTCATCGTTTTTCATCAGAAAATTGATTTTTTGGACTCTACAAAAAATAATTCAAAATGTCATTTGGATCGGGCCTCATGTTGAATAACCACTTTTTAAACCCTCACAGTGACCAAAACTGCCATTTTTACAGAGTTTTGCTTACTCAAAATCTTCAATTTTGACCAATTTCAGGCACAGAAATGACTTTAAACACACTTATTTTAGTTGAAAAAGTAATAACTCACATCTAACCGTCATTTAAAGTCAAAAGATTAAATATTAAAAAAGATTAAATATTAAAATTTCATCAATATTGACCATTTTTTCAACGTTTGACTGGTCCGGGGTCATCGCTTTTCATCAGAAAATTGATTTTTTGGACTCTACCAAAAATGATTCAAAATGTCATTTGGATCGGGCCTCATGTTGAATAACCACTTTTTAAACCCTCACAGTGACCAAAATTGCCATTTTTACAGAGTTTTGCTTACTGAAAATCTTCAATTTTGACCAATTTCAGGCACAGAAATGACTTTAAACACACTTATTTTAGTTGAAAAAGTAATAACTCACATCCAACCGTCATTTAAAGTCAAAAGATTAAATGTTAAAATTTCATCAATATTGACCATTTTTTCAACGTTCGACTGGTCCGGGGTCATCGTTTTTCATCAGAAAATTGATTTTTTGGACTCTACCAAAAATGATTCAAAATGTCATTTGGATCGGGCCTCATGTTGAATAACCACTTTTTAAACCCTCACAGTGACCAAAACTGCAATTTTTACAGAGTTTTGCTTACTCAAAATCTTCAATTTTGACCAATTTCAGGCACAGAAATGACTTTAAACACACTTATTTTAGTTGAAAAAGTAATAACTCACATCCAACCGTCATTTAAAGTCAAAAGATTAAATATTAAAATTTCATCAATATTGACCATTTTTTCAACGTTCGACTGGTCCGGGGTCATCGTTTTTCATCAGAAAATTGATTTTTTGGACTCTACCAAAAATGATTCAAAATGTCATTTGGATCGGGCCTCATGTTGAATAACCACTTTTTAAACCCTCACAGTGACCAAAATTGCCATTTTTACAGAGTTTTGCTTACTCAAAATCTTCAATTTTGACCAATTTCAGGCACAGAAATGACTTTAAACACACTTATTTTAGTTGAAAAAGTAATAACTCACATCCAACCGTCATTTAAAGTCAAAAGATTAAATGTTAAAATTTCATCAATATTGACCATTTTTTCAACGTTCGACTGGTCCGGGGTAATCGTTTTTCATCAGAAAATGGATTTTTTGGACTCTACCAAAAATGATTCAAAATGTCATTTGGATCGGGCCTCATGTTGAATAACCACTTTTTAAACCCTCACGGTGACCAAAATTGCCATTTTTACAGAGTTTTGCTTACTCAAAATCTTCAATTTTGACCAATTTCAGGCACAGAAATGACTTTAAACACACTTATTTTAGTTGAAAAAGTAATAACTCACATCCAACCGTCATTTAAAGTCAAAAGATTAAATGTTAAAATTTCATCAATATTGACCATTTTTTCAACGTTCGACTGGTCCGGGGTCATCGTTTTTCATCAGAAAATTGATTTTTTGGACTCTACCAAAAATGATTCAAAATGTCATTTGGATCAGGCCTCATGTTGAATAACCACTTTTTAAACCCTCACAGTGACCAAAACTGCAATTTTTACAGAGTTTTGCTTACTCAAAATCTTCAATTTTGACCAATTTCAGGCACAGAAATGACTTTAAACACACTTATTTTATTTGAAAAAGTAATAACTCACATCCAACCGTCATTTAAAGTCAAAAGATTAAATATTAAAATTTCATCAATATTGACCATTTTTGCAACGTTCGACTGGTCCGGGGTCATCGTTTTTCATCAGAAAATTGATTTTTTGGACTTTACCAAAAATGATTCAAAATGTCATTTGGATCGGGCCTCATGTTGAATAACCACTTTTTAAACCCTCACAGTGACCAAAACTGCCATTTTTACAGAGTTTTGCTTACTCAAAATCTTCAATTTTGACCAATTTCAGGCACAGAAATGACTTTAAACACACTTAATTTAGTTGAAAAAGTAATAACTCACATCCAACCGTCATTTAAAGTCAAAAGATTAAATGTTAAAATTTCATCAATATTGACCATTTTTTCAACGTTCGACTGGTCCGGGGTCATCGTTTTTCATCAAAAAATTGATTTTTTGGACTCTACCAAAAATGATTCAAAATGTCATTTGGATCAGGCCTCATGTTGAATAACCACTTTTTAAACCCTCACAGTGACCAAAACTGCAATTTTTACAGAGTTTTGCTTACTCAAAATCTTCAATTTTGACCAATTTCAGGCACAGAAATGACTTTAAACACACTTATTTTAGTTGAAAAAGTAATAACTCAAATCCAACCGTCATTTAAAGTCAAAAGTTTAAATGTTAAAATTTCATCAATATTGACCATTTTTTCAACGTTCGACTGGTCCGGGGTCATCGTTTTTCTTCAGAAAATTGATTTTTTGGACTCTACCAAAAATGATTCAAAATGTCATTTGGATCGGGCCTCATGTTGAATAACCACTTTTTAAACCCTCACAGTGACCAAAACTGCCATTTTTACAGAGTTTTGCTTACTCAAAATCTTCAATTTTGACCAATTTCAGGCACAGAAATGACTTTAAACACACTTATTTTAGTTAAAAAAGTAATAACTCACATCCAACCGTCATTTAAAGTCAAAAGATTAAATATTAAAATTTCATCAATATTGACCATTTTTTCAACGTGCGACTGGTCCGGGGTCATCGTTTTTCATCAGAAAATTGATTTTTTGGACTCTACAAAAAATAATTCAAAATGTCATTTGGATCGGGCCTCATGTTGAATAACCACTTTTTAAACCCTCACAGTGACCAAAACTGCCATTTTTACAGAGTTTTGCTTACTCAAAATCTTAAATTTTGACCAATTTCAGGCACAGAAATGACTTTAAACACACTTATTTTAGTTGAAAAAGTAATAACTCACATCTAACCGTCATTTAAAGTCAAAAGATTAAATATTAAAAAAGATTAAATATTAAAATTTCATCAATATTGACCATTTTTTCAACGTTTGACTGGTCCGGGGTCATCGCTTTTCATCAGAAAATTGATTTTTTGGACTCTACCAAAAATGATTCAAAATGTCATTTGGATCGGGCCTCATGTTGAATAACCACTTTTTAAACCCTCACAGTGACCAAAATTGCCATTTTTACAGAGTTTTGCTTACTGAAAATCTTCAATTTTGACCAATTTCAGGCACAGAAATGACTTTAAACACACTTATTTTAGTTGAAAAAGTAATAACTCACATCCAACCGTCATTTAAAGTCAAAAGATTAAATGTTAAAATTTCATCAATATTGACCATTTTTTCAACGTTCGACTGGTCCGGGGTCATCGTTTTTCATCAGAAAATTGATTTTTTGGACTCTACCAAAAATGATTCAAAATGTCATTTGGATCGGGCCTCATGTTGAATAACCACTTTTTAAACCCTCACAGTGACCAAAACTGCAATTTTTACAGAGTTTTGCTTACTCAAAATCTTCAATTTTGACCAATTTCAGGCACAGAAATGACTTTAAACACACTTATTTTAGTTGAAAAAGTAATAACTCACATCCAACCGTCATTTAAAGTCAAAAGATTAAATATTAAAATTTCATCAATATTGACCATTTTTTCAACGTTCGACTGGTCCGGGGTCATCGTTTTTCATCAGAAAATTGATTTTTTGGACTCTACCAAAAATGATTCAAAATGTCATTTGGATCGGGCCTCATGTTGAATAACCACTTTTTAAACCCTCACAGTGACCAAAATTGCCATTTTTACAGAGTTTTGCTTACTCAAAATCTTCAATTTTGACCAATTTCAGGCACAGAAATGACTTTAAACACACTTATTTTAGTTGAAAAAGTAATAACTCACATCCAACCGTCATTTAAAGTCAAAAGATTAAATGTTAAAATTTCATCAATATTGACCATTTTTTCAACGTTCGACTGGTCCGGGGTAATCGTTTTTCATCAGAAAATGGATTTTTTGGACTCTACCAAAAATGATTCAAAATGTCATTTGGATCGGGCCTCATGTTGAATAACCACTTTTTAAACCCTCACGGTGACCAAAATTGCCATTTTTACAGAGTTTTGCTTACTCAAAATCTTCAATTTTGACCAATTTCAGGCACAGAAATGACTTTAAACACACTTATTTTAGTTGAAAAAGTAATAACTCACATCCAACCGTCATTTAAAGTCAAAAGATTAAATGTTAAAATTTCATCAATATTGACCATTTTTTCAACGTTCGACTGGTCCGGGGTCATCGTTTTTCATCAGAAAATTGATTTTTTGGACTCTACCAAAAATGATTCAAAATGTCATTTGGATCAGGCCTCATGTTGAATAACCACTTTTTAAACCCTCACAGTGACCAAAACTGCAATTTTTACAGAGTTTTGCTTACTCAAAATCTTCAATTTTGACCAATTTCAGGCACAGAAATGACTTTAAACACACTTATTTTATTTGAAAAAGTAATAACTCACATCCAACCGTCATTTAAAGTCAAAAGATTAAATATTAAAATTTCATCAATATTGACCATTTTTTCAACGTGCGACTGGTCCGGGGTCATCGTTTTTCATCAGAAAATTGATTTTTTGGACTCTACAAAAAATAATTCAAAATGTCATTTGGATCGGGCCTCATGTTGAATAACCACTTTTTAAACCCTCACAGTGACCAAAACTGCCATTTTTACAGAGTTTTGCTTACTCAAAATCTTAAATTTTGACCAATTTCAGGCACAGAAATGACTTTAAACACACTTATTTTAGTTGAAAAAGTAATAACTCACATCTAACCGTCATTTAAAGTCAAAAGATTAAATATTAAAAAAGATTAAATATTAAAATTTCATCAATATTGACCATTTTTTCAACGTTTGACTGGTCCGGGGTCATCGCTTTTCATCAGAAAATTGATTTTTTGGACTCTACCAAAAATGATTCAAAATGTCATTTGGATCGGGCCTCATGTTGAATAACCACTTTTTAAACCCTCACAGTGACCAAAATTGCCATTTTTACAGAGTTTTGCTTACTGAAAATCTTCAATTTTGACCAATTTCAGGCACAGAAATGACTTTAAACACACTTATTTTAGTTGAAAAAGTAATAACTCACATCCAACCGTCATTTAAAGTCAAAAGATTAAATGTTAAAATTTCATCAATATTGACCATTTTTTCAACGTTCGACTGGTCCGGGGTCATCGTTTTTCATCAGAAAATTGATTTTTTGGACTCTACCAAAAATGATTCAAAATGTCATTTGGATCGGGCCTCATGTTGAATAACCACTTTTTAAACCCTCACAGTGACCAAAACTGCAATTTTTACAGAGTTTTGCTTACTCAAAATCTTCAATTTTGACCAATTTCAGGCACAGAAATGACTTTAAACACACTTATTTTAGTTGAAAAAGTAATAACTCACATCCAACCGTCATTTAAAGTCAAAAGATTAAATATTAAAATTTCATCAATATTGACCATTTTTTCAACGTTCGACTGGTCCGGGGTCATCGTTTTTCATCAGAAAATTGATTTTTTGGACTCTACCAAAAATGATTCAAAATGTCATTTGGATCGGGCCTCATGTTGAATAACCACTTTTTAAACCCTCACAGTGACCAAAATTGCCATTTTTACAGAGTTTTGCTTACTCAAAATCTTCAATTTTGACCAATTTCAGGCACAGAAATGACTTTAAACACACTTATTTTAGTTGAAAAAGTAATAACTCACATCCAACCGTCATTTAAAGTCAAAAGATTAAATGTTAAAATTTCATCAATATTGACCATTTTTTCAACGTTCGACTGGTCCGGGGTAATCGTTTTTCATCAGAAAATGGATTTTTTGGACTCTACCAAAAATGATTCAAAATGTCATTTGGATCGGGCCTCATGTTGAATAACCACTTTTTAAACCCTCACGGTGACCAAAATTGCCATTTTTACAGAGTTTTGCTTACTCAAAATCTTCAATTTTGACCAATTTCAGGCACAGAAATGACTTTAAACACACTTATTTTAGTTGAAAAAGTAATAACTCACATCCAACCGTCATTTAAAGTCAAAAGATTAAATGTTAAAATTTCATCAATATTGACCATTTTTTCAACGTTCGACTGGTCCGGGGTCATCGTTTTTCATCAGAAAATTGATTTTTTGGACTCTACCAAAAATGATTCAAAATGTCATTTGGATCAGGCCTCATGTTGAATAACCACTTTTTAAACCCTCACAGTGACCAAAACTGCAATTTTTACAGAGTTTTGCTTACTCAAAATCTTCAATTTTGACCAATTTCAGGCACAGAAATGACTTTAAACACACTTATTTTATTTGAAAAAGTAATAACTCACATCCAACCGTCATTTAAAGTCAAAAGATTAAATATTAAAATTTCATCAATATTGACCATTTTTGCAACGTTCGACTGGTCCGGGGTCATCGTTTTTCATCAGAAAATTGATTTTTTGGACTTTACCAAAAATGATTCAAAATGTCATTTGGATCGGGCCTCATGTTGAATAACCACTTTTTAAACCCTCACAGTGACCAAAACTGCCATTTTTACAGAGTTTTGCTTACTCAAAATCTTCAATTTTGACCAATTTCAGGCACAGAAATGACTTTAAACACACTTATTTTAGTTGAAAAAGTAATAACTCACATCCAACCGTCATTTAAAGTCAAAAGATTAAATGTTAAAATTTCATCAATATTGACCATTTTTTCAACGTTCGACTGGTCCGGGGTCATCGTTTTTCATCAAAAAATTGATTTTTTGGACTCTACCAAAAATGATTCAAAATGTCATTTGGATCAGGCCTCATGTTGAATAACCACTTTTTAAACCCTCACAGTGACCAAAACTGCAATTTTTACAGAGTTTTGCTTACTCAAAATCTTCAATTTTGACCAATTTCAGGCACAGAAATGACTTTAAACACACTTATTTTAGTTGAAAAAGTAATAACTCAAATCCAACCGTCATTTAAAGTCAAAAGTTTAAATGTTAAAATTTCATCAATATTGACCATTTTTTCAACGTTCGACTGGTCCGGGGTCATCGTTTTTCTTCAGAAAATTGATTTTTTGGACTCTACCAAAAATGATTCAAAATGTCATTTGGATCGGGCCTCATGTTGAATAACCACTTTTTAAACCCTCACAGTGACCAAAACTGCCATTTTTACAGAGTTTTGCTTACTCAAAATCTTCAATTTTGACCAATTTCAGGCACAGAAATGACTTTAAACACACTTATTTTAGTTAAAAAAGTAATAACTCACATCCAACCGTCATTTAAAGTCAAAAGATTAAATATTAAAATTTCATCAATATTGACCATTTTTTCAACGTGCGACTGGTCATTTCTGTGCCTGAAATTGGTCAAAATTGAAGATTTTGAGTAAGCAAAACTCTGTAAAAATGGCAGTTTTGGTCACTGTGAGGGTTTAAAAAGTGGTTATTCAACATGAGGCCCGATCCAAATGACATTTTGAATCATTTTTGGTAGAGTCCAAAAAATCCATTTTCTGATGAAAAACGATGACCCCGGACCAGTCGAACGTTGAAAAAATGGTCAATATTGATGAAATTTTAACATTTAATCTTTTGACTTTAAATGACGGTTGGATGTGAGTTATTACTTTTTCAACTAAAATAAGTGTGTTTAAAGTCATTTCTGTGCCTGAAATTGGTCAAAATTGAAGATTTTGAGTAAGCAAAACTCTGTAAAAATGGCAATTTTGGTCACTGTGAGGGTTTAAAAAGTGGTTATTCAACATGAGGCCCGATCCAAATGACATTTTGAATCATTTTTGGTAGAGTCCAAAAAATCAATTTTCTGATGAAAAACGATGACCCCGGACCAGTCGAACATTGAAAAAATGGTCAATATTGATGAAATTTTAACATTTAATCTTTTCACTTTAAATGACGGTTGGATGTGAGTTATTACTTTTTCAACTAAAATAAGTGTGTTTAAAGTCATTTCTGTGCCTGAAATTGGTCAAAATTGAAGATTTTGAGTAAGCAAAACTCTGTAAAAATGGCAATTTTGGTCACTGTGAGGGTTTAAAAAGTGGTTATTCAACATGAGGCCTGATCCAAATGACAGTTTGAATCATTTTTGGTAGAGTCCAAAAAATCAATTTTCTGATGAAAAACGATGACCCCGGACCAGTCGAACGTTGAAAAAATGGTCAATATTGATGAAATTTTAATATTTAATCTTTTGACTTTAAATGACGGTTGGATGTGAGTTATTACTTTTTCAACTAAAATAAGTGTGTTTAAAGTCATTTCTGTGCCTGAAATTGGTCAAAATTGAAGATTTTGAGTAAGCAAAACTCTGTAAAAATTGCAGTTTTGGTCACTGTGAGGGTTTAAAAAGTGGTTATTCAACATGAGGCCCGATCCAAATGACATTTTGAATCATTTTTGGTAGAGTCCAAAAAATCAATTTTCTGATGAAGAACACACTTATTTTAGTTGAAAAAGTAATAACTCACATCCAACCGTCATTTAAAGTCAAAAGATTAAATGTTAAAATTTCATCAATATTGACCATTTTTTCAACGTTCGACTGGTCCGGGGTAATCGTTTTTCATCAGAAAATGGATTTTTTGGACTCTACCAAAAATGATTCAAAATGTCATTTGGATCGGGCCTCATGTTGAATAACCACTTTTTAAACCCTCACGGTGACCAAAATTGCCATTTTTACAGAGTTTTGCTTACTCAAAATCTTCAATTTTGACCAATTTCAGGCACAGAAATGACTTTAAACACACTTATTTTAGTTGAAAAAGTAATAACTCACATCCAACCGTCATTTAAAGTCAAAAGATTAAATGTTAAAATTTCATCAATATTGACCATTTTTTCAACGTTCGACTGGTCCGGGGTCATCGTTTTTCATCAGAAAATTGATTTTTTGGACTCTACCAAAAATGATTCAAAATGTCATTTGGATCAGGCCTCATGTTGAATAACCACTTTTTAAACCCTCACAGTGACCAAAACTGCAATTTTTACAGAGTTTTGCTTACTCAAAATCTTCAATTTTGACAATTTCAGGCACAGAAATGACTTTAAACACACTTATTTTATTTGAAAAAGTAATAACTCACATCCAACCGTCATTTAAAGTCAAAAGATTAAATATTAAAATTTCATCAATATTGACCATTTTTGCAACGTTCGACTGGTCCGGGGTCATCGTTTTTCATCAGAAAATTGATTTTTTGGACTTTACCAAAAATGATTCAAAATGTCATTTGGATCGGGCCTCATGTTGAATAACCACTTTTTAAACCCTCACAGTGACCAAAACTGCCATTTTTACAGAGTTTTGCTTACTCAAAATCTTCAATTTTGACCAATTTCAGGCACAGAAATGACTTTAAACACACTTAATTTAGTTGAAAAAGTAATAACTCACATCCAACCGTCATTTAAAGTCAAAAGATTAAATGTTAAAATTTCATCAATATTGACCATTTTTTCAACGTTCGACTGGTCCGGGGTCATCGTTTTTCATCAGAAAATTGATTTTTTGGACTCTACCAAAAATGATTCAAAATGTCATTTGGATCAGGCCTCATGTTGAATAACCACTTTTTAAACCCTCACAGTGACCAAAACTGCAATTTTTACAGAGTTTTGCTTACTCAAAATCTTCAATTTTGACCAATTTCAGGCACAGAAATGACTTTAAACACACTTATTTTAGTTGAAAAAGTAATAACTCACATCCAACCGTCATTTAAAGTCAAAAGATTAAATATTAAAATTTCATCAATATTGACCATTTTTTCAACGTTCGACTGGTCCGGGGTCATCGTTTTTCATCAGAAAATTGATTTTTTGGACTCTACCAAAAATGATTCAAAATGTCATTTGGATCGGGCCTCATGTTGAATAACCACTTTTTAAACCCTCACAGTGACCAAAATTGCCATTTTTACAGAGTTTTGCTTACTCAAAATCTTCAATTTTGACCAATTTCAGGCACAGAAATGATTTTAAACACACTTATTTTAGTTGAAAAAGTAATAACTCAAATCCAACCGTCATTTAAAGTCAAAAGTTTAAATGTTAAAATTTCATCAATATTGACCATTTTTTCAACGTTCGACTGGTCCGGGGTCATCGTTTTTCATCAGAAAATTGATTTTTTGGACTCTACCAAAAATGATTCAAAATGTCATTTGGATCGGGCCTCATGTTGAATAACCACTTTTTAAACCCTCACAGTGACCAAAACTGCCATTTTTACAGAGTTTTGCTTACTCAAAATCTTCAATTTTGACCAATTTCAGGCACAGAAATGACTTTAAACACACTTATTTTAGTTAAAAAAGTAATAACTCACATCCAACCGTCATTTAAAGTCAAAAGATTAAATATTAAAATTTCATCAATATTGACCATTTTTTCAACGTTCGACTGGTCCGGGGTCATCGTTTTTCATCAGAAAATTGATTTTTTGGACTCTACCAAAAATGATTCAAAATGTCATTTGGATCGGGCCTCATGTTGAATAACCACTTTTTAAACCCTCACAGTGACCAAAATTGCCATTTTTACAGAGTTTTGCTTACTCAAAATCTTCAATTTTGACCAATTTCAGGCACAGAAATGATTTTAAACACACTTATTTTAGTTGAAAAAGTAATAACTCAAATCCAACCGTCATTTAAAGTCAAAAGTTTAAATGTTAAAATTTCATCAATATTGACCATTTTTTCAACGTTCGACTGGTCCGGGGTCATCGTTTTTCTTCAGAAAATTGATTTTTTGGACTCTACCAAAAATGATTCAAAATGTCATTTGGATCGGGCCTCATGTTGAATAACCACTTTTTAAACCCTCACAGTGACCAAAACTGCCATTTTTACAGAGTTTTGCTTACTCAAAATCTTCAATTTTGACCAATTTCAGGCACAGAAATGACTTTAAACACACTTATTTTAGTTAAAAAAGTAATAACTCACATCCAACCGTCATTTAAAGTCAAAAGATTAAATATTAAAATTTCATCAATATTGACCATTTTTTCAACGTTCGACTGGTCATTTCTGTGCCTGAAATTGGTCAAAATTGAAGATTTTGAGTAAGCAAAACTCTGTAAAAATGGCAGTTTTGGTCACTGTGAGGGTTTAAAAAGTGGTTATTCAACATGAGGCCCGATCCAAATGACATTTTGAATCATTTTTGGTAGAGTCCAAAAAATCCATTTTCTGATGAAAAACGATGACCCCGGACCAGTCGAACGTTGAAAAAATGGTCAATATTGATGAAATTTTAACATTTAATCTTTTGACTTTAAATGATGGTTGGATGTGAGTTATTACTTTTTCAACTAAAATAAGTGTGTTTAAAGTCATTTCTGTGCTTGAAATTGGTCAAAATTGAAGATTTTGAGTAAGCAAAACTCTGTAAAAATGGCAATTTTGGTCACTGTGAGGGTTTAAAAAGTGGTTATTCAACATGAGGCCCGATCCAAATGACATTTTGAATCATTTTTGGTAGAGTCCAAAAAATCAATTTTCTGATGAAAAACGATGACCCCGGACCAGTCGAACGTTGAAAAAATGGTCAATATTGATGAAATTTTAACATTTAATCTTTTGACTTTAAATGACGGTTGGATGTGAGTTATTACTTTTTCAACTAAAATAAGTGTGTTTAAAGTCATTTCTGTGCCTGAAATTGGTCAAAATTGAAGATTTTGAGTAAGCAAAACTCTGTAAAAATGGCAATTTTGGTCACTGTGAGGGTTTAAAAAGTGGTTATTCAACATGAGGCCCGATCCAAATGACATTTTGAATCATTTTTGGTAGAGTCCAAAAAATCAATTTTCTGATGAAAAACGATGACCCCGGACCAGTCGAACATTGAAAAAATGGTCAATATTGATGAAATTTTAACATTTAATCTTTTCACTTTAAATGACGGTTGGATGTGAGTTATTACTTTTTCAACTAAAATAAGTGTGTTTAAAGTCATTTCTGTGCCTGAAATTGGTCAAAATTGAAGATTTTGAGTAAGCAAAACTCTGTAAAAATGGCAATTTTGGTCACTGTGAGTGTTTAAAAAGTGGTTATTCAACATGAGGCCCGATCCAAATGACATTTTGAATCATTTTTGGTAGAGTCCAAAAAATCAATTTTCTGATGAAAAACGATGACCCCGGACCAGTCGAACGTTGAAAAAATGGTCAATATTGATGAAATTTTAACATTTAATCTTTTGACTTTAAATGACGGTTGGATGTGAGTTATTACTTTTTCAACTAAAATAAGTGTGTTTAAAGTCATTTCTGTGCCTGAAATTGGTCAAAATTGAAGATTTTGAGTAAGCAAAACTCTGTAAAAATGGCAATTTTGGTCACTGTGAGGGTTTAAAAAGTGGTTATTCAACATGCTGCCCGATCCAAATGACATTTTGAATCATTTTTGGTAGAGTCCAAAAAATCAATTTTCTGATGAAAAACGATGACCCCGGACCAGTCGAACGTTGAAAAAATGGTCAATATTGATGAAATTTTAACATTTAATCTTTTGACTTTAAATGACGGTTGGATGTGAGTTATTACTTTTTCAACTAAAATAAGTGTGTTTAAAGTCATTTCTGTGCCTGAAATTGGTCAAAATTGAAGATTTTGAGTAAGCAAAACTCTGTAAAAATGGCAATTTTGGTCACTGTGAGGGTTTAAAAAGTGGTTATTCAACATGAGGCCCGATCCAAATGACATTTTGAATCATTTTTGGTAGAGTCCAAAAAATCAATTTTCTGATGAAAAACGATGACCCCGGACCAGTCGAACGTTGAAAAAATGGTCAATATTGATGAAATTTTAACATTTATTCTTTTCACTTTAAATGACGGTTGGATGTGAGTTATTACTTTTTCAACTAAAATAAGTGTGTTTAAAGTCATTTCTGTGCCTGAAATTGGTCAAAATTGAAGATTTTGAGTAAGCAAAACTCTGTAAAAATGGCAGTTTTGGTCACTGTGAGGGTTTAAAAAGTGGTTATTCAACATGAGGCCCGATCCAAATGACATTTTGAATCATTTTTGGTAGAGTCCAAAAAATCAATTTTCTGATGAAAAACGATGACCCCGGACCAGTCGAACGTTGAAAAAATGGTCAATATTGATGAAATTTTAACATTTAATCTTTTCACTTTAAATGACGGTTGGATGTGAGTTATTACTTTTTCAACTAAAATAAGTGTGTTTAAAGTCATTTCTGTGCCTGAAATTGGTCAAAATTGAAGATTTTGAGTAAGCAAAACTCTGTAAAAATGGCAATTTTGGTCACTGTGAGGGTTTAAAAAGTGGTTATTCAACATGAGGCCCGATCCAAATGACATTTTGAATCATTTTTGGTAGAGTCCAAAAAATCAATTTTCTGATGAAAAACGATGACCCCGGACCAGTCGAACGTTGAAAAAATGGTCAATATTGATGAAATTTTAACATTTAATCTTTTGACTTTAAATGACGGTTGGATGTCAGTTATTACTTTTTCAACTAAAATAAGTGTGTTTAAAGTCATTTCTGTGCCTGAAATTGGTCAAAATTGAAGATTTTGAGTAAGCAAAACTCTGTAAAAATGGCAATTTTGGTCACTGTGAGGGTTTAAAAAGTGGTTATTCAACATGAGGCCCGATCCAAATGACATTTTGAATCATTTTTGGTAGAGTCCAAAAAATCAATTTTCTGATGAAAAACGATGACCCCGGACCAGTCGAACGTTCAAAAAATGGTCAATATTGATGAAATTTTAACATTTAATCTTTTGACTTTAAATGACGGTTGGATGTGAGTTATTACTTTTTCAACTAAAATAAGTGTGTTTAAAGTCATTTCTGTGCCTGAAATTGGTCAAAATTGAAGATTTTGAGTAAGCAAAACTCTGTAAAAATGGCAATTTTGGTCACTGTGAGGGTTTAAAAAGTGGTTATTCAACATGAGGCCCGATCCAAATGACATTTTGAATCATTTTTGGTAGAGTCCAAAAAATCAATTTTCTGATGAAAAACGATGACCCCGGACCAGTCGAACGTTGAAAAAATGGTCAATATTGATGAAATTTTAACATTTAATCTTTTGACTTTAAATGACGGTTGGATGTGAGTTATTACTTTTTCAACTAAAATAAGTGTGTTTAAAGTCATTTCTATGCCTGAAATTGGTCAAAATTGAAGATTTTGAGTAAGCAAAACTCTGTAAAAATGGCAATTTTGGTCACTGTGAGGGTTTAAAAAGTGGTTATTCAACATGAGGCCCGATCCAAATGACATTTTGAATCATTTTTGGTAGAGTCCAAAAAATCAATTTTCTGATGAAAAACGATGACCCCGGACCAGTCGAACGTTGAAAAAATGGTCAATATTGATGAAATTTTAACATTTAATCTTTTGACTTTAAATGACGGTTGGATGTGAGTTATTACTTTTTCAACTAAAATAAGTGTGTTTAAAGTCATTTCTGTGCCTGAAATTGGTCAAAATTGAAGATTTTGAGTAAGCAAAACTCTGTAAAAATGGCAATTTTGGTCACTGTGAGGGTTTAAAAAGTGGTTATTCAACATGAGGCCCGATCCAAATGACATTTTGAATCATTTTTGGTAGAGTCCAAAAAATCAATTTTCTGATGAAAAACGATGACCCCGGACCAGTCGAACGTTGAAAAAATGGTCAATATTGATGAAATTTTAACATTTAATCTTTTCACTTTAAATGACGGTTGGATGTGAGTTATTACTTTTTCAACTAAAATAAGTGTGTTTAAAGTCATTTCTGTGCCTGAAATTGGTCAAAATTGAAGATTTTGAGTAAGCAAAACTCTGTAAAAATGGCAATTTTGGTCACTGTGAGGGTTTAAAAAGTGGTTATTCAACATGAGGCCCGATCCAAATGACATATTGAATCATTTTTGGTAGAGTCCAAAAAATCAATTTTCTGATGAAAAACGATGACCCCGGACCAGTCGAACGTTGAAAAAATGGTCAATATTGATGAAATTTTAACATTTAATCTTTTGACTTTAAATGACGGTTGGATGTGAGTTATTACTTTTTCAACTAAAATAAGTGTGTTTAAAGTCATTTCTGTGCCTGAAATTGGTCAAAATTGAAGATTTTGAGTAAGCAAAACTCTGTAAAAATGGCAATTTTGGTCACTGTGAGGGTTTAAAAAGTGGTTATTCAACATGAGGCCCGATCCAAATGACATTTTGAATCATTTTTGGTAGAGTCCAAAAAATCCTTTTTCTGATGAAAAACGATGACCCTGGACCAGTCGAACGTTCAAAAAATGGTCAATATTGATGAAATTTTAACATTTCATCTTTTGACTTTAAATGACGGTTGGATGTGAGTTATTACTTTTTCAACTAAAATAAGTGTGTTTAAAGTCATTTCTGTGCCTGAAATTGGTCAAAATTGAAGATTTTGAGTAAGCAAAACTCTGTAAAAATGGCAGTTTTGGTCACTGTGAGGGTTTAAAAAGTGGTTATTCAACATGAGGCCCGATCCAAATGACATTTTGAATCATTTTTGGTAGAGTCCAAAAAATCAATTTTCTGATGAAAAACGATGACCCCGGACCAGTCGAACGTTGAAAAAATGGTCAATATTGATGAAATTTTAACATTTAATCTTTTGACTTTAAATGACGGTTGGAAGTCAGTTATTACTTTTTCAACTAAAATAAGTGTGTTTAAAGTCATTTCTGTGCCTGAAATTGGTCAAAATTGAAGATTTTGAGTAAGCAAAACTCTGTAAAAATGGCAGTTTTGGTCACTGTGAGGGTTTAAAAAGTGGTTATTCAACAT
Organism: Lissotriton vulgaris; assembly: GCF_964263255.1. Lineage (NCBI taxonomy): Eukaryota > Metazoa > Chordata > Amphibia > Caudata > Salamandridae > Lissotriton > Lissotriton vulgaris. The sequence continues at coordinate 580,146 of NW_028244503.1, forward strand.
GAGGCCTGATCCAAATGACATTTTGAATCATTTTTGGTAGAGTCCAAAAAATCCATTTTCTGATGAAAAAACGATGACCCCGGACCAGTCGAACGTTGAAAAAAATTGGTCAATATTGATGAAATTTTAACATTTAATCTTTTGACTTTAAATGACGGTTGGATGTGAGTTATTACTTTTTCAACTAAAATAAGTGTGTTTAAAGTCATTTCTGTGCCTGAAATTGGTCAAAATTGAAGATTTTGAGTAAGCAAAACTCTGTAAAAATGGCAATTTTGGTCACTGTGAGGGTTTAAAAAGTGGTTATTCAACATGAGGTCCAATCCAAATGACATTTTGAATCATTTTTGGTAGAGTCCAAAAAAATCAATTTTCTGATGAAAAACGATGACCCCGGACCAGTCGAACGTTGAAAAAATGGTCAATATTGATGAAATTTTAACATTTAATCTTTTGACTTTAAATGACGGTTGGATGTCAGTTATTACTTTTTCAACTAAAATAAGTGTGTTTAAAGTCATTTCTGTGCCTGAAATTGGTCAAAATTGAAGATTTTGAGTAAGCAAAACTCTGTAAAAATGGCAGTTTTGGTCACTGTGAGGGTTTAAAAAGTGGTTATTCAACATGAGGCCCGATCCAAATGACATTTTGAATCATTTTTGGTAGAGTCCAAAAAATCCATTTTCTGATGAAAAACGATGACCCCGGACCAGTCGAACGTTGAAAAAATGGTCAATATTGATGAAATTTTAACATTTAATCTTTTGACTTTAAATGACGGTTGGATGTGAGTTATTACTTTTTCAACTAAAATAAGTGTGTTTAAAGTCATTTCTGTGCCTGAAATTGGTCAAAATTGAAGATTTTGAGTAAGCAAAACTCTGTAAAAATGGCAATTTTGGTCACTGTGAGGGTTTAAAAAGTGGTTATTCAACATGAGGTCCAATCCAAATGACATTTTGAATCATTTTTGGTAGAGTCCAAAAAAATCAATTTTCTGATGAAAAACGATGACCCCGGACCAGTCGAACGTTGAAAAAATGGTCAATATTGATGAAATTTTAACATTTAATCTTTTGACTTTAAATGACGGTTGGATGTCAGTTATTACTTTTTCAACTAAAATAAGTGTGTTTAAAGTCATTTCTGTGCCTGAAATTGGTCAAAATTGAAGATTTTGAGTAAGCAAAACTCTGTAAAAATGGCAGTTTTGGTCACTGTGAGGGTTTAAAAAGTGGTTATTCAACATGAGGCCCGATCCAAATGACATTTTGAATCATTTTTGGTAGAGTCCAAAAAATCCATTTTCTGATGAAAAACGATGACCCCGGACCAGTCGAACGTTGAAAAAATGGTCAATATTGATGAAATTTTAACATTTAATCTTTTGACTTTAAATGACGGTTGGATGTGAGTTATTACTTTTTCAACTAAAATAAGTGTGTTTAAAGTCATTTCTGTGCCTGAAATTGGTCAAAATTGAAGATTTTGAGTAAGCAAAACTCTGTAAAAATGGCAATTTTGGTCACTGTGAGGGTTTAAAAAGTGGTTATTCAACATGAGGCCCGATCCAAATGACATTTTGAATCATTTTTGGTAGAGTCCAAAAAATCCATTTTCTGATGAAAAACGATGACCCTGGACCAGTCGAACGTTGAAAAAATGGTCAATATTAATGAAATTTTAACATTTAATCTTTTCACTTTAAATGACGGTTGGATGTGAGTTATTACTTTTTCAACTAAAATAAGTGTGTTTAAAGTCATTTCTGTGCCTGAAATTGGTCAAAATTGAAGATTTTGAGTAAGCAAAACTCTGTAAAAATGGCAATTTTGGTCACTGTGAGGGTTTAAAAAGTGGTTATTCAACATGAGGCCCGATCCAAATGACATTTTGAATCATTTTTGGTAGAGTCCAAAAAATCAATTTTCTGATGAAAAACGATGACCCCGGACCAGTCGAACATTCAAAAAATGGTCAATATTGATGAAATTTTAACATTTAATCTTTTGACTTTAAATGACGGTTGGATGTGAGTTATTACTTTTTCAACTAAAATAAGTGTGTTTAAAGTCATTTCTGTGCCTGAAATTGGTCAAAATTGAAGATTTTGAGTAAGCAAAACTCTGTAAAAATGGCAATTTTGGTCACTGTGAGGGTTTAAAAAGTGGTTATTCAACATGAGGCCCGATCCAAATGACATTTTGAATCATTTTTGGTAGAGTCCAAAAAATCCTTTTTCTGATGAAAAACGATGACCCTGGACCAGTCGAACGTTCAAAAAATGGTCAATATTGATGAAATTTTAACATTTCATCTTTTGACTTTAAATGACGGTTGGATGTGAGTTATTACTTTTTCAACTAAAATAAGTGTGTTTAAAGTCATTTCTGTGCCTGAAATTGGTCAAAATTGAAGATTTTGAGTAAGCAAAACTCTGTAAAAATGGCAGTTTTGGTCACTGTGAGGGTTTAAAAAGTGGTTATTCAACATGAGGCCCGATCCAAATGACATTTTGAATCATTTTTGGTAGAGTCCAAAAAATCAATTTTCTGATGAAAAACGATGACCCCGGACCAGTCGAACGTTGAAAAAATGGTCAATATTGATGAAATTTTAACATTTAATCTTTTGACTTTAAATGACGGTTGGAAGTCAGTTATTACTTTTTCAACTAAAATAAGTGTGTTTAAAGTCATTTCTGTGCCTGAAATTGGTCAAAATTGAAGATTTTGAGTAAGCAAAACTCTGTAAAAATGGCAGTTTTGGTCACTGTGAGGGTTTAAAAAGTGGTTATTCAACATGAGGCCTGATCCAAATGACATTTTGAATCATTTTTGGTAGAGTCCAAAAAATCCATTTTCTGATGAAAAAACGATGACCCCGGACCAGTCGAACGTTGAAAAAAATTGGTCAATATTGATGAAATTTTAACATTTAATCTTTTGACTTTAAATGACGGTTGGATGTGAGTTATTACTTTTTCAACTAAAATAAGTGTGTTTAAAGTCATTTCTGTGCCTGAAATTGGTCAAAATTGAAGATTTTGAGTAAGCAAAACTCTGTAAAAATGGCAATTTTGGTCACTGTGAGGGTTTAAAAAGTGGTTATTCAACATGAGGTCCAATCCAAATGACATTTTGAATCATTTTTGGTAGAGTCCAAAAAAATCAATTTTCTGATGAAAAACGATGACCCCGGACCAGTCGAACGTTGAAAAAATGGTCAATATTGATGAAATTTTAACATTTAATCTTTTGACTTTAAATGACGGTTGGATGTCAGTTATTACTTTTTCAACTAAAATAAGTGTGTGTAAAGTCATTTCTGTGCCTGAAATTGGTCAAAATTGAAGATTTTGAGTAAGCAAAACTCTGTAAAAATGGCAGTTTTGGTCACTGTGAGGGTTTAAAAAGTGGTTATTCAACATGAGGCCCGATCCAAATGACATTTTGAATCATTTTTGGTAGAGTCCAAAAAATCCATTTTCTGATGAAAAACGATGACCCCGGACCAGTCGAACGTTGAAAAAATGGTCAATATTGATGAAATTTTAACATTTAATCTTTTGACTTTAAATGACGGTTGGATGTGAGTTATTACTTTTTCAACTAAAATAAGTGTGTTTAAAGTCATTTCTGTGCCTGAAATTGGTCAAAATTGAAGATTTTGAGTAAGCAAAACTCTGTAAAAATGGCAGTTTTGGTCACTGTGAGTGTTTAAAAAGTGGTTATTCAACATGAGGCCTGATCCAAATGACATTTTGAATCATTTTTGGTAGAGTCCAAAAACTCCATTTTCTGATGAAAAACGATGACCCCGGACCAGTCGAACGTTGAAAAAATGGTCAATATTGATGAAATTTTAACATTTAATCTTTTGACTTTAAATGACCGTTGGATGTGAGTTATTACTTTTTCAACTAAAATAAGTGTGTTTAAAGTCATTTCTGTGCCTGAAATTGGTCAAAATTGAAGATTTTGAGTAAGCAAAACTCTGTAAAAATGGCAATTTTGGTCACTGTGAGGGTTTAAAAAGTGGTTATTCAACATGAGGTCCAATCCAAATGACATTTTGAATCATTTTTGGTAGAGTCCAAAAAAATCAATTTTCTGATGAAAAACGATGACCCCGGACCAGTCGAACGTTGAAAAAATGGTCAATATTGATGAAATTTTAACATTTAATCTTTTGACTTTAAATGACGGTTGGATGTCAGTTATTACTTTTTCAACTAAAATAAGTGTGTTTAAAGTCATTTCTGTGCCTGAAATTGGTCAAAATTGAAGATTTTGAGTAAGCAAAACTCTGTAAAAATGGCAGTTTTGGTCACTGTGAGGGTTTAAAAAGTGGTTATTCAACATGAGGCCCGATCCAAATGACATTTTGAATCATTTTTGGTAGAGTCCAAAAAATCCATTTTCTGATGAAAAACGATGACCCCGGACCAGTCGAACGTTGAAAAAATGGTCAATATTGATGAAATTTTAACATTTAATCTTTTGACTTTAAATGACGGTTGGATGTGAGTTATTACTTTTTCAACTAAAATAAGTGTGTTTAAAGTCATTTCTGTGCCTGAAATTGGTCAAAATTGAAGATTTTGAGTAAGCAAAACTCTGTAAAAATGGCAGTTTTGGTCACTGTGAGTGTTTAAAAAGTGGTTATTCAACATGAGGCCTGATCCAAATGACATTTTGAATCATTTTTGGTAGAGTCCAAAAAATCCATTTTCTGATGAAAAACGATGACCCCGGACCAGTCGAACGTTGAAAAAATGGTCAATATTGATGAAATTTTAACATTTAATCTTTTGACTTTAAATGACCGTTGGATGTGAGTTATTACTTTTTCAACTAAAATAAGTGTGTTTAAAGTCATTTCTGTGCCTGAAATTGGTCAAAATTGAAGATTTTGAGTAAGCAAAACTCTGTAAAAATGGCAATTTTGGTCACTGTGAGGGTTTAAAAAGTGGTTATTCAACATGAGGCCCGATCCAAATGACATTTTGAATCATTTTTGGTAGAGTCCAAAAAATCCTTTTTCTGATGAAAAACGATGACCCCGGACCAGTCGAACGTTGAAAAAATGGTCAATATTGATGAAATTTTAACATTTCATCTTTTGACTTTAAATGACGGTTGGATGTGAGTTATTACTTTTTCAACTAAAATAAGTGTGTTTAAAGTCATTTCTGTGCCTGAAATTGGTCAAAATTGAAGATTTTGAGTAAGCAAAACTCTGTAAAAATGGCAGTTTTGGTCACTGTGAGGGTTTAAAAAGTGGTTATTCAACATGAGGCCCGATCCAAATGACATTTTGAATCATTTTTGGTAGAGTCCAAAAAATCAATTTTCTGATGAAAAACGATGACCCCGGACCAGTCGAACGTTGAAAAAATGGTCAATATTGATGAAATTTTAACATTTAATCTTTTGACTTTAAATGACGGTTGGATGTGAGTTATTACTTTTTCAACTAAAATAAGTGTGTTTAAAGTCATTTCTGTGCCTGAAATTGGTCAAAATTGAAGATTTTGAGTAAGCAAAACTCTTTAAAATGGCAATTTTGGTCACTGTGAGGGTTTAAAAAGTGGTTATTCAACATGAGGCCCGATCCAAATGACATTTTGAATCATTTTTGGTAGAGTCCAAAAAATCCATTTTCTGATGAAAAACGATGACCCTGGACCAGTCGAACGTTGAAAAAATGGTCAATATTGATGAAATTTTAACATTTAATCTTTAGACTTTAAATGACGGTTGGATGTGAGTTATTACTTTTTCAACTAAAATAAGTGTGTTTAAAGTCATTTCTGTGCCTGAAATTGGTCAAAATTGAAGATTTTGAGTAAGCAAAACTCTGTAAAAATGGCAATTTTGGTCACTGTGAGGGTTTAAAAAGTGGTTATTCAACATGAGGCCCGATCCAAATGACATTTTGAATCATTTTTGGTAGAGTCCAAAAAATCAATTTTCTGATAAAAAACGATGACCCTGGACCAGTCGAACGTTGAAAAAATGGTCATTATTGATGAAATTTTAACATTTAATCTTTTGACTTTAAATGACGGTTGGATATGAGTTATTACTTTTTCAACTAAAATAAATGTGTTTAAAGTCATTTCTGTGCCTGAAATTGGTCAAAATTGAAGATTTTGAGTAAGCAAAACTCTGTAAAAATGGCAATTTTGGTCACTGTGAGGGTTTAAAAAGTGGTTATTCAACATGAGGCCCGATCCAAATGACATTTTGAATCATTTTTGGTAGAGTCCAAAAAATCCATTTTCTGATGAAAAACGATGACCCCGGACCAGTCGAACGTTGAAAAAATGGTCAATATTGATGAAATTTTAACATTTAATCTTTTCACTTTAAATGACAGTTGTATGTGAGTTATTACTTTTTCAACTAAAATAAGTGTGTTTAAAGTCATTTCTGTGCCTGAAATTGGTCAAAATTGAAGATTTTGAGTAAGCAAAACTCTGTAAAAATGGCAATTTTGGTCACTGTGAGGGTTTAAAAAGTGGTTATTCAACATGAGGCCCGATCCAAATGACATTTTGAATCATTTTTGGTAGAGTCCAAAAAATCCTTTTTCTGATGAAAAACGATGACCCCGGACCAGTCGAACGTTGAAAAAATGGTCAATATTGATGAAATTTTAACATTTCATCTTTTGACTTTAAATGACGGTTGGATGTGAGTTATTACTTTTTCAACTAAAATAAGTGTGTTTAAAGTCATTTCTGTGCCTGAAATTGGTCAAAATTGAAGATTTTGAGTAAGCAAAACTCTGTAAAAATGGCAGTTTTGGTCACTGTGAGGGTTTAAAAAGTGGTTATTCAACATGAGGCCCGATCCAAATGACATTTTGAATCATTTTTGGTAGAGTCCAAAAAATCAATTTTCTGATGAAAAACGATGACCCCGGACCAGTCGAACGTTGAAAAAATGGTCAATATTGATGAAATTTTAACATTTAATCTTTTCACTTTAAATGACGGTTGGATGTGAGTTATTACTTTTTCAACTAAAATAAGTGTGTTTAAAGTCATTTCTGTGCCTGAAATTGGTCAAAATTGAAGATTTTGAGTAAGCAAAACTCTGTAAAAATGGCAATTTTGGTCACTGTGAGGGTTTAAAAAGTGGTTATTCAACATGAGGCCCGATCCAAATGACATTTTGAATCATTTTTGGTAGAGTCCAAAAAATCAATTTTCTGATGAAAAACGATGACCTCGGACCAGTCGAACGTTCAAAAAATGGTCAATATTGATGAAATTTTAACATTTAATCTTTTGACTTTAAATGACGGTTGGATGTGAGTTATTACTTTTTCAACTAAAATAAGTGTGTTTAAAGTCATTTCTGTGCCTGAAATTGGTCAAAATTGAAGATTTTGAGTAAGCAAAACTCTGTAAAAATGGCAATTTTGGTCACTGTGAGGGTTTAAAAAGTGGTTATTCAACATGAGGCCCGATCCAAATGACATTTTGAATCATTTTTGGTAGAGTCCAAAAAATAAATTTTCTGATGAAAAACGATGACCCCGGACCAGTCGAACGTTGAAAAAATGGTCAATATTGATGAAATTTTAACATTTAATCTTTTGACTTTAAATGACGGTTGGATGTGAGTTATTACTTTTTCAACTAAAATAAGTGTGTTTAAAGTCATTTCTGTGCCTGAAATTGGTCAAAATTGAAGATTTTGAGTAAGCAAAACTCTGTAAAAATGGCAATTTTGGTCACTGTGAGGGTTTAAAAAGTGGTTATTCAACAGGAGGCCCGATCCAAATGACATTTTGAATCATTTTTGGTAGAGTCCAAAAAATCAATTTTCTGATGAAAAACGATGACCCCGGACCAGTCGAACGTTGAAAAAATGGTCAATATTGATGAAATTTTAACATTTAATCTTTTGACTTTAAATGACGGTTGGATGTGAGTTATTACTTTTTCAACTAAAATAAGTGTGTTTAAAGTCATTTCTGTGCCTGAAATTGGTCAAAATTGAAGATTTTGAGTAAGCAAAACTCTGTAAAAATGGCAATTTTGGTCACTGTGAGGGTTTAAAAAGTGGTTATTCAACATGAGGCCCGATCCAAATGACATTTTGAATCATTTTTGGTAGAGTCCAAAAAACCAATTTTCTGATAAAAAACGATGACCCTGGACCAGTCGAACGTTCAAAAAATGGTCAATATTGATGAAATTTTAACATTTAATCTTTTGACTTTAAATGACGGTTGGATGTGAGTTATTACTTTTTCAACTAAAATAAGTGTGTTTAAAGTCAATTCTGTGCCTGAAATTGGTCAAAATTGAAGATTTTGAGTAAGCAAAACTCTGTAAAAATGGCAGTTTTGGTCACTGTGAGGGTTTAAAAAGTGGTTATTCAACATGAGGCCCGATCCAAATGACATTTTGAATCATTTTTGGTAGAGTCCAAAAAATCAATTTTCTGATGAAAAACGATGACCCCGGACCAGTCGAACGTTGAAAAAAATTGGTCAATATTGTTGAAATTTTAACATTTAATCTTTTGACTTTAAATGACGGTTGGATGTGAGTTATTACTTTTTCAACTAAAATAAGTGTGTTTAAAGTCATTTCTGTGCCTGAAATTGGTCAAAATTGAAGATTTTGAGTAAGCAAAACTCTGTAAAAATGGCAATTTTGGTCACTGTGAGGGTTTAAAAAGTGGTTATTCAACATGAGGCCCGATCCAAATGACATTTTGAATCATTTTTGGTAGAGTCCAAAAAATCAATTTTCTGATGAAAAACGATGACCCCGGACCAGTCGAACGTTGAAAAAATGGTCAATATTGATGAAATTTTAACATTTAATCTTTTGACTTTAAATGACGGTTGGATGTGAGTTATTACTTTTTCAACTAAAATAAGTGTGTTTAAAGTCATTTCTGTGCCTGAAATTGGTCAAAATTGAAGATTTTGAGTAAGCAAAACTCTGTAAAAATGGCAATTTTGGTCACTGTGAGGGTTTAAAAAGTGGTTATTCAACATGAGGCCCGATCGAAATGACATTTTGAATCATTTTTGGTAGAGTCCAAAAAATCAATTTTCTGATGAAAAACGATGACCCCGGACCAGTCGAACGTTGAAAAAATGGTCAATATTGATGACATTTTAACATTTAATCTTTTGACTTTAAATGACGGTTGGATGTGAGTTATTACTTTTTCAACTAAAATAAGTGTGTTTAAAGTCATTTCTGTGCCTGAAATTGGTCAAAATTGAAGATTTTGAGTAAGCAAAACTCTGTAAAAATGGCAATTTTGGTCACTGTGAGGGTTTAAAAAGTGGTTATTCAACATGAGGCCCGATCCAAATGACATTTTGAATCATTTTTGGTAGAGTCCAAAAAATCAATTTTCTGATAAAAAACGATGACCCTGGACCAGTCGAACGTTGAAAAAATGGTCAATATTGATGAAATTTTAACATTTAATCTTTTGACTTTAAATGACGGTTGGATATGAGTTATTACTTTTTCAACTAAAATAAATGTGTTTAAAGTCATTTCTGTGCCTGAAATTGGTCAAAATTGAAGATTTTGAGTAAGCAAAACTCTGTAAAAATGGCAGTTTTGGTCACTGTGAGGGTTTAAAAAGTGGTTATTCAACATGAGGCCTGATCCAAATGACATTTTGAATCATTTTTGGTAGAGTCCAAAAAATCCATTTTCTGAGGAAAAAACGATGACCCCGGACCAGTCGAACGTTGAAAAAAATTGGTCAATATTGTTGAAATTTTAACATTTAATCTTTTGACTTTAAATGACGGTTGGATGTGAGTTATTACTTTTTCAACTAAAATAAGTGTGTTTAAAGTCATTTCTGTGCCTGAAATTGGTCAAAATTGAAGATTTTGAGTAAGCAAAACTCTGTAAAAATGGCAATTTTGGTCACTGTGAGGGTTTAAAAAGTGGTTATTCAACATGAGGTCCGATCAAAATGACATTTTGAATCATTTTTGGTAGAGTCCAAAAAATCAATTTTCTGATGAAAAACGATGACCCCGGACCAGTCGAACGTTGAAAAAATGGTCAATATTGATGAAATTTTAACATTTAATCTTTTGACTTTAAATGACGGTTGGATGTCAGTTATTACTTTTTCAACTAAAATAAGTGTGTTTAAAGTCATTTCTGTGCCTGAAATTGGTCAAAATTGAAGATTTTGAGTAAGCAAAACTCTGTAAAAATGGCAGTTTTGGTCACTGTGAGTGTTTAAAAAGTGGTTATTCAACATGAGGCCTGATCCAAATGACATTTTGAATCATTTTTGGTAGAGTCCAAAAAATCCATTTTCTGATGAAAAACGATGACCCCGGACCAGTCGAACGTTGAAAAAATGGTCAATATTGATGAAATTTTAACATTTAATCTTTTGACTTTAAATGACGGTTGGATGTGAGTTATTACTTTTTCAACTAAAATAAGTGTGTTTAAAGTCATTTCTGTGCCTGAAATTGGTCAAAATTGAAGATTTTGAGTAAGCAAAACTCTGTAAAAATGGCAATTTTGGTCACTGTGAGGGTTTAAAAAGTGGTTATTCAACATGAGGCCCGATCCAAATGACATTTTGAATCATTTTTGGTAGAGTCCAAAAAATCAATTTTCTGATGAAAAACGATGACCCCGGACCAGTCGAACGTTGAAAAAATGGTCAATATTGATGAAATTTTAACATTTAATCTTTTGACTTTAAATGACGGTTGGATGTGAGTTATTACTTTTTCAACTAAAATAAGTGTGTTTAAAGTCATTTCTGTGCCTGAAATTGGTCAAAATTGAAGATTTTGAGTAAGCAAAACTCTGTAAAAATGGCAATTTTGGTCACTGTGAGGGTTTAAAAAGTGGTTATTCAACATGAGGCCCGATCCAAATGACATTTTGAATCATTTTTGGTAGAGTCCAAAAAATCAATTTTCTGATGAAAAACGATGACCCCGGACCAGTCGAACGTTGAAAAAATGGTCAATATTGATGAAATTTTAACATTTAATCTTTTGACTTTAAATGACGGTTGGATGTGAGTTATTACTTTTTCAACTAAAATAAGTGTGTTTAAAGTCATTTCTGTGCTTGAAATTGGTCAAAATTGAAGATTTTGAGTAAGCAAAACTCTGTAAAAATGGCAATTTTGGTCACTGTGAGGGTTTAAAAAGTGGTTATTCAACATGAGGCCCGATCCAAATGACATTTTGAATCATTTTTGGTAGAGTCCAAAAAATCAATTTTCTGATGAAAAACGATGACCCCGGACCAGTCGAACGTTGAAAAAATGGTCAATATTGATGAAATTTTAACATTTAATCTTTTGACTTTAAATGACGGTTGGATGTGAGTTATTACTTTTTCAACTAAAATAAGTGTGTTTAAAGTCATTTCTGTGCCTGAAATTGGTCAAAATTGAAGATTTTGAGTAAGCAAAACTCTGTAAAAATGGCAATTTTGGTCACTGTGAGGGTTTAAAAAGTGGTTATTCAACATGAGGCCCGATCCAAATGACATTTTGAATCATTTTTGGTAGAGTCCAAAAAATCAATTTTCTGATGAAAAACGATGACCCCGGACCAGTCGAACGTTGAAAAAATGGTCAATATTGATGAAATTTTAACATTTATTCTTTTCACTTTAAATGACGGTTGGATGTGAGTTATTACTTTTTCAACTAAAATAAGTGTGTTTAAAGTCATTTCTGTGCCTGAAATTGGTCAAAATTGAAGATTTTGAGTAAGCAAAACTCTGTAAAAATGGCAGTTTTGGTCACTGTGAGGGTTTAAAAAGTGGTTATTCAACATGAGGCCCGATCCAAATGACATTTTGAATCATTTTTGGTAGAGTCCAAAAAATCAATTTTCTGATGAAAAACGATGACCCCGGACCAGTCGAACGTTGAAAAAATGGTCAATATTGATGAAATTTTAACATTTAATCTTTTCACTTTAAATGACGGTTGGATGTGAGTTATTACTTTTTCAACTAAAATAAGTGTGTTTAAAGTCATTTCTGTGCCTGAAATTGGTCAAAATTGAAGATTTTGAGTAAGCAAAACTCTGTAAAAATGGCAATTTTGGTCACTGTGAGGGTTTAAAAAGTGGTTATTCAACATGAGGCCCGATCCAAATGACATTTTGAATCATTTTTGGTAGAGTCCAAAAAATCCATTTTCTGATGAAAAACGATGACCCCGGACCAGTCGAACATTCAAAAAATGGTCAATATTGATGAAATTTTAACATTTAATCTTTTGACTTTAAATGACGGTTGGATGTGAGTTATTACTTTTTCAACTAAAATAAGTGTGTTTAAAGTCATTTCTGTGCCTGAAATTGGTCAAAATTGAAGATTTTGAGTAAGCAAAACTCTGTAAAAAATGGCAGTTTTGGTCACTGTGAGGGTTTAAAAAGTGGTTATTCAACATGAGGCCCGATCCAAATGACATTTTGAATCATTTTTGGTAGAGTCCAAAAAAATCAATTTTCTGATGAAAAACGATGACCCCGGACCAGTCGAACGTTGAAAAAATGGTCAATATTGATGAAATTTTAACATTTAATCTTTTGACTTTAAATGACGGTTGGAAGTCAGTTATTACTTTTTCAACTAAAATAAGTGTGTTTAAAGTCATTTCTGTGCCTGAAATTGGTCAAAATTGAAGATTTTGAGTAAGCAAAACTCTGTAAAAATGGCAGTTTTGGTCACTGTGAGGGTTTAAAAAGTGGTTATTCAACATGAGGCCTGATCCAAATGACATTTTGAATCATTTTTGGTAGAGTCCAAAAAATCCATTTTCTGATGAAAAAACGATGACCCCGGACCAGTCGAACGTTTGAAAAAAATTGGTCAATATTGATGAAATTTTAACATTTAATCTTTTGACTTTAAATGACGGTTGGATGTGAGTTATTACTTTTTCAACTAAAATAAGTGTGTTTAAAGTCATTTCTGTGCCTGAAATTGGTCAAAATTGAAGATTTTGAGTAAGCAAAACTCTGTAAAAAGGGCAATTTTGGTCACTGTGAGGGTTTAAAAAGTGGTTATTCAACATGAGGTCCCATCCAAATGACATTTTGAATCATTTTTGTAGAGTCCAAAAAAATCAATTTTCTGATGAAAAACGATGACCCCGGACCAGTCGAACGTTGAAAAAATGGTCAATATTGATGAAATTTTAACATTTAATCTTTTGACTTTAAATGACGGTTGGATGTCAGTTATTACTTTTTCAACTAAAATAAGTGTGTTTAAAGTCATTTCTGTGCCTGAAATTGGTCAAAATTGAAGATTTTGAGTAAGCAAAACTCTGTAAAAATGGCAGTTTTGGTCACTGTGAGGGTTTAAAAAGTGGTTATTCAACATGAGGCCCGATCCAAATGACATTTGAATCATTTTTGGTAGAGTCCAAAAAATCCATTTTCTGATGAAAAACGATGACCCCGGACCAGTCGAACGTTTGAAAAAATGGTCAATATTGATGAAATTTTAACATTTAATCTTTTGACTTTAAATGACGGTTGGATGTGAGTTATTACTTTTTCAACTAAAATAAGTGTGTTTAAAGTCATTTCTGTGCCTGAAATTGGTCAAAATTGAAGATTTTGAGTAAGCAAAACTCTGTAAAAATGGCAGTTTTGGTCACTGTGAGTGTTTAAAAAGTGGTTATTCAACATGAGGCCTGATCCAAATGACATTTTGAATCATTTTTGGTAGAGTCCAAAAATCCATTTTCTGATGAAAACGATGACCCCGGACCAGTCGAACGTTGAAAAAATGGTCAATATTGATGAAATTTTAACATTTAATCTTTTGACTTTAAATGACCGTTTTGGATGTGAGTTATTACTTTTTCAACTAAAATAAGTGTGTTTAAAGTCATTTCTGTGCCTGAAATTGGTCAAAATTGAAGATTTTGAGTAAGCAAAACTCTGTAAAAATGGCAATTTTGGTCACTGTGAGGTTTAAAAAGTGGTTATTCAACATGAGGCCCGATCCAAATGACATTTTGAATCATTTTTGGTAGAGTCCAAAAAAATCCTTTTTCTGATGAAAAACGATGACCCCGGACCAGTCGAACGTTGAAAAAATGGTCAATATTGATGAAATTTTAACATTTCATCTTTTGACTTTAAATGACGGTTGGATGTGAGTTATTACTTTTCAACTAAAATAAGTGTGTTTAAAGTCATTTCTGTGCCTGAAATTGGTCAAAATTGAAGATTTTGAGTAAGCAAAACTCTGTAAAATGGCAGTTTTGGTCACTGTGAGGGTTTAAAAAGTTGGTTATTCAACATGAGGCCCGATCCAAATGACATTTTGAATCATTTTTGGTAGAGTCCAAAAAATCAATTTTCTGATGAAAAACGATGACCCCGGACCAGTCGAACGTTGAAAAAATGGTCAATATTGATGAAATTTTAACATTTAATCTTTTGACTTTAAATGACGGTTGGATGTGAGTTATTACTTTTTCAACTAAAATAAGTGTGTTTAAAGTCATTTCTGTGCCTGAAATTGGTCAAAATTGAAGATTTTGAGTAAGCAAAACTCTTTAAAAATGGCAATTTTGGTCACTGTGAGGGTTTAAAAAGTGGTTATTCAACATGAGGCCCCGATCCAAATGACATTTTGAATCATTTTGGTAGAGTCCCAAAAATCCATTTCTGATGAAAAACGATGACCCTGGACCAGCTCGAACGTTGAAAAAATGGTCAATATTGATGAAATTTTAACATTTAATCTTTAGACTTTAAATGACGGTTGGATGTGAGTTATACTTTTTCAACTAAAATAAGTGTGTTTAAAGTCATTTCTGTGCCTGAAATTGGTCAAAATTGAAGATTTTGAGTAAGCAAAACTCTGTAAAAATGGCAATTTTGGTCACCTGTGAGGGTTTAAAAAGTGGTTATTCAACATGAGGCCCGATCCAAATGGACAT